>NC_051086.1:101620417-101967917 GCF_004664715.2 Peromyscus leucopus
TCAGATGATACCCACAATCAAGCTTTGCATTGTCTTACTTTCCATATTTATTTATTTATATTTTTGTAGTAATAGGAATAAACCTAGGGCCTTGTGCATACTAGGCAAAAGTCCCGACACTAAGCACATTAATTTTTTAAAAACGGGGCATGGTGGTTCATGCCCATAATCCTGCACTTGGGAGGCTGAGAGGGAGAATTGCCCTGCCTGGCTACACAGTGAGTTTTCTGGCTATCACGGGCTACAATGGGAGAGCGTCTCAAAAACACCCATACCCAGCTGAGTGTGGTGGTGTGTGGCTGTTATCCCAGCATTTGGTAGAAACTGGAGGATCAGAAATTCGAGGTCATCCTTAGCTGCATAGTGAATTCAAGGACAGCCCGGGCCACTTGAGACCCCACTCCACATAGATTGTATAATGTTAGGAATAAGATAACTAAACACAGAGTTGCCCAGCAGCCATCTCTAGCAATGAGATGTTCCAGGTAGCCAAGCCTCACCCCTTTCCCTCACCCGTTCCTGCCAGGATGGAGGAGGAACTGGAGTGTGGCCTGAGTTTGGGGTAACTGTGCTTTTGCTGCTGAACAGTCTGTACCCTGTGCACTACCAGCACCCCATAATTGTTGTCTGTTTGCTTCCTCACGACATTCGGGTGAGGTTGGACCGGGGAAGTCCCATGGCTTTGGCTTGCCTATTCCTACTGAGTAGTAGTTTGCCTACCCCTTACCTGTTGGCTTTCCATAGGGCACTTCTCTGCTACCAACCCTGCTGGGAAGGCTCGTCTGCATGCTTCTGTCGGTGGAGGGTGGGATGGACAGATGCCCACCTCTGTCCTTCCCAGTGGTTTTTCTGGTCTCTTCTCCCACACTTGCCCCCTTCCTATGCCCCAAGCAGCCTGTCTGGGCAGACCGCAGCCTTCATTGACTTTGCCCTGGTTCCCACGGCTCACACAGCGTTTCCTGGGCTGACTCCGAGCTTCGTTACTTCCAGCCCAGAATCCCTGGAGCCTCTGTGCCACTGTGGCATCTGGTGTGTGTTTGGGGCCTGTTTCTGCCTTCCAGTACTCTGAGGTCTGTGGCTTTGTTCCTAATCCCGCCAACGGCTCTCCTCTAAGATGCATGTTTTAGCGGGAGTCATTGGCTAATTACTTTGAGATAAGGTCATCCTGAGCTGCCAAGTCCAAGGACTGGTGTCCTCAGCGCGGGAGGAGAGGCCACATGAAGGGGAAGCCAAGAACGGCCTGAGAAGAGGCCAGCGACAGCCCTCCCTCGCTGCCTTTCAGGAAACGTGGCTCTCCTACACTCTGATTTTGGACTTCTGGCTTCAAAGTCATGAGAGAAGCGAGTTCCAGTGTGTGAAGCGCCCCATTGTGGGTCTCTGATATGGAGTCACACGGCACTCAGACACCTTCCTCTGTGTCCTGGACAGATGCCCCTCCTGTGGCAGGGTCTCCCTGAAATACAGTGTGGGGGCACTGATATGAGAAGTTGGGAAGGCACACTCAAACTTCTCTGCCCTGCCTCCCTTGACCCCTTCACACACCTTACACACCCCTCTTACACACCCCTTTTTAGGGAAGCCGTCTTGCTGCCATGAATACTTGTCCGTAACTAATTTTCTAGCTGCTGCCATCCCTAGTAGGTTCCGGATAAGTGGGAGCTGTCCTGTGTGTCCTGCCGTTTCTCAGGGCTGTGTGTCCTGCTGTCTTGGTGGGAGGAGCTACTGTGGGTGTGGGCGTTGACAGCCGGTGACCCTGTGCCAGGCCACGTTAACAAGTGTGCCACACGGAGCTGGTGGAGCTGTAGCGGGCCTTGCCTCTGGGCTCCTGTGGGCACCCCTGGCTCGTCCCTTCTGCTGACCCAGGGGCTCCCCCTCCTGCTTCTTTCTCGTCAGTGTCTCAGCCTTACTGCCTGTTTTAGAGATGTTTCTATTTCTGTGATAAAACGCCATGACCAAAAGCAACTTGAGGAGGAAAGGACTTATTATAGTCTGTCACAGAGGGAAGTCAGGGCAGGGACCCAAGACAGGCACTGGAGCAGGGTCTGTGGAGAACGCTGCTCACTGGCTTGCTCAGCCTGCCTTCTTGTACCACCTAGGACCACCTGCCCAGAGGTGGCACCCCCCGCAGTGATAGGAGCCCACCCCCATCCATCATCAATCAAGAAACTGCCCCACAGGCCAGTCTGATGGAGACATTCTCTCAGCTGGGGTTTCCTCTTCCCAGATATGTCTAGGTTTGTGTCCAGTTGACACAAAACCAACCAGGACACTACCCACCCAAGTCCTCAAGCCGTCAGTCTCACGTCGACCTTGACCTCTGCCCCTTCATCCCGCACAGGTCAATCCCCAGCTCTCTTCCCTCTGGTGGCCCTGGATGAGCCGACTGTGTTTTGGGCCATGTCCCGATCTCCACGGTCTCCTCAGACCTGTTGTTTCTGTCCTTGTCCTTCCTCTTGCAGGCTCCCTCCTGAGCACAGCTGAGTTCATGGGACATTAGTAAGTGTGCCTCTGTGCCAGGGACCGGGCTGTCACCCTCCCCACACACGGCCCCACACATTTATACACACGGCCCCACACGTGTATACACACGGCCCCACACGTGTATACACACAGCCCCACACGTGTATACACACGGCCCCACACGTCTATACACACAGCCCCACACGTCTATACACACGGCCCCACATGTGTGTACACACATGGCCCCGTTATATCCCCTTGCACTGTTTGTCTCTACCCTCACCATGAATTCACACAGCTGTCCATGCATCCCCACCTTGTCCTACATCCCTCCCAGCACTACCCTTCTCTCCCCCTCCCAGCACCCTGGCCTCCCTGGCTAGCCTGCTCTCCCTGGGCTAGCCTGCTCCCCCCCCCCAGGAACTTTCTCTGGAAAATGGCTTCCCTGTCCTGCTGGTCCCAGCCAACACTGGCTGGCCTTGCCTGTCATGTCGGGTTAGCAGGTTGCCCTTGGCCATTTCTGTCTCCTGTGCAGGGGGCACATGGCAGGTGTTAATGGAATGGACTTGAAAGAAGCACATGGGCCTGGCCAAAAGAGCCAGTTCAAACAGAAGCAGCAGACTTACTTTACTTTGGCCAGGAAGAAGCTGTTTGTCTCCTGGGTCAGAAGGCGATGGGAGGAGCAGGGGGGAAACAGAGGGTTTGGGCAGCCGCTGCCCACGAGACATTTAGGACCCTTTCAAAAAATGTTTAATGATGTGCATGCGTGTGGGAGGGAAGGTGCCGATGGAGGCCAGAAGAGGGCGTCAGATCCCCTTGAGCTGGAGTTACAGGTGATTGTGGGCCACCCGAGGTGGGTGCCAGGACCCAATTAAAATCAGCAGTGTGTATTTTTTTTTTTTTTTTTTTTTTTTTGGGTTTTTTTGAGACAGGATTTCTTTGTGTACCAGAGAGCCGTGGCTGTCCTGGAACTCACTTTGTAGCCTGGCCTCAACTCAGAGATCCGCCTGCCTCTGCCTCCCAAGTGCTGGGATTAAAGGCGTGCACCCCCGTGTCTGGCAAGCAGTACATGCTTTTAACTGCTGAGCAGTTAAAAGTCCAGCCCGTGACTGTTTTAACATGTATTTTATGTGTATGAGCTTTGCTGTATGTCTGTCACATGTGCATGAAGTGTTGAAACTGGAGTAATTGATGATTTGTGAGCCACAGTGTGGGTGCTGGGAAGCAGCCCTGGGTCCTCTCTAGGGTAGCGAGTGCTCTTAACCACTGAGCCATCTCTCCAGCCCCCAGGGACTTACGTTTTTCAAATGTTCACAATGTTGTTTGTTTGTTTGGGACAGGACCTTACCCGTGTAGTGCAGCCTGCCTTCAAACCCAAGATCCTCCTGCCTCAGCCTCCTGAGTGCTGGGATTCTAGGCAGGTGGTACCATGCTCACTAATACAATTTCACTTTACATAATGGAAAGCCTTGGGAAATCCATCCTGCTCATCAGGATGGATTCCTGGCCACCCGTGTCTCCCAGGCCAAGCAAGGCAGATGGAACACATCTTCATCCTTGCAGAGTTCTTTTAGGAGGAGCTGGTTTGGACTGGCTGCTTGCTACATTCTCAAATTCATTATTTATCCAGCAAATATTTATGGGAGGCCCACTGAGCAAGCAGAGTGCAGGCTCCCCAGGGCGAGTGGAAGACTCCTGGGCTGTTCCTGCACCCACCTGCCCTTCACTTCCCATTCGAGTTTGGCTGTAGCCAGAGGTGGGGTGGGGTGAGGGAGGGAGTTGGATGGCTGAGCTTGAGGACCTTTAGTGAGGAATATGGGCCATTTGGATCTGGGCTCTTCTCTCTTCTTGGTCCTCTTCCACACTCACCTGGAAGGATGCCAATGTGGCAAGTTCAAGTGGTGTGCTCTGTAAACCCTGCCACAGACGCCCCACCCCACCCCACCCCACCCCACCCCACCACACCCCTGCACAGAGCTGGCCATTATCTACTTAGGAAGGCAGGTCTTGAGGTGCAATAAAAAGCTGAGAGAATCTTCTAGGTAGGAATGTTGCAGCCCCAGGCTGGAAGCCGTTTGCTGTGGAAGAAGCAGCAGCCCAGTCAGGGCCTCTTCTGGCTGCCCACTCTGTTGGCCGGTATGGTACAGGGAGGCCGGGCCAGCTCTGAGACGACAGCCTGAACACCTTTGTTTCCAATTCAGGGACTTTGACTTCAGTGAACTCAGCTGGAAACAAAAGTATTTTATTTATTTATTATTTCTGCATAGACAGACCCTTCTTATGTAGTCCTGGCTGATCTAAAACTCACTATATAGACCAAGCTGGGCTCAAACTTACTGTAATCCTTCTGCCTCTGCCTCCTGAGGCTGAGATTACAGGGGTGTGTCACCACTCTTGACATAGGAAACTCTGTATGTGCGCATGTGTGTGGGCGTGTGTGCAGGCCTTTGTGTGTGTGGATGTGCATGGGTGTGTACATGTCTGCTTGTATGTGTGGTGGCCAGGTGATAAGCTTGGTTGTTATTTATCCGGTGTCCATTACTTTTTTTTTCTATTTCTTTTTGAGACAGGGTCTTTCACTGTCCTAGACTAGCCTATTAGTCTGGGCTGGCCAGTGAGCCCTAGGGACCCTCCTCTCTCTGCCTTCCCAGCATCGGGATCAGGTGTGAACACTGTCTATGCCCAGCATCGGGATCAGGTGTGAACACTGTCTATGCCCAGCATCGGGATCAGGTGTGAACACTGTCTATGCCCAGCATCGGGATCAGGTGTGAACACTGTCTATGCCCAGCATCGGGATCAGGTGTGAACACTGTCTATGCCCAGCATCGGGATCAGGTGTGAACACTGTCTATGCCAGCATCGGGATCAGGTGTGAACACTGTCTATGCCCAGCACCGGGATCAGGTGTGAACACTGTCTATGCCCAGCATCGGGATCAGGTGTGAACACTGTCTATGCCCAGCATCGGGATCAGGTGTGAACACTGTCTATGCCAGCATCGGATCAGGTGCGAACACTGTCTATGCCCAGCATCGGATCAGGTGTGAACACTGTCTATGCCAGCATCGGGATCAGGTGTGAAACACTGTCTATGCCCAGCATCGGGATCAGGTGTGAACACTGTCTATGCCCAGCATCGGGATCAGGTGTGAACACTGTCTATGCCCAGCATCGGGATCAGGTGTGAACACTGTCTATGCCCAGCATCGGGATCAGGTGTGAACACTGTCTATGCCCAGCATCGGGATCAGGTGTGAACACTGTCTATGCCCAGCATCGGGATCAGGTGTGAACACTGTCTATGCCAGCATCGGGATCAGGTGTGAACACTGTCTATGCCCAGCATCGGGATCAGGTGTGAACACTGTCTATGCCCAGCATCGGGATCAGGTGTGAACACTGTCTATGCCCAGCATCGGGATCAGGTGTGAACACTGTCTATGCCCAGCATCTGGGATCAGGTGTGAACACTGTCTATGCCAGCATCGGGATCAGGTGTGAACACTGTCTATGCCCAGCATCGGGATCAGGTGTGAACACTGTCTATGCCAGCATGGGATCAGTTGCATTTTGGGATCAGGTGTGAACACTGTCTATGCCCAGCATTGGGATCAGGTGTGAACACTGTCTATGCCCAGCATTGGGATCAGGTGTGAACACTGTCTATGCCCAGCATTGGGATCAGGTGTGAACACTATCTATGCCCAGCCTTTTTACATGGGCGATAGGGATCAAACTCAGATCCTCCAGCTTGGAAGAAAAGTGTTGTATTGACTGAACTATCACACCTGTTCCCCAAATTTCATTTGTTAAGTGGTCATTTACAGGGCCCCCTAACTTGGGGTTGGATTCTCTTGGGCCCCTGCCCTGAGGGCAGGAACCAGCCTAGAGAGGTGTAGTATCCTTTCTGCAGGGCTCAGTTCCCCCCTCCTCACAGGACTCCCCCAAGGAACACATCAAAAGCCCAGCCCCCTTTACAACCCCTTTTCCATGGGCCCTGTCATGTGGCCACAGTCATGTGGGGGTTCTTCCTTTCCTGTTTCCCCTGGGGTCTCCTGGTCACTGTCAGTAACTCAGGCTGCCTGGCTACACTGGTACTCTCTCTGCCCCCCCCAGCTAGTGTTGGGGTATGCAGATATGTGCCCCCAGAAGGGTCCGGGGAGTCAGGATGGCATGTTGGCATCTTAACTGAGCCAACTCATGCTGTTGGGTACAGTTTGGAAAAGCCCTAGTGGTCCATGGTCCTAGTTCCTGGTTGCTCTCTGAAGTCACCTGAACCTCTTTCTTTGGCTCCATAGGAGTAGACACTTTAGTTCAGGGGGGGGTCTAAAGGTCCACTCAGGAGAAGTCACACCAAGAAAGCTTTGGGGCAGAGTTGTTTGGGAAAGCCAAGTCACATTATGGGGGAGGACAGGGGAGGAAGCAATCCTGGAAGTCTTCCTAACAGAGGAGGTAATGCCTGAGCCCTGCAAAATTAACAGTTCCCGACTAACTAACTCCCCAGCTGCTTCTTCAGGTGGGTTTGAGCCACCTCTGTAGCTTGGAGGGGTTGTAAACCTGCGAGTGACATCACAACATGGTGTGGCCAGGGCATCCAGGTTATGGGTGTGGGTCAGTGCTTGGTGAGGAAGGCCAGGATGCTGACCAGGGGACTGGAAGAGGCTGGAGATGTGTTGACCTGACTGTGGGCAGGCTGGGATGGAGAGCTGGGGCTTGAGGCTGGCATCACCAGATGTTCCAGAGCTGTGTCCTGGGGAGCCTGCCTTCCCAGAAGAGTCCCATGATGTTCAGAGAGACCTTCTGCTACATGCTGGAGGCTAGCCTGGGCTAAGACCTTATTTCAAAAAAGTTCTTTCTTCCTTGGGGAAAGAGGAGAGAAGCAAAGCTTGTCCACATCGGCAAAGCTGTTGAAACTAAGCTAGCCCTTGTGGGTTACCATATTTCCCGAGCATAAGCATCACAGTTCCTTGTGTTACCCTGGAGCGGGAGGGGCATGAGTGGCCGTTGAGTTGTCCCCAAAACCTACGCACACTGTGGGCAGTGGGTTTCTTGACTCTTGTAGCCGGGGCTTGCCCTGCCTCTCACCCTTTCTCTTCACAGCCTCTGCCTATGACTAATGCAGCCATGCATCCGAGCCATCCGCACAGGGTTTTTGTTTCAAATTATTCTCCTTGTTGGGCCAGAACACTTAGATTTTTAGGCAAAGCGGGAAACTGACCTTGAGCCAAACAAGGCCCTCCAAAGCTGAGGGTCACAGCGACTGCAGAGACCACTGCAGGAAGCCTAGGGCATGGACCACCTGGCGTCTGCAGGAGGCGCCAGCGCTGGCCTGGGCCCACTTGCCATCCTGGGCCACTGGTGCACACAGCCTCTCAAGTTGCTCTGGTTTTCTGCCACCCTAGGAGTTGGGCCTGGGAATCTCATGTGGAAGAAGCGATTTCTTCTTACTATTTTTTTTTTTTGTACTTACTAAATATGATAGAATGAACAGACATTGCATTTATAAGCAGAAAACCCATCAAGGAGTGTTTTTTCAAAGTTAAGAAAGAGAGTAACTAAAACCAGGCCCTGGTGGTGCACGCTTATAATCTTAGCACTTGGGAGGTAGAAGCAGGAGGCTCTCAGAGTCGGGGGCGGGGCGATGGCTCAGCAGTTAAGAGCACTTGTTGCTCTTGCAGAGGACCCAGGTTCAGTTCCCAGTATCCATATGGTGCCTCACAGCTACCCAAAACTCCAGTTCCAGGAATCCAACACCCTCTTGTGGCCTGCTTGGGAACAAGGCATACACATGGTACATATATGTACATCTAGACAAAACACTCAGGTACATAAAATAAAAAAGGAATAAGTCTAAACAAACAAACACACAAACACAAACCCCAAAACGCAGGCTGCTCAGAGACCCTCTGCTACATGCTGCAGGCTAGCCTGGGCTAAGACATTTCAAAAAAGTTCTTTTCTCCTGGGGTCGTGGGTAGGGGTGAGTGGGGGGGAGGAGAGAAAAAAAGAAAAAACCCCAGCCCGCCGTGAACTTCCTCCTCCTGCTGGGTCTGTTTTAGATGGAAATGGTCGTTACTGCCCAGTTTGAAGTGCTGTTTGTCTGCATAGGGTACCTGCCTTGTATTCCCGGCTCTACAAATGTATTTTCTCACAGATGTGCTTAGCATCACTGTGGATGTCCCCTCTGAGGCCCCTTGCCTACCTCTGCTGCCTGTCGCCTGTCAGGGACTCCAAGCATCCCTTGACTTTTGGCCACATCATTCCATCCTTAGGGCAGTATCTTTGACTCTCTTTGACCTGGCTTCAACTTCCTTCCCTATGTATGGCAAACTCCCTCTCATTTTAAAACACACACCCGCCCCCCAAATAAAAAAACAGTCCAGACAGGAAGCTATTGAGGAGAGTCCTTAAAAATTGTGATGAAGAAGCTGAAGTGTAGCTCCTAAGTTGGTGGCTTTGGGCAGGGGTGGGGAAGGACTCAGTCTTCTTTAAGGGGCTGGCCACCGGGAGTGTGAGCATGCTCCAGTAAGTATATGGGCAAAACACATTGGACTTGGTCTTTTATTTTTTGTTTTTCTTTTTTTGGGGGGGAAGGTGGGAGGGTGGATCTGAGAAATGGAAGTTAGTGTGATCAGGGTGCACTATATGAAATTCTCAAATAATTAATAAAAAATATGTTGGGGAAATGCAAATTATTATTAATTCCTTGAGTTTCATAACATGTATTTAGATCATATTCACCCCTGTCTCCTCCCCTTAGCTCCTCCCAGACATATCCCCCACCTCCTCACCCTCCCAACTTCAAGTGCTCACGCTCGATTTTTTTATTAAATAACCCATCAACTCCAATTTTTGCTGGGCACCTACCTTGGTGTGTGGGACCGTCCATTGGCACACAGTTGGCCTCCCAGGAGCCACGCCCTGTAGAAGAACTGACTCTCCACCCATCAACTGTCGCAGCTCCTCAGTTGGGGTGGGAGGTCATGAAGCCCGCCCTCCTGCCCCCGTGCTGGACGAGTTGGCTTGCTCTCTAGAAGGTCTTACGCAGGCAGTCACAGATGCTCTAAGTTCATGGGTGCATCATCCTGTGGTGTCCCGAGGATGACACTCTTTGGACCTGGCCTCCCTCACCTCCGGCTCTTCTCACCTCTTCCTCTGGTTCCTGAGCCTCGAGGAGGGCCTGGGATGTCAATGTCTGTGTTCAGCTGAGCACCTGCTCATTTTACTCTCTTAATTCAACCAGAATGTGAGTTTCTGTGTTAAGCATTGTCCACTGCATCCACCCCCCAAAACACCTCACAATTTTTGTGATGAATTATTCCTTTTCCTAAAAGGTTTTTAAAAATTGTTTTACATATATTTATTGTGTGTTCAGGAATGTGAATGCTGCAGTACATGTATGGAGGTCAGAGGTCAGGCGTAGGTGGCAAATACCTTTCCCACAAGAAGCCATCTTGCTGGCCCCGCCTCAAGGAGCCCAGGCTGGCCAAACTTCTATATAACCAAAATGACCTTGAACTTCTGATCCTTCCTAGTGCTGGGATTATAGGTGCTCACTAATGTACCTGGTTTATGTGGTGCTGGGGGTGGAGCCTAGGGCCTTCTATTTGCGAGGCAAGCATTCTTCCAACTGAGCCGCATCTCCAGCCCCAAATGTCCCCCTTAGAGACATGTATGCTGCTGCCTTTTGGGCCACCTGAGTGATCCAGGACAAAGTCTTCATCTGAAGTCCCATTCCTAACAAGGCCTCGGTCATGGGTTCTTGGATGTGAGTTCTTAGGGGGCCATTGGTCAACTCTTCCAGTGCCCGAGTCTCTCTCCACTAAAGGCTCCGTTCCCAACTCTCTCACGGTGCAGGCTGCCCTTTGAGGCTCCGCTCCACGCCCCCTGACAGGGACATTTTGCTTGATTTCTCCCAGGAGGCTAGGAATGATCTGCACACTCCCACAGAAGATGCCTTACTGTCTAGGGAAGCGCATTTGGGGTCCTGCCCCAGACAGGGAGGGGATGAGCCTGGAGTGGCATCTTAGGCTTGTGGTGCTTTAGCTGTGGGGTGAGGGATTGTGGTCTCATGGTGAGGGAGCATCTACCGAGGCCTCCAAGGGACCAGGGAACAGTGAATGTGTCAAGGAGCCCTGGGAACCTAAGCAGTGGACAGACAGTGTGTGCCTTATCTGAAGGCTGTGACGTTTGGGCTAGCAAGCACCCAGTGGCCAGGCATGAATGCTTTCCCAGGCTCGCCGTGTGCCCTCTCTTTTCCAAGAGAGACTGTAAGTCTGAGCGAGGCAGGGTGACACATGCCCGTAGTTCCAGTGCTTCTGATGAAAACCACGAGGATCTCCACAATTTCAAGGCCAGCCTGTTTTACTTAGAGTTCTAGTCCCTGTCTCCAAATACCAACAAAACCCCAACACAATAAAGAGACACTGTTTTTACAGAAACCTTAACACGAATACATGTTTTCTCTAGAGACTGGACAGCAAAGCCCCCTTTCCACCAGGTTTGAAAGATCTTTTGGTGCAAGGATGCCGCACACCCTGGGGCCCTTCCCCAAAACCCTCTGAGCCCATCAACCCAGCCAGGGCTCTGAGCAGGTGTTGAGGGCTCCCCCTACCCCGGCCTGGTGAGCAGCCCCTGGACCAGGTGTCCAACAGGAAATAGAGCTGAGCCCCGGGGCCAGCCATGTTCTCAGAGAGCCGCTGAGTCTGGGGAAATCGCAGCCGGAGGACGTGTTCCCTCCCTAGGGACCGCTGAGACTTACTGACTCATATGTATGGGGTGGGAATCTTCCAGGAAGCCTCCAGCCAGCTCAGCCTCTCGGGAGCGTGGGGTGGGGACAGCCTGTCCCTCTGATGCTGCAGGCTAACAGGACAAGGGGACCTTTTCAGGATTTGTTTGGGGCAGGTATCTGGAACCTTCTCTCAGTCCTCCTGTCTGGGAGGTGACTGCCGCCTGCCCAGATAGGTTGCATGTGGTGGGGTTGAGATCTAGACCTGCAGAGTAAGGTGAGGCAGGCATGCAGGATACAGGCTTTTTAAATGCTTGAAAATCGCAGCATCGCTGGACGGGAGGAAAATGAAAGACTTTGGAAGTGGCCAGGAATTTGACTCTACGAGTTGGTTTCCAAGAGCCTAAGTTAGGCATCTCCAAGTGGATATTAAAGGGAACAGCCAGACTCCAGCGGCGGGGGCTGGAGGGGGCGGAGAGAGGAGGCGCTGCCGGAAGCTGCATGCTGGACGGCTGAGGCCACCACACTGAAGGCCAGGCAGCTGGTCCCGCGCTCAGGGAGAGGAACCAGGGACGCCCCGGGATCCCATCGGGCCAGCCCCCCACCCCCCATTTTTCAATTTCTCCCTGTGCTCCCTGTTCCCCTCTGTGGCAGAGACAATGCTACTTCAGTTCGGAGCAGAGACATATGACCAACACATGGAAATGTGGTAATTTGGATCTGTTCGTGATTGCAACAGATTGAAGAAATTAGACCAGACAAAGAGTGTTTTTAGAGGAAGAGGAGGAGGCAGAGAGAGGGAGGGTGACAGGGTGAGAAAGGGGAGGAGGACCCCTCCGCTCAGGGGACACCGGCATCCGTCTGCCTGCTGTAAATACATCCATCCGTAGGAATGGAGAGAGACCGCATCACAGGTAGGCCACGGCCCTCCTTGTCCCACGGCCCTCCTTGTCCCACGTCCCCCATCCCTGAACCCGACCCACGTCCAGCTGGTGACTTTACCAGTGAGCACCCAGGGTCAAGTTCACTTACTTTTACAGAAATATTTCCTCTTCCTGCTGACTATTCCACGTTGGTGAGCTGGAATGCCGCTTCCCACTAAGCCTTGCCGAGGCTGGCTTTTATTTAAACTGGGTTCTCCTGCGCTACTTCTCTTTCATTTTCTGGTAGGGCTGCTTTTACGTCTGTGACCACTGTGAATTCAGAGACTCAGGAAGGGTGGATGGTGAGGACGGGCTCTGCATCAGGGCCAAGGCAGCCTGGCTTGTTTGCCATCATCTGGCCTTGGTCTTCTCCTGAAATAGCCTTGCTGGGCCTCTTGGGCAGTTGATTATAGAGGTGGTAGTTCCCAGTGCTTGGAGGAGGTGTATGCACACGTGTGCACCCTGGTGCGTGTGTGTGTGTGTGTGTGTGTGTGTGTGTGTGTGTGTGTGTGGTGTGTGTGTGGTGTGTTTGTGTGTGTGTGGTGTGGTGTGCATGTGTGCATGCATGCGTGTGTGTGTGTGTGGTGTGCATGTGTGCATGCATGCGTGTGTGCGTGCGTATGTGTGTGTGTGTGCGCGCGCGTGCGTGCATGCTTCTGTGCATGTGTGTGTGTGGTGTGTGTGTGTGTGTGTGATGTGTTTGTGTGTGGTGTGGTGTGCATGCGTGTGTGTGTGTGTGTGTGTGTGTGTGTGCACGTGCATGTGTGCGCGCGCGTGCGTGCTCCCGTGTGTGTGTGTGTGTGTGTGTGTGTGTGTGTGTGTGTGGTGTGCATGTGTGCGTGTGTGTGCATGTGTGTGTGCACGCACACGTGCGTGCTTCCGTGTGTGTGTGTGTGTGTGTGTGTGTGTGTGTGTGTGTGTGTGTGTGTGGTGTGTTCATTCGTAGGGCCCGAGTGCATGCTTCTGAGTGCACATGTGGCCATGCACTCCTGCAGCCCCTTTGGATCCAGTAGAGACCCAGCAGGGGTGTAAACAGTTCAAGGAAGAGAACTGAGTACCCCTTTCCTCAGCTGTCACATCAAGTTGTTTCCAGGTTAAGCTGCCAGTTCCTGCTGGGACGTCAGTCTCTGAGGTCAGCCTGCCTCCTCTGCCTTGGACACCATCTGAGTCACAGGCTGTGGGATAGTGTGGGTGGGGAATTCTAGGGATGTGACCTTTACTCTGGACCCGCGTTGTCCTGTGGTCATGGTCAGACTAAGCCCCACCCAAAAGTGTCGTTGGCCTTGGGCTACTGATTGCTGCGGAGTGAATGCCCAGGGACAGGGGTCTCCAAGAAGCCAGACAGAAGGAAGAGGGCACATCCCAAGGGCTCCTCCGAGGGATGGCCTGACCCCACCAATCCAAGTACTGTGACGTGATATCAAAGCTGGCCATGCATTCATTAAGAGGCAGCCACCTGGTGCCTGGCCGAGAGGGGTATGTCCCGTGTCCCCGGCGGGCACAACGGAAGCCCTGGGAGGGGAACCGTACCTGTGTTGGGCTTGGCATTGTGACCAGCTGGAGGTGATGGGTATAGAGGTAAAATTTTCTGGGCCTAGTTTGTAGGGGCGACATGGTGGAGAATGCCAGCAGCTGGCCTGAGGCCTGGACAGGTGGAGCTGTGGCCCCCACAGGCAGCCTGGCCCGCCACGTCCTCTGTCACCAGCTGTAAACAACAGTTGTTTTAGTGGCTGGCTGGCGGGGGCCTGCACTTGTTAGTGTGGCTGTGCCGGGTTGTGGGTTCGGAACCTCCCCAACACTAGGCGTTTACTCAGCCACTGAGCCACACCTCCCCCGGCCCAGCCCAGGTGGGTGACAGCGGTGTATTTGAGAGCCTGGCATACAGGGGAGGTGGCTCCCTGGAGACCCGAGGGTGGAAAGCTTGGAGCCTCACGGGCTGACCAGAGCTTTTTATAAACTGAACAAAGCAGCCTTTGAGAGCCGAGGATCCGGGCCTTCACCACTCAGCCGTCACAGGTACCCTCAGCCGAGGACAGCACCAGACCAGAGCGGGGCCTTTTCCTTTCGTTTGTTTTGAGGCAGGCTACCTGGCCTCAGTCCCTGTGTAGCCCTGGATGGTGTTGAACTCCTGATCCTCCTGCCTGTATCTCTGGGGTTCTGGGATGACAAACGTATCACACCAGGTTTGCATGCTGCTGAGGATGGAACCAGGGCATTGTGTACTCCAGGCAAGCACTGCCAGGGAGCTACATCCCCAGATGGAACCTTCTCTCAGGACGGGCCAGCGCCGAAGGTCAGTCCTTCCCTCCCTCCCTTTTGGGGGGGCTATAAGTGGAAAATTAAGGACTGTAAGTATAAGGAAAATTAGAAAGACGGAAGATGTAATAGTATTTATTACTTTCATTTGGAGTTGCACCAAGTTTTTGGTTCCTAAATCATTTATTTTAATTAAACTAATTACCAATTTATTCAGTTCATTCTTGGCCTTTCTGTAGTCATTCATAAGCTAGTCCGGACCCAGGGCCTCCGTCATGGTAATCAGGTGCTCGCTCTACAGCTGCTACACTCCCAGCCACTTACATGTTTTGTTTTTTTTTTTTCATTTTGAGGCATAGTCTTGCCATGTGCCACAGGCTGATCTTGAATCCATGGTCATCCTGCTTTCACCTCCTGAGTGTCTGAGATACAGGCACAGGCCACTGTACCAGGCACTTTAGGGGGAAAAAAGTGCTCCATTTGGATGTACTTTCATGAGTCTTTTCTCCCCCAAACTCAGCTGGGGATAGCCAGACGAGGGGAGAAGAGGAAAATCCCCGCCACTCCTCCAGCGCGCTCCTCACCCTGGTCAATTAGTCGGGGTCAGTTGTAGCCCTAATCCTAACCCCAGTCCCCGGGGAGGCAAAGCTCTTGTCCAGGCCCTGCTGGGTGGCCTCGAGCAGATCACTTTGAGGTTTGGCCTCAGTTTCCTGATCTTCAGGGTGAGGCTGAGACCCTCCCCCTTCAGGGTGCTTCTGAGTTCTTGGTGTGCATTTGGCTGGCTCCCGCTTCCAGCTGGGTGTGCTGGGTCCTGCCTTTTTGTCTGTGTCAGATGGCGTGACACTAGGTCCATCCTCACTTGCACGTCCGTAGGTGGTGGACTAGGGTACACTTGTGTGCGCCAATGGCTGGAGACCAGGCTGGCTGGTACCCCAAAGGCTGGTAGCTGAAGTGAGTCCAGCCCTGCTGACCAGGAGGCATGGCAGAGGGTGTGGTCTTGTCCTGGTTGGGGCCATGGGACCTGCCCAGCCTCAGGGAAGAGGCTCAGGGCCAGAGTTCGCATCCTTAGCTCTGCCCCGACCTTCCCTTTCCTTACCCTCCCTCACTGCCTCGTGAGGCTGGCCCAGGGTCCTCCTAGGCTCTCAGAGATTTCCCTAGGCAAATGTCTCGGGCTCCTCAGCAGGGCTGGCATGAGTCACTGAGCAGGGACAGGCCTCAGAGGCACGGAATGCTGCTTCTCCAGCCAAGGGTCGGCGTGGTTTCTTTTTTCGTTGTTCTGGATTGGCTCTGTGGCTTTTAGAAATTAAACAGTTTTATCTTGTTCCAAGCTCTTGTGTTTCAGCAAGGGTGGGGCGGGGGGGGGGGGCTGACTCTCTAAGAAGGGAACTTTCCACTCATCCCGGCCTTGGGAGAGCAGGGAGACTGGGCCAGTGGGCAGTCACAGACAGGGACCATGGAAGGTCCCCACCACCCTGGCGTTGGATGTGCACTCCTGGCTGGGGTCTGGTTTGTAGAGGATGGACCTCTGTCACAGGACAGGCAGGAACGGCAGGGGGGGGGCTCCCTGGAGACCATACCTCAACCCTCACTGCCCCGTCTGTCTCCAGCTTTCTGTCCCTCCTCATCTCCCACCTCTGGGAAGTCTTGTCCGGGGCCGAAGCCTCCAGCAGGCCCAGCTGTGACTGACGTGTGACTCTGGGGTAGAAATCAGAAGCAGAAGGTGCCGGCAGAGCTGACTCCTGAAGCTGCCGGAGGCTCTGGCCCAGCCCTCTCCAGCTCCTGGTGGCTGCAGGAGTCCCAGCATTCCTTGGGCCGCCACACATCATCCAGCTTCTGCCTCTGATGTCTGGTGACGCTCCTCTCAGATCTCCCTCCGCCTTTTGAAAAAGGAGGACACTTAAGGCCTTGGGGCAGCTGGGATAACCACATCTTAAGTCATGACATTATATCTGCAAAGAGCCTTTCCCTTTTTTTTTTCTTTCCAAAAAATTGTCCTATTTATGCATTTATTTGTGTGTGTGCTTACATGCTGCGGCAGGTATGGAGAGCAGAGGACAACTTGAAGTAATTCTGTTCTCTCCTTCTACCATTTGGGTACAGAGATCGAACTCAGGTCATCAGGCTTGGTGACAAGCACCTTTCCCAGCTGAGCCGTGTCCCATGGCCGAAGAGTCTTTTTCCACAGACATTACTATGGGGGGTGGGTGGGAGTATGGTGTGTTAGGGGTGTGTGTGTGTGTGTGTGTGTGTGTGTGGTATGGAATGGAAGGTTGAGGTGTGTGTGAAGGTGTGTGGGTGTGGGGTGTGGGGTTGGTGGCCACTATTCACCCTGTGGCCGACGTTGATCTGGTTCTAAGACTGTAGCTAGGGCTGGAGAGATGGCTCAGAGGTTAAGAGTACTGGCTGCTCTTCCAGAGGTCCTGAGTTCAATTCCCAGCAACCACATGGTGGCTCAGAACCATCTGTAGTGAGATCTGGTGCCCTCTTCTGGTGTGCAGGCATGCATGCAGGCAGAACACTGTATAAAGACTATGTAGCTGAGATGGCCTTGACCTCTGGATCCTCCAGCCTCCACCTGCTGGGACTGCAAGTGTGACACCACACCAGGCTCTTTGCCCGTTTTCTGAGTCAGACTGCTTTGTTGTTGATTGAGGGAGCTCTTTATATATGCCGGTTATTAGTTCCTTATTTGATCTATCTCGTCAGTACTTTCCTAGTTATTGGTTGTTAGTTCCTTGTTTGATCTATCTCATCAGTACTTTCCTAGTTATTGGTTGTTAGTTCCTTGTTTGATCAGTACTTTCTTGTGCCCATGGACTGTCTTTCCCCCACCCCAGCACCCGCCTGGTTTTGTGGCTTATGGCTGAGGAGGACAACATGAGACCTGGCCCCTTGGGACTCCTTCAGCATTGCCCATCAGATGTGATGTGTCCGTATGTGCGTGTGCAGATGTCAAAGGACAGCCCTGGTTCCTGTTCCTCAGACACCCTCCACTGCGTGTTTTGAGACAGAACCTCTTTTTTGGTGTTGCTGTTTTGTTTCGTTTTTGAGAAAAGGTTTCTCTGTGTAGCCCTGGCTGTCCTGGAACTCACTCTGTAGACCAGGCTGGCCTTGGACTCAGAGATTTGACTACCTCTGCCTAATAAGTGCTGGGATTAAAGAAGTCTACCACCACTGCCTGGTCAGTTAAGGCTCTTGCAGAAGACCCAGGTTTGGTCTCCAGCACCCACATGGCAGCTCACAGTATCTGCAGCTCTGGTAACTCCTCTTCCGGCCTTTGAAAGGACCAGGCACACACACCGTACACAGACATGCATGAAAGCAAAATACTCATACACATAAAATAAAAAATAAATCTTTTGGCCTAGTGTCCCAGCCCAAGGTGGAGAGGAAGGGATTGGGGTGGGGGTGGGGGGTGGGGAGGTTGTTGGTGTTCTTCCTGGAGAGGGTAACTCTGCCTCTGTGATGTGTGTCAGTGGATAGGGGGCATCCTCCAGGACCTGGACACTCAGTGTGGACATCGTGTGTTCTACAGACAGGCAATGCCTATGCATCCACACCCCTTACTTGCAGGGTATTTGTTGGTGGTCCAGCAAGGCGCTCATTTGCTCCCTGCAAGGAATAGGGCAGCTGCAGGGATTCTTTTGTCCAGCAGGGGGCGGTGCAAGCTCTTAAAAGCCCAGTATACCTAGGCAGTGCTTTCCTTGGATCTGCAGAAGGGGCTCCATGCTGCTGCTCGCTGGCTGGCTCCCAGGCTGAGAGAAGAGAAGCGGCCCCGAAGAGAACTTCAGGGAGCGAGAGGCCCCCGAATTCCCATTCTAACTGGGTGGCACCCCAGGTGTGTGTGTGGGTGTGTGTGTGTAGGGGGGGCTCCAGACTCTTTGTATTTTATTTTCCTAGTTTTTATTTGATGTGTTTCATTCTCTCAAGTTTTCCCAGCTCACTTGGTTTTGTGTGTTCGTGTGATCAGTGTGCACAAGTGCCTGGGGGTCGACATTGTCTCCCTCTATCATTTTCTACCTTTGTTTTTAAAAATTACGTGTGTGTGTGCGCGCGCGGCGCGGTGTGTGTGAGGACAGCTTGTGGAAGTCAGTTCTCTCTGTGGGCCCTGGGGAACACCAGCGTGTACAGCCATATCTGGCCTTTACAGGGCGGCCAGGGATTGAACCCAGGTCCTCATGCCTCTGCAGTAGGCTTTCTTTACCAACTGAGCCATCTCCCCAGGCCACATTTTTCTAACTTTCTGAGAAATATTTCAGACATAAAGGAAAGATGGGGTTGTGACTGCCCACACACCACCTTCTGGACCTACTGTCAACGTCCTTTATCCTTCATTACCAACAGTCAGGCTCTCTCCGGACATATTTTATTGACTAATTAATTAATTTGTCTTTGAGACAGAGTCTCATGTAGCCAAGGCGGTCAAACTCATTATGTAACCAAGGCTGGCCTTGAACTGATCTTTCTACCTCCATCTCCTGAGGGCTGAGATTACAGGCCCGTACCGCTGCTGAGACCAGTTTTAGTGGGTTGCAGACGTCAGTACACATGACCTTTACCCCCCTCTGCTCGTGCTTCATTAACCACAGGGATTCTCTTTCCACGTGTCTGTGCCGCTCGGATGTTGGGGTGTGCCGTCCGGTGAATTTTGACTGGTCAGTGCACTGTGTGTCTCAACTGCAGCCACACCATGGACACTGGCATTGCCCCAGAGAGTCCCCCTGCCCCTTCCTTTACAGGTGCTGGCTTTGTCTCCTCCAGGGAATTTCCCCAGCCTGAATTCCCTTATCGGGTTCAAATGTCGGCAGAATCATGCTAGCTGCTGCGGGTCCCCATGGCTTGTTCCAGTTTACAACTGGGTTGTGCTCCTCACCTGACCCTTCTGTGGCTTTTACATGTTCCTGTTTCCTCTGGTTGCTTCTGGTTGGGGCCTGATGATGAGTGTCTTGTCCTGGATACTGCCTTCATCGGCTTGTGGAAACTCCTAGCCTGATTGGCCCTTAGAATCAGGGTCTGTTTAATTCTGAAGAAACTGCTAGATCTTTACCCCAAGTGGCCATGGGACTTCAGTCTAAGCAGCAGCATGAGGTGGTTCTGGTCGCTCTGCATTCGTGCCAGCATTTGCTGCTGTCACTCTTGAATTTCAGTCATTCTGGTGGGCGGGTTGTGCTATTTCATTCTGGCTTTAATTTTGCATCTGTCTGATGACTAATGTGGCCCGGCACATTGTCATGACCTTCCTAGCTATTCATGTATTTTTCCTTTGTAAGACATCTTTCTGAAATCTGTGGCTCATTTTCAAATTGGATGGCTCAACTCTTCCTCGTTACTCTGGATATTGGTCTTTGGTCAGATGTGTTGCTTTGCAAAGAGTTTACTCCAGTCTGTGGCTCGGCTGTTGGTTTTGTGAATCGTGTTTTCTAATGAGTAGAAGTGTGTCCCCTTACTTTTGGTGAAGTCTCATTTTGCAATTTCTTTTTCTTTTTTCTTTTTCCTTTGTGGTTTTCACTTTCTGTGTTCTGTAAGAATCCTCTCACACCAAGTTGCAAAGATAATGTCAGTTTTCTTCTAGCATGTTTATACTTTTAGTTCTTAGGCCTCAGCGTTGGGTCTGGTGTGAGGTGGGGTCCATGTTTGTGTTGTCAATGTTATTTTCTGTGTCCCCATGGTTGCTCAGCTCTGTCTGCGACATTTCTTCCCCTGTTGTGTGGTTTGGACACTTCTCTTGAAAATCATTGAGGGCTGGGGATGGATGCAGGAGGGGTCGGCACCGCAGAAACCATGTGTGGTGACAGACAATGCCTTTCACCCCAGCACTCAAGGGACGGGGGCATGAGGTCCTCAGCTACAGAGTGAGCCTGAGGCACGCTGGGCTAACCGAGTCTTGAATGATATGGAAGAGGAACACCAGAGGGATGACTCAGTAGTCAAGAGCACTGGCTGCTCCAGGCAGAGGACCTGACTTCGGTTCTCAGCACCCAAATGGTGTCTCACAATCGCCTATAACTCAAGTTCTAGAGCTTCTGACCCCCCCCCCCTGGCCTCTACAAAATGTGTATGCGTGTACAGACAGACAGGCACACAGACACACACATGTAAATAGAATTTTTTTTTAAAATTTTTAAAAAGAAAGAAAAGGCCAATTTGGCTGTATACACCTGTGATCCTAGCACTTGAGAGGTAGAGCTAGGCACATCTCTGTGAGTTCTAGGCCAGCCAAAGCTATAGTGTGATACCTTGGCTCACAAAAACAATAAAATTTTAAAAAGAGGGAGGGAGGGAGGGAGGGAGGGAGAGAGAACTAGGTGGCTGAGAGGGTAAAGGTGCTTGCCACCCACACTGATGACCTAAGTTAGATCTCCAGAACCCACATGATGGGGGGAGAGAACTGACTCCCAAAAATCACCCTCCGACCTCCACACCATCCACACGTCCACACAATGTAAAACTGCGAAGGTCTCCATCCCTCTGTCGCAGACTCCACTGCTTGTGATTTTCACGGAGGGCTTCTTGCGAGTGTTTGTCAGATGTCTTCCTGAGGACTGTGGGTTTTGGCACTGCTGTAGACTGGAGTGCTGTATCTATATATTTGTAGAACAAACAGACTGTTTCTCTTGGGACCCTCTCATAACACGAGGGTGCTCGTAACACAAGTGAGGGCGCCGGCTTCCCCACGCACCAAGCAGCGCCCTCACTGGGGAGGACGCCGCTGCCCTGTAATTCAGCCCAGCTCTGACTCCGTCGTTTGTCTGCAGGCAATGAAGGTCTCCATGGGCTGGGGTTCAGTTCCTTAAGGCTGCCTTTCCTTGAATGCCACTCAGCAAGCCTGGTTTTCTGGAAATTCTGACTAGTCAGCCATGAATTGGGGAACCCTCTTGGGGTTCAGTTCATTTGCTGAAGCAGCTTATACAGCACAGGGAGCCCTTTGCTTAAGCTTGCTAGTCTAGCAGGAGGAGTGTTCTAGATCCGTTTTTATTATTTTTTAAGTGTGCGTGCGCGCACGTGTGCGTGCGTGCGTGCGTGCGTGCGTGCGTGTGTGTGTGTGTGTACGTGTGTGTACATGCCTGCAGGTACTCAGAGAGGACAGGTTCTCTTGGAGTTAGAGTTATAGGTGGTTGTGAACCACCAGCTAAACCCAGGTTTGCAGGAGTAGTTGGCCAAGCCACCTCTCCAGCCACTCAGGAAGGCTATTTGGAAGACTAGAAATGAACAACCGGGCACGGGGTGAGGTTTGACAGGGTGTGCATGGAGCAGAGCTGAGGCGCACCAAGCTCCCTGAGTATGGATGAATCTAGGGCTCCTCCTGTGTGTCCCTGAACTGAGTCCTTGTGGGGTGTCCTAGAGACCACGCCGTGTGATGACAGATTGCACAGCAGGTGTGGTTGCTCACACGTGGTTCCAAGAGTTTGAGACCAGCCTGGGATAGTTCAAGATCTTCCTGGGCTTCAGAGAGAGACCATGTCTCTGGGCTGGAGAGATGGCTCAGTGGTTAAGAGCACTGGTTGCTCTCACAGTCGGGGCTAGGTTCCCAGCACCCACGTGGTGATTCACAAGCATCTGTAATTCCAGTCCCAGGGGATCTGATGCCCTCTTCTGACCTCCACAGGCCCCAGGTATGCATGCACATGTTGCATAGACATTCATGTAGGTAAAACACTTACACATAAAATAAAAATGCATAAATATAAAACGAAAATTTATGTCTCAAATATAAAAGAAATGGACAAACAAAAACCACACACATGTGCACACACACACACACACACACACACACACCCCACATCCCCCACACAAGCATCACCTCTCCCCACCCCCACTCCTTATTAGCTGCGGTTAAGATCACATACATGACTGTTTCCTGGCCAGGCCCTGACTAAGCCACCAAGTCAGCAGAAGGAAGGAAGTAATGATGATAAGAGTAGAAATCAAGGAAATGGAAAAAGAGAAAGAATAAGGTCATTCTTTGTTTCTTTAAGACGATACAGAGCAACAAACTTCAGCTAGATTGTTGGGCTGGAGAGGGAGAGTCAGGAGAGAAGTGATCGGCGTTAGCACCGTGGGTTATCCTCAGGCCTGTAGGTAGGCAGGCCCGGTGGGCACACCGTTAGTCCCAGCACTGGGCAGCAGAGACAGGTGGCTATCTAGTCCCAGGTCAGCCTGGCCTGCATGGTGAGTGAGGCTCGGTTTTTAAAATCCTATAGATAAAGAAACGTCATGAACAACCTGTGTGAATACACTCAACAATGGGCAGAATGTGAACCAACTTTTCAAAATAAAATTTATCAGGCAGGCATGTGGAGCACACCTGTAAGCCCAGCTTTCAGGAGCCTGAGGTAGGAGAATTGAGTCTGAAGCCAGCCTGTCTCAAGAAGAAAACCAGTAACAGTGACCAAAAGTCAACAGTAAAGGAGGTTAGAAGAAACCAGAAGAGTGCTCTGTCTATGATGTCTAATTGTGCTGGGCAATGATGGCACACACCTTTAATCTCAGGAGGCAGGCAGATCTCTGAGGCCAGCCTGGTCTGCAAAGTGAGTTCCAGGACAGCCAAGGCTACCCAGAGAAACTCTGTCTTGAAAAACAAAACAACAAGCAAACCAAAAGAAAAAAAGAGAGAGAGAGAGAGAGAGAGAGAGAGAGAGAGAAAGACATTTAATTGTAAAAACATAACAAAATCCCTTTCTAAGGAGAGAGCCCTGGGCTCAGATGGTTCCCTTGGTGGATCCTCCCAGACAGTTACAGAAGAGACCATGCCAACAATATGGGAGCTTTAACAGACAGTGGAGTAAGGACACCCACCCCCCCCAGCCCATTGCAGGAGGCCATAATTACTCCAACAGAGACATTACCAAAACAAATAAACTAACAAAGAAAACACTTGTCAGTTTCCCCCATAAAATGCTTAACCCAAAGCAGGCAAATAAAAATCCCCAGCAATGCAAAGGGTTATAGCTCCCAGCCAGGTTGGACTCATTCCAAGACTGGCTTAATATTCCAAATGGAGCTGGGAGTGGTGCTTCAGAACAGAAGGCCCGGCACTTGGGAGGCTGAGGCAGGAAGGATCAGGAGTTCAAAGCCATCCTTGACTGCATAACCAGTTTGGGGTCAGCTTGGGCTGCATGGGATCCCGTCTCAAAAACGTAGCAAACAGGGATCAGCGAGACGGCCCAGCGGGATCTTGCCTCTAGGTCTGGTGACCTGAGTTCAATGCCCACGCCCCACATGGCGGAAGGAGAGAACTGACTGCTGTAAGCTGTCCTCTGAGCTCTCCACATGTGTGCCACGGCACAAACACACATGTGCGGTGACCACAGTTATGGTTACAGATCTTCAGGCACAGGTGTGGGCTCCAGAAAGTAAGTGATAGGAAAAGTTAAGTGACTTCCTGGGCTCTACAAACAATTCTTTCTTTTTCTTTTTAAGATTTAAATTTATAGCCAGGGATGGTGGAACAGATTTTAATCCCAGCACTCAAGAGGCAGAGGCAGGTGGATCTTTGTGAGTTCGAGGCCAGCATGGTTTAGAGAACAAGTTCAGGACAGCCAGGGCTACACAGAAGCCGAGTCTCAAAAAACAAACAAACAAAACAAAACAATAAAATTAGCAGTGTATTGTGTCATGAGTGTGCAATGCTGGAGAGAGGACAGATATGTTTATTCCAGTCCCTAGTGTTGGAATGTTACAGCTACATCGCATTTATTGGCTTCAATTTCCCTCAGTAGCTGCCTGTTGGTAACTGGAAGTCCTGTTTTTTTTTTTTTTTTTTTTTTTTTTTGTGTGTGTGTGTGTTTGCAGATGTGTCTGTAGATGTGTGTGTGTGTGTGTGCATGCGTGTGCGCTCACACATGTAGAGGCCCAAGGTTGATGTCAGGTCTCTTCCTCGATTGCAGTCCTCCTTATATACTGAGGCAGGGCCTCTGGCTGAACATGGAGCTCAGCTCACTGTCGGTGCTAGCCTGGCCTCTGCCTCCTGCACACCTGGATTACAGGTGGGGCCGCCACACCTCCTGGGCCTCATGGGTCTCATGTTGGCTTGGCAAGTACTTTGCCTACTAAACCATCTCCCCAGCATCACAGTTTTTCTTTTTCAATTTTAATCACTGCCTATTCTCAAATCATACAATTATATATATACATGCATGCATATATATAAAAAGAATGGCCACAGGGCTGGAGAGATGGCTCAGTGGTTAAGAGCACAGGCCACCCTTCCAGAGGTCCTGAGTTCAATTCCCAGCAACCACATAGTGGCTCACAACCATCTCTAGTGGGATCTGATGCCCTCTTCTGGCATAAAGGCATACATACAGTTAGAGTACTCATACCTAAAAAAATAAAAAGAAAAAAAGAAAAAGAATGGCCACGAAAGGTTCAAGAGGCCCAGTCCAAAGAGGCAGAGAGCTGTTACAGCTGCAGACAGAAGCCGGGGTGGTCAGAGGCCACGCTAAGGATCCCAGTGCGAGAGCTGCTGGAAGTGCTGCGATCCCAGACCCAGGGCTGCAGCATCCTTGAAGGGAGGCCTGGACCCTAGAGGAGAGAAAGGTGCCTCTCCCTTGGAGATGCCCTTTGGGGTCCTACCGTCATCCTGTGCTGTATGTCTGCTGGTTCCTTAAAAGTGGGGTGCAATGTGCCAAGGTTTCTTCTGAGAGAGATGCCAGGTACAGTGCTGCTCTCGGCCCTTCCAGACTCACTGTGGGACCACAATGCTCTGCTTCTGCATGGGTCAGCAGTGACCTTTCTGCTATGAGCTTGTAGGTGACATCAGACTCACAGGCTCAACCTGCCTCATCAGTAGCATCCAGGTGGCCATGGTGTGACAGTCATTGGACCAGGGGAGGGCACATGGCCTTCCAGCAGCCCCGGATTTGAGGCTTGGCCTTCAGGGGCCCAGGGGTTGTGGCTGTGGTGTGGTGCAGGCCCAGCCTTCCTTCTCTCTTCTTCTTACGTTGCCCAGCATCAGGTCTGAAATGGCGTCATCTTTAGGCCAGGCTTCAGGGACTCAGGACTGCCACAGGACACTGCTGCTTTTCCCTGTGTGCCTAGGGCCCTGAGATCTGCTCCCCAGGCATGGCAGGCGGGGGCTCCCAAAGGCACTGACCCTTCTGTCCCAGTTACATTCATTGCTGTGAAGAGACACCCTGACCAAGGCACCTTATAGAAGGAAGGAATTTTGGGGGGGGGGGTGCTTACAGTTTCAGAGAGTGAGATGATGACCACCCTGCAGGGGACCATGGTACTGGAGCAATAGCTGAGAGCTTACACCTCATCTGCAAATTGGAGGCAGAAAGAGAGAGCGCCAAATAGAATGGTGTGTGTTTTGAAACCTCAAATCCCCTTCAGTGACATATCTCCTCCAACAAGGCCACACCTCCTAATCCTTTCCAGCTCTACCAACAGGAGACCAAGCACTTAAACATATGAGCCTCTGGGACCATTGTGTTCAAACCAGCACAGAGAGGGGTTCCCAAAGGCACTGACCTTGTCCTCCATGGACTTGTACTTCCCAGAGACAAGCAAGGCTGGCACAGGCTGGGGGCTTCTGACAGAGGCCCCCACATCTGCTGGACCCTCCTGCACCAGACCCAGCCCGTGTGTGTCACCTCGGGTCCTCTTCCTATACCTCCAGCCGCTGCGCATGCTAGAGTGCTAGGTCCGGAAGGAGGTCTGCCTCTATTCTTCCCCCAGCCTGCTTGTGCGTATGTACAAGTGCACGCACACGCCTTTGACAGAGGAAATGATTCACACCCAGGTTCAAAGGTTGGGGTCAGAGCAACCAGCGTGGGTGAAAGGAACCGAGGAGAGGAAGCAGGGTGGGGACGGAGCCTGGGTGGGTCCTGGAGAACCAGCTCCCACGATTGGGAGCCCCGATGGGAGTGTAGGAGCCATTGGAGTCCAGTCTCCAAGTGTAAGATGCACACAGGGTGAAGGAAATGTCAGGGGCGTGTGCGTGCGTGTGCGTGTGCGTGCGTGTGTGTGTGTGTGTTGAATATGGGGTGGGTGCAGGTATGTGTGTGTGTTGAAAATGGGGTGGGTGCAGATATAGGGGGGTGTGTGTGTGTGTATGTGTGCATGCATGCATGTGTGCGTGCATATAGCTCTCATATTAATTTCATTGTCTCCCTTACTGTCCAACAGAATTTCCACATACCTCTCCACCCTTCCAGGCTGCATGTAGAAGGGCATGCATGCCTGAGTGCACATGTGTGCATGAGATCTCACACACACACACACACACACACATACACATGCACACGCACACACCACACACATACCGCTCACACACACACCACTCACACACACACCATACACACACCACACACACACACACACACCACACACACACACACACCACACACACACACACACACACACACACACACACACCAGCGAGGGACCAGTACCTAGGCCTGGCAGGAAATGGCTCTGGGAAGCTGGACACCCCACCTTTGGCATGAAACCATGTTTTGTTGCTGTTCATTCACAGCAACAGGGAATGGGGGTGGGGCGCTTCAATCTGAAGAGCAGGTGTGGGGGACAGTTCAGGGACTCACCACTGCCTCTGAAGGGCTTGGGGGACACAGATGTACCCCCAGGGGTCTCACCACACCAAGAGTCACCACATGGAATGCCAGGGTTCCCTCTTCTCTGTGAGCTGTGGGCAGTGGGAAGGCTGACCTCCGAGATGGCCTCCAGTCCTGCCCCTGGAGTCTCAGCCAAGATCAGAGCCTAGAAGGTTCCACGCCAGGAAGGGCTGGTCAGCTGCAGCATAGCCACCCTCCCAGCTGCCCCGGGAGCCTTAGGGGACCTTTGAACTAAAACGTGGCTTCTCAGCTAAGCATGTTATACCCCCAGCCCTTAGTGGGCTGAGGTAGGAGGGTTGCTGGCTGCAGACGGAGGCCCTGTCTCAAACCATGAAAACAAAACCCCACCGGTTCTGGCTGACCCTGGGTCCCCAGGATGCCATGAGGTGCAGGGGAGGGAGCTGAAGGGCCCTGAGTGTTGGGGTGGTCATGTGGGGCCCCATGTGCACCAGTGGCCAGCTGCTGTAGGTGGGACATGGGAAAAGCCACCAAGTTTTGCTGACCAGAGAGAACAGCGTGTGACCTTAACCATGATACAAAACTGGGGGGTGGGGGCAGGGTTTGTGGGGGACTGCCAGGTACTGGGCTCCAAAGCAGTTGCCTAAAACATCAGGCTTGTCTTGTGAGTGTTCTGGGGACCGAGCCTGAAAGGAAGGTGTGGGCAGAGCTGGCTGCTCTTGGAGGCTCTGAGGGATGCACCTTGGGGTGGTGGCCAGGAATTCTTGGCCTGTGGTGGTATGACTCCTGATTCTCTTCTGTTTCATCTGGCTTTGTGTGTGCATGCGTGCGTGCGTGCGTGTGTGTGTGTGTGTGTGTGTGTGCGTGCGTGCGTGCGTGCGTGCGTGTGTGTGTGTTGTGTGTGTGTGTGTCTGTGTGTCTGTGTCTAAGTTACCCTCTCCTTTCTCTGGTTGTTAGATCAGGCCCACCCTGCTCCACCCTCATTTTAGCTCCATGATATCTATAGACACCCCATTTCCAAATAAAGTCACAGCCACAGGCCCTGGGGTTTCAAGCCTGAACTCCTGGTTCCTTTTGGAGGGGTCACAGTCCCCCCTTCTGCAGAGGTTCAGTCCTAAGAGAGGATTGTTGGGCTGGTGGGGGTCCAGGAAGGACGCTCTGTGGTTCCAGAGCTGGAGAGTGTCAGGGATGAGGCTACTGGGGTCATGTGATGAGGTGGCTGCAGAAACAGAGGGTGCTGAAGGACACTATTGCTACAAGACTGGAAGACTGTCAGGTCAAGAGTGAGCCTTTGAACTCCCCCAGGCACCAAAGCAGTCCTAGATATTTGGAATGTTCTAGAAAGTGTGAAAACGTGATTTTTCTCATTTTTACTTAACATCAGTGGAATAGGTTGTTTTGTGAAGTAGTGAGTTGCTGGTGTCTTGAGGTGTCAAGGAAGGGCTGTGGCCACTGTGGATGGCTGAGGAGGCTGAGGAGGCTGAGGAGGCTGAGGAGGCTGAGGAGGCGGGACCTCGGAGCAGCTGTCAATTCAGTGGAGCTCTTGGCTTCTAAGGGTTGGAGTCACCAAGTGTCCCCACACCAAAGGATCTGCGTGCAGTGGGGCTCCCCGCCAGGCCCTCAGGGGTCATCAGGCTCTGTCCTGTTATCCATCTCCTTGCTCTTTCCTTTCAAATGCCTGGGTGACAGGAAGCCTGCTGCCCTGGTTCCTATGGAAACAGAACCTCAGCTCCATTCAGTCTGAGGCCAGACTGGGAAATTTAATACCTCTAACAAGTTCTGGGAAGGTGTGAGCAGATGGTTAACACGCGTAAGAGCAGACTCGTGTGTGACTTGTGCACATACGTGTGCTCTCACAGTCATAGTGACCGAGCTGTTCCGGCTGAGGTCCCCCAACCTCTGGGCCAACACCCTTCTCAGCACTTCACAGACATTAGCGCCCTTTCATTTCATGATGCACCTTTGAGGGAGATGGCATCCACCTCATTTTATAGATGAGAAATCAAAAGCACTAAGGAGCCCAAGGCCTGTCCTCCTGTCTGTCCCTCACCCCACAGTTGATATCCTCTCTTTGGTGTGAAGCTAGGCATCGAGGAAAGTTCTAGAAACCTTGGCCCTTTGTTTTGAACTCGGTGTCTAGGACATTAGTTTCCCCGAAGCTTCTGCTGGGCTTGGAGCCCCTTTCCAGCAGGAGGCTGAATGATCCTGTACATGGCGGTTGGGTTCATGCCCACCTCTCCAGCCTGGCTGCGGTCACACCACGCTGCTCATGGCCTATGGGCTGGCTGGGGAGGTGTGGCTCTCTGCAGCTGACAGGGGAGGAAGCGCTTCCTCTTGAGCAGGCCATTTCTCCTCCCTGGTTGTCTTGGGAAGAGCAGGTGAGGGGTCTGCTGGCTCTGGCTGCCTTTCCTGTGCCCCTCACCATGAGTGGACAAACCGTGGAGAGATCATGTCTGCTACAGGAAAGGTGTCTCCTTGATACATAGTAGTCAGGGATGTTGATCACGGTCCTTTGTGCCAACCGCCTGCTGCTCAGCCCAGGCTGGAACCCCGCTGGTGGCATCGCACTGAGATGTGGGCAGAGGGTCGACAGGAAGTGGTATTACAGATGTGGAATCAGATGCAGGCTCCACAGACTGACAGTGGCCAAGATGCCCACCCTGCTCTGAGCACCTCCAAATGCCAGCTTCTTACACAAGGCCAGGAAGGGGTCAAGACGGAGTTTTATGGTTTAACTTAATTTCTCTCTCTCTCTCTCTCTCTCTCTCTCTCTCTCTCTCTCTCTCTCTCTCTCTCTCCCCCTCTCTCTCTTTCAGATAAGGTCTCTGTAGCACAGGCTGGACTAGAATTCTTAACAGTTACCCTGTCGTCAAGTGCTGGGGTTACAGAGGTGGGGCACCATGTCATCTCAAAACCAAGAAACCTTATCTAATTATCTACCCCCTTTCTTCCTCCCTCTCTTCCTCTCTCTCCCTCTCTTAGTCTCTTGTAGGTCAGGCTGGCCTTGAACTCCCACGTAGCTGAGATGACTGATTTCTGATCCCCCTGCCTCCTACCAGGTGCTGGGATTAGAGGTGTGCAGCATCGCACCCAGGTTATGATCCCCCAGTGCTGGGGTTGAACCCCCAGTTCCACGTATGCCAGGCAAACCCTCAACCAGCTGTGTTACACCCACAGCCCTCAGGATGGGTTCTGAGACAGTCATCTGCCTAACTGCCTAACTGGTCATGCTTTGCTCGAGAAAACACCCATGCTTTCCTGAGCACCTGATCTGATCTGTCTGACTATATCCTATGGTCCTGTGTCCCCTTTTGGGTGTCTGACCATGAAGACAAGGCTCCTTTGTCCCCTCTTGGATGCTAGCTCCATGTGGCATCAGGGGAGCAGCTGGGGACGACCAACAGCCTGCTGCTGGTGGGCTTGTGCGCCCGATGCCCCGGCAGGCCGTGTCCATGATTGCCAGCCACATGTGCACAGAGTGCCACGTGCAGAGGATCAGTGCAGATGTCCCTCCCTGGTGGGCGGCGCTGAGCTCCTCCTGCGGCACACTGGCCAACACTGGCTGGCGCCTGACTGCTGCTGTGGTGTTCATCTGTGCCACACAGCTGCAAGCAAAGACCCCAAGAAGGGATCCGAATCTGCGTGTCCCGCGGGCCTCCCACCTGTGGGGGAGACCCTTGGCCCCCTACCATACCGGAAAGGCCTTCAGGACAAGGGATTGGGGTCAAGCCGAGCAGGCCCAGGAGGACTGAGAAGTATCCTTGGCTCTGTCCCTGTGGTCCAGCCCTGAGTTGCCATCCTAGAGGAAAACCAACACATGAAATATCTACTATCCAAACCAACCAGCCAAACAAACAACCCCAACAAAATACCCAAACTCCATAGGGCTGTGGATGTAACTTGTTGGTAGAGTTCTGTCTTGACCTTACCAATTTCTCTAATACAAGACATCCTGGTGTTTTGTGGGACTCTGATGTGCCTCCTTGTAGTGGAGGGCACCTCTGGGCCCACTGCTGCCTCTAGAGACCCGGCAGGGATGGCCATGGGAGCTGGGGGTGTGGATCCAGACCCGGTGCTGATACCCACCGTTAGGGAGCTTGGGGCTCCTGTGCCCTCTGCCCGTATTCCACCATGAGGAAGGGGGACCATGGGGCAGCTGCCTTGCAGCATGTAACAGAGCATCCATTGAACCAGGTGACAGGTGCGAGTCCTTGGGGACCAGGAGGCCCAGCAGGCCCTCAGAAAGGGGCTGTTCTGCCATCTCTTGTTTGTAGTTCACCCCACCCCACTCCTGGTGTTCCTTTCTCCCCCTTGTCCCCCAAATGCCCTCCCTACCATTCTGGCCCTATGCTGGTTCTCTAAGTAGGGCTCAGGCCAGGATGGCTCCCTGCCTCCTGGGCTCCTGGGCAGTGGCTTCCAGACAGGCTGGTCAGATAGCCACGAAGTCACCTGGGTGCCCTTCTCTGGGATATCCAGGACGGAGCTGATGTTTCCTGACATGTATGCATGCCATGCTCTGAGCACAGGGCAGGACAGTGAGCTGGCTCACATTGCCTGGAGAGTCATTTAGGTCAGGCAGGGAGAAGAGGAAGCCAAGGTCTCCATCCTGAGTAGGTATTCTTGGAGTCCTGGGAAGAAAGAGGAGGCACCCCTGGGCTGGGCCGTCATGCTGACACACGCTCACTCATTGTACCTGTCCTTGTTCCACACCTGCAGTGGCTCCCCATTACCTCTTCCTGCCCTGCGCTGAGTGTGGCAAAGCTGAGATCACTGTGACCCGAGGCTCAGCACTAGCCTCAGACTGTGTCCATTCCCCTGCACACCTCTGTCCGTCATCCATCTGGGGGTCCTAAAGTCAGGGTGCGTTAGTTAAGGGTTTAGTATTTTGGTTCACGGTTCCAGGGGGACACAGTTCATCCTTGCTGGGAAGGCACAGTGACAGGAGCGTCAAGTCCAGCTGGTCACATTGTACTAACAGGAAGCAGGGAGAGAACAGGAAGCAGGGGCAACTATAAACTTCAAGGCCCGCCCCCCAATGACATACTTCCTCTAGCAAGGTTCCGCCCCTTAAAGAGTCCACAGCCTTCCCAAATGATGCTACCATCTGGGACCAGCTGTTTGAACACATGAACCTATGGGAGACATTTCACATTGGAACCATGACATAGTCTCTCTCTGTAGCCCAGGCTGCCCTGGAACTTACTATGAAGCCTCAGACTGGCATTAGTCCTCCTTCCTCAGCCTCCTGAGAGAGGGGATGACAGATGTGCACCCTGAACTTACTTGCATTCTTGTTCACTTCTGGAGTCTCTGCCAAATTTCAAGTCTCGTTTTCAGGATTTTCGGCCGCTGCCCACTCCATATGCCCATCCAGAGCAACTTCTGCACGGCTAGAGCAGCCAGGAGTGTTAGGATCTGGTTTCAATCCTGGCTCTAACGTCCATCCACCAGCTCCCCCGCAGGCTCCCACTGTCCTTGGCAGATCTTACCTGGCTCAGAACGAGTCTCACGCCTGTTAAACAAGGGGTCAAACCATCTGCTTCAGATCCCAAAGTGACAACATCCAAAAGCGTGCTGTCATGGACCTCTTCAAGCTAGGTGTCCTTGCCTCAGTGTCTGGGTTGGTCAGTGGCAGCATGGAAAGACCCCAGTGCCCTGTGGATGGAGTCTGATGCCAAGCTCAGGCCTTAGCATGCCCTCCATGCTGGGCCGTGCATCCTCCCTGAAGCGCCTGGCTCCTTCCCGCCAAGCTCCCATCTGACTTTGCCTGTCTCTCTTATGATCTGTGTGTCCCCTGCCGCTTGTGGGCACATTTGCGTTTGTCTCCTGCCACTCTCTCGGGTTGGCTATGTTCTGTGTTAGGCGAAGGCTGCTATTTCCAGTCTGAAGAGACAAATCATGCCTTGGATGCACATGGCTGTTCTTTTGCTGTTTCCTGTGCCAACATTGCCCAATGCTCAAGACCCTCACTTTGTCCTTGAGCAGCTCCCAGCCTGGTGGGGTGGTGGCCCCATAATGTATCAGTCAGAGGACCCTCTGACCGTGAATACTACTGATGATGATGATGATGATGATGATGATGATGATGATGATAAGTTAAAATGGCAGATACTTGAGCAAGACAAGTTGCTTTCTTCTTGTGTCCTTGATCAGGTTTAGGCCTTTGGTGGCCCAGAGCATTCAGGACCCGGTATGACTGCATCCCAGCCAGGGAGAAAGGAAGACAGGACAGGAGACAGGACTGAACTCATTTTAAGAGTGTGGCTTGAAAATTCAGTACTTGAACTTTTCTTGTCCTCCTCTGCCAGCCTTGGCCTAGCTGCATGGCCATCCCATGCAGTTGGGGTGGCTGAGACACGTCCTGTTGAGCTGGCCAGCTCTATGCACTGAGTGCTCCTGTAACTTTAGAAAAGGTTGGGCAAACAAGAGTCTGCCGCACGCACCAAGGCTCCCTTCCTGTGTGCAGATGGGGACAGCCATGTGGTGTGGGGGCCCCTCTTGCCCTGAACAGTAGACTTGTAATGGGCCGGTGGCAGCTGCGCTGTGCTGTCCAGTGGTTGCGGCTCAGCTGGTAGGTGGGACGATGATGACGATGACGATGACGACGATGACAATGACGACGACGATGGCGAGTGGGTGTCATGGAAGTGACATGGTTCTGCAGAGGGTGCCATAGGCTCTGACATTTTAGGTTTCAGTATGACAACACTGAGTTTTCTTGGATGACTGTTCTAGATTATTGATAAGCAAGTGGTCAGACCTCCATCTCCATGGGCCCTGCTGATGACTGGGGAGATCCTGTGTCCCTCACAGGTTTCATTAGCTTTTTTTTTTTTCCTGTATCAGGGGTTCTCACATGGTGGCTCCCCGGGCTAGAGCACCTATTTTGACCTCCTGGGAAATGATGCCTCAAAGGCCCAGGGTTCCACTTGGGTCTGTGTGCAGCCCTATGCTCATGACCTTGAGGGGCCGGCATCAAGCCAGGCTAACATCCTGTTCTTTGGCTATGCCACCGTGCCCAGCCGTGTGCTCACAGGCCTGAGATGGCAGCCTAGGGCCAGGCCAAGCCACTGCGACTCAGGCTCTGTGGTCCCTACAGCCAGCATCGACCCAACATAGACATGGCCCTGTCTGGGAAGGTCCCCGCCCTGCTCCTGAAGGTGGGGAATGTCTCCCTGGTGTAAGCCACAGAGCAGAGAGGTGGCCCACCTGGCTGGCAGAACCTAAGTCAAGGCCAATTTCACTCCTGGCTTCTTGCCTCCCCTGGTCAGACCCTGCCTGGGAGTCCTGTGCAGTAAGAGACTAAATGTGATGGGTAGTTCTAATTGTTAACCTGACACAGTCTAGACTCACTTGGAAAAGACAGTCTCAGTGAGGGACTGTCTAGATTGGGTCAGCCCGTGGGTGTGTTTGGGGGGGGGGTGCTCACCTGATGGGTGGGGATGCTCACGTGGTGGGTGGGGGTCCTCACCTGGTGGCTCCAGGCTGGAGCGCCTATTTTGACCTTCTGGGAAATGATGCCTCAAGGGCCCAAGGTTCCACTTGGGTCTGTGCAGCCCTGCGCTCCTGACCTTGAGGGGCCGGCATCAAGCTAGACAGCCTGCATTTTAGGAAGGTCCTCACACCATCAGCTTGGAAGTCTGGTGCGTAAAGTGAAGAGGGAAGGTGTAGGGGTGAAGGGTTTGGGGGAATGGACAGGGACAGGGACAGTACTTTAAAAAAAAAGATTTAAGCCGGGTAGTGGTGGTGCACGCCTTTAATCCCAGCACTTGGGAGGCAGAGGTAAGCGTATTTCTAAGTTTGAGGCTAGTCTGGTCTACAGAGTGAGTTACAGGACAGTCTGGGTTACACAGAGAAATCCTGTCTCAAAAAAAAAATCTATTTTGATTTTCTATGTATGAATGTTTTGCACATGTGTGTGCAATACCCTCGGGCTAGAAGAGGGTGTCAGCTCCTCTGGAAATGGAGTTACAGGCTGTTGTGAACTGCCGTGTGCTGAGAACTGAATCTGGGTTCTCTCCAAGAGCAGCCAGTGCTCCAAACCAGTAAGCCATATCTCCGCCCCTTATTTTATTTTTTAAAAAGATTTATTCATCTCTCTCTCTCTCTATGTATGTGCCCTGATGTGGGTGCCCACAGAAGCCAGAGACGGGTGTCAGTCCCTTGGAACTGGAATCACAGTGACTTGTGACCCACCCAATGCCCTGACAGTACTTACTATTAATTAACAAAAGCTCTGAATCCTGTCTGATGTGGTAACATCCCAGGGACTTGGACCCCAAAGTGTGACAGTGTTAATTGACCCCCAGAGGCCATGGCTGGCTTGTTTCTTACTGGTCTGTCACCTGTTAGGTCACTCTTTCAGCTCTCTATTGTAGGAGACTCCAGTAAAACTGCCTGTTCCCTGCCCAGTCCCGAGGAGCCGGGGGTTGCCTGGAGGAGCATCCCCCAAATATGGAGGACTCCCAGGTAGAGAGCAGTAGTGGTTTGTGGGTTCCTAGGCTATGGGTCTGGTTCTCTGCCATTTGTGTTGGCCTCTCTCTGCTCAGACTGCTTGGCAGAGCTGGCAAGCCTCTGGCAAGGTCCCTCGGTCTGCAGTCATCCGGCTGTGACTCACGCTGGGGAACAGGGACAGAGCAGGAGCTGGGTGTGTTAGCAGCAAACTCATTAGTCCCGGAGGTCGCTTCCCATCTGGGACAAATGGTTCATTTAGGCTGCCTGGGGCTTCCAGCTACACTCAGGGCAAGAAAGGCACAGCCAAGCAGAGAAAGCAGCCCCGATTATCCCCAGGACCCCCGCCTTCTGCTCCCCTGTCTCCCCATCCTGTTCCCAGGCAGGTCAGGGGCCTGGACTGAGGCTGCCTGTCAGAGGGAGGCAGGCCTAAAGCGGCTGCCACTTTCTCACACAGAATCACTGTGGGAGTTTGGGGTGTGAGTCGTTGCGGGAAACACCAGTGTTTGGTGGACAGGGAACATGGAGGACTCCAGCCACTCGGACCCTTCTGTGATTATTCATGCGTCTCCTCCAACAGCCCCTCTGAGTGAGTGGCCACAGCCAAGCAGCCCCTGGCCCCTCGGGCCTGGCTCTGCCCTCTGGGAAAAGCCTAGAATATCTGGTTCCCGGGCTCACTGAGCCTCTGAGTTACTTTTGTTGCTGTGATAAGACACCAAACAGAAATGATTTAAGGGAGAAAGTGTTTGTTTGGGGTCACAGTTCAAGGGGACAGTCCATCATGGCGAGGAGCTCTGGGCAGCAGGTCACACTGCTCCAAAGTCAAGCCAAGAGCATTGGATACTTGTGCTCAACTCAATTCTCTCTCTCTCTCTCTCTCTCTCTCTCTCTCTCTCGCTCTCGCTCTCGCTCTCGCTCTCGCTCTCGCTCTCGCTCTCGCTCTCGCTCTCGCTCTCGCTCTCTCGCTCTCTCGCTCTCTCGCTCTCTCACTCTCTCTCGCCTTTTTAATTTAATTAAGTAGTATGTGGACTGCATGTGCATGGCATTTCACACTTGTGGAGGTCAGGGGACAGTTTGCCCAGTCACTTCTCTCCCTCTACCATGTGGGGCCCAGGGGTCACCTCAGGTTGTTGGGCTTAAAGGTAAGCACCTTTGCCCAGCAAGCCACCTCAGCAGCCCACTTCCTCCTTTTTATGCAGTTTGGGATCCCGCCCTAGGGAATGGTACCACCCACGGTGGGTAGGTCTTCCCAACTCAACCAAATCAAGATCATCTGAGAGGCATTCTTGGAGGGTCTTCTCCCAGATTATTCTAGTTCTCATCAAGTAGACGATTGAGATTAACCATTGCACTGGCCAAGGAAGAAACTTGAGTCCAGATGTATCTGAGAGAGTCACCATGTCCACCCCCTGCTCTTCGGAGGTCTTGGGGCTTGTGGTGCAGACTCCGGGTCCAGGCCATCTTCTCCTGGACACCAGCAGATGGAATGCCAATCCTTCAGCAGCCAAGACCTCCTCCTTTTGGTTTCCCAGCTTGACCTGGCACCTCTTGTGAGTGGATAAGGAGGGGAGAGTTGAAGTTCCTATAGGCAGGTTGCCACTACAGACACTCGTGTCTTATCTACTCCTGACTAGGGGGGCTAATGCCCCCAAATCTGGGACCCCAGGATGAGCTTCCAGTCATGCATGGTCCGACTTCCGCCCTACTGGCTGTTCAGCAAAGAGCAAAGTTGATGTCCGGTTCTGTGGGTTACTGCACCACTCAGCCTGACTTCTCCATCTGCTCTCCATCTTACGTCCTCTCCCCTTCCATAGTGCCCCTCTTCAGGTGGTCGCAGCAGGCAGGGTCGCAGACCTCCGGGAGGTGAGAATGAGGAGGTGAGACCGAGAACTCATGCTGCTCCTGGGTGTGTGCTGTGCTCCCGACATCCCTCCTCCCTCTCCTTTTCTTTCCGAGACAGGGTCTCGCGTACCCAAACTGATGTGTAGCTGAGGAGGACCTTGAGCTCCTGGCCCTCCTGCCTCCACCTCCCAAGGGCCGGGATTAGAGGGTTCCATCACTGTGCTAGTTTTACAGAATGGTGTGGTTTGAACCCAGGGCTGCATGGATGCTGGGCAAGGGCTGTACCAGCTGAGCTGCCTGCCCAGCCCTGTGTGCTTGCTGTGCTTGGACGGGACCTAGAGTCTCCTACCTGCTCAGCAATGCAGTACCACCACCAGGTCCAGCCTCAGCCACTATCTTTTATTTTTGTCTTAAAAAAAAAAAAGGTCTCCTATAGCCCAGGATAGCCTTAAACTCACTATATAGCTTTCGCCTTGAATTTCTTATCCTCCTGCCCGATCCTGAGTGCTGGGATTATAGGCCTATGCTGCTGTACCCAGCGTCCACCTCTTTTTAAAGGTCAAAAATGGCCAAAGGCAGCAGGAGCAGCATTGCTAGTTACTGAGACTTCCATCTCTGTGAGTGTTCAAGAGCAGAGTGGACGGCGTCGGGGTCAGGGTCAGGGGTGGGGAGCACAGTGGGCGGTGTCAGAGTCAGGGGTGGGGAGTAGAGTGGGCGGCGTCGGGGTCAGGGGTGGGGAACAGAGTGGACGGCGTCGGGGTCAGGGGTGGTGAGCAGAGTGGACAGCATCGGGGTCAGGGGTGGGGAGTGGAGTGGGTGGCGTCAGGGTCAGGGGTGGGGAGCAGAGTGGAGCAGGAGCAGGTGGGACAGTCAGGCAGGTGGGGGGAGGCGAGGAGTTCCAGCAGAACTGTGGGGGGCAGGTAAGCCTTGCAGCCCCACTGTGAGGTGCAGAAGAGTAAGGAAGGGTTTCTGTTCTCTGCCCGTCCTGGGTTGGTTTCTGTTCCCAACCGAGTCATCTCTCCGTCTGCCTGTGGGGGTCCCACCTTGGGGCCAGCGGGGGCATTGTTAGGGTCCCACCCAGGCTATGGGCATAGGCGGGGTGAAGTGGGGAGGTGCTCCCTGGGGATGATATCACTGGGGTAACTGTGGTGACTTTAAAAATAAATGTTTTCTTCTTACCCTGAGCCATGCTGACGTGGAAGTAGGGCAGGCTGGTGACTCAGCCCTGGTCCCCACAGTGCAGCGGTGGCAAGCTGCCTCTGCCCTCAGACCCCACAGAGCAAGGGTGCTTACTGTGGAGAGGGTGGTGGTGGGGAGGCCAGGACACTGCCGGCCCCTGGGAACAGCCTGTCCTTCCCTGATGGAGATGGGGTCCAGCCAAGAGTCCCGGCAGTCGCAGGGTGAGGTGTCTGTGGCTGGCACAGCCTGAGTGGCAAGTTGGGTAGCTTAATTGCTTACTGTCCTGAGACTAAGGGGCAGTCCAGGCATGCGTGGAAGGTCCCTGTGTGCCTCTGAGGATCCCAGGAGGGTTTAAGGCTGTGTCCATCCCGTCGGCCCCCTCCCCATCCCTGCATCTCCAGCCTCATGGGGGCAGGATGCTGGGGACATCTCTCTATTTCCAGCATGTGATGGGGAGCTAGGACACTGGGGACATTAGTCCATTCCAAAGCTTGTGTAGGAATGTAGTGTTGTGGGGGCTGAACAGCAGTGGTCATAGAGGATGCCTGAGGCGTGGAAAGAAGGGCATCGTGTCCCCCTGACATGTGGGTTGTAACTCACTGAGCTGACTCTGGCATCCTGGATGGCTGAATTCACCATCAATCCTCACTGGGCAAGCTGTCAGGCAAGCCCACGCTCAGAACTCAGGGGCCAGGGCCCTGCTGGTGAGGGGCCTTCTTGGGAGGCTCTTCCATTCTCGCTCCCAGGTTCTATGGGTCTCATGTCTTTTTAACTTGACATTTCCAGTAAGCCAGGCATGGTAGCACACATCTGTAATCCCAGCACAAGGGAGGATTAGCAAGAAGATCAAGATTTCAAGGCTAGCCTGGGCTACTCCGTCTAAAAAATCCAAAACTCCCTCGGATTTGCAAGAAAAACTGGAAGTAAGCAGGCCAGGCAGTGGTGAAGTTTTTGGTCCCGTTGGAGTCAGGAATGTGGGGTTCTTTCTGTAAGCTGTGCGCTGGAGTGGAGATGGTCGGGCTGCCCTTGGGGACATGGGGTGGGGGTGCCTTTGGAGCCCAGAGCAGAGCATTTGCTGGGCACTGAGGCCAGGAGCCTCTGGGATGACTCAAGAGCCTGCATTTAGAAGGCCTACAAGAGGAATGAGTATTTTGTTTAAAAAGCCCCTGGCTGGGAGATAAGCGCCCAGGCGCTGTGGTCAGGCTTTTTTGTAAACGTTTAGCGTGAGGCCGGCCCAGCTGGGGACTGGGAAATTAAGGAAGATTAGTCATGTGTATCTGTGAAGGGAAGCCTTATGTCTTGGGCAGATGGTGGGACGCGGGCTTTGTGGCCGGCACACACTTGTCAGCTGTGCCTACCATGGGGCTGCCTCGCGGGAAGATTCAGAGTTGCAGCCTGCAGGAGACTCGGTGGTCCAGGCTTGGAGACTGCCCTGACAGAAAGGACCCTGTAGTGGCCCAGGTGCAAGCAGCGCTCTGCCTGTGATCCTGCTTCTTCTGCGCTGGGGAGGCTCAGTGTGGTGTGCATTCTGCCTGAGTGTTCCTCATCCTTCATGCCTGTTTGGACCAGTCCCTCCTTCAGGAGCCCACACGATTCTGTCATCTGGCAAAGAAAACTGTGCATTGCCGTTCAGTGGGACTGAACTCGAGCTGGGGAGTCCCAGTAGCTTGTCTGAGGTCTTGGTGGCGGGTGGGGACTGTGGATGGCCATTCTGTTGTCAGAGACTGAAGTGACAGATGCTGTGGGGAAGAGTTGGGGGAGATGACCATGTGGAGGAGATGACTGTTACAAGCGTCCTGGGATGGGAGGCAGTGTGAGGAACAGAGGGGAGGTCAGTGGACTTAGGGAGTGGATGAGGCCAGAGAAGCTGGCACAGGTGGTGGGCTTTGTACCGTGAGGGTGAGGCCCACGGGGCATCCGAGCTAAGCTTGGGAGCCTGGCAGTGCCTGGAGGACGGAAGGGAGAGTGAAAGTTGGTGGTCGGTCAGGAGCTGGGGGGAGCGTGGGGCACTGTGGGGCACCGTGGGGCACCGTGGGGAAGGGGAGGGCCAAGGCAGTCAGAGGGGAATCAGGAGCCGCTACTCGGCTACTCTTCAATTCTGTATGACATAATGTAAAATTAGATACATAGTTAACTAGAGGGATTTGTCAAATTAGGAATAAATTACAGGAGCTAGAGAGATGGCTCAGTGCTGCTCTTCAGAAGACCTGGGTTCGGTTCCCAGGACCCACACAGCGGCAGCTCACAACCATCGATAACCCAGTCCCGGGGGATCTGATGACCCTTTCTGACCTCCGTGGGCTCCTGAGTGCACAGGGTTCACAGACATACATGCAGGCAAACACTCTTACACATGAAATAAGTTTAAAGAAGAGCAAACCATATGAGTTATTGTTTAAAATTAAACTATATAGAATTATCACACGATCTTGCCCCTCTACTTCTGAGTCTACCCCCAAAGAGCCAAAGGCAGGGGTGCAAGCACCCATGCACCCCCACGTGCACTGGTTACAGCAGCCCAAAGGCAGAAGCTTCGCAAGCGTCTCCTGAGTGATGAGTCAGCTGTGGTATGTCCATACACTGAGGTGATTGCCACAGTTTGGGCTACAGAGTGAGTTCCAAGCCAACCTATGCAGCACAATGAGACCCTGTCTAAAAAACAAACAAACCAGAGTAAATAAAGAAAAATGCATTCCTTGATTAGTAAAGCGAATTATGTAGGCCAGTGAGATGGTTCAGCCAGTGAAGGACTTGCTGCTGGGCCTGATGATCTGGATTCAATCCCCAAAACCTGCATGCTGGAAAGAGAGAACTGACTCCCGCTGGCCCTCCATACATGATGCGGTGTGTATGCACACCCACACAAAATTAATAAACATAATTTAAAATAAATAAATTACTTGAAGTAATTTAAGGAAGACTCCTGAGCCACATCCCAGTCGGTTGTTTACGTCTGTGGGAGAAGTGCCGTGTTCCTGACTGGCTAAGATGTCACACTGATAGCTTGGAGCTGGCCAGGATGGGAGCTCTTGTCTCGTAGGCAAATGCTTCAGGTCCTGCAAGTGCTGTTATTTTTTTCAACCCTTAGGTTGCTATTGTTAAATAGCATCTAGCTAGACACTAGAGAAGGGTGGTTATCCTGGTCCCCAGACATTCTCGTGGTACCCTGGCCAGCCATTTGATGTTGAGGATGATGGAAGAGCATTTGTAGATCCTTGGCTTGAGCATCAGGTAGACCACAGTGGGTCTATTTGCCAAGATGGTGACTTCCACAGCTTAGGGGCCGTGGAAGGCTCCAAAGTCCACTTGTCCTGTACCTGCAGTGTGACAGGCCCACATGGAGATGAGCTGTACAGGTTCTACCCTTGAGCAGTGGGACTATGAGAAGGCCAGTCCTGTCACTCACCGGAGCATCCTGTCCAAAGGCGCAATAGTGCTGGGCAGGGAGCCACGACCTCCCTGAGGAGGCCACCCCCACTGCTGAGTCGCTTCCGGCCGAGGCTGTACCTGGACTCAGGGGTCAGGGATCCTGAAGTGCATGCCAAGCGGCTGTTTCCGCAAGCCTTTCCTGCACCCTCTTTCCCAGGCTTTTTGTGCTCCCCAGGACTGAACCTGTAGGCTTCTTCCCATGCCGCCCCCCCCCCAAAAGGAGAAAAGAAAAAAAGGGTCTGACGGTACTCCATCTCTGCAAGCCGTCTAGTCACGTTCCTAGTCCCTCCTCCAGGACGGTGAGCTGCCTGACCAGTCCAGCCCACCACCTGCACCAGGTGACTTCCTAGGCGTCTTTGTCACAGGACTCTCTGACCTGATGGGTCAGGTGTTAGCTTAGATCTGGCTGTACTAACTGCTGTGCACTGGCTGGCTTCACACCACACAATAAAGTGGTTCCCTCCAAGGCTAGCATGCCACATACTCATGGTGTCTGCAGGGCTGTGTGCCATATGGCTCCAGGTGAATCTTGGCCTGTGGCTGCGGCTGCCCCTCTCTGCTCTGACTTGAGAGGGTTTTGTCTGTGTTCTTTTCTATCTTTGATCTGGTCTTTGAATCCAGGACACATGTTGATCCCAGGTAACCTCTGGGATGTGCCTCAGCTGTAGCACATCTGCACAGACCCTTAGGCTGTGTCTGGTCACATTCTGAGCATCCAGCAATCATACGTTGTCTTCGGGGGTGGACAGGCCCTGGGACACGCCCGTGAGCAGGCAAGCCTTTTGGTTCATTTCCCTTGGAGCCCAGCATCCCTTTGGTCAGGTTTCCTGCCTCCTCTTGGAGCCTGGATTACAGAACTCGGAGCTCTACACTTCTTGCTTCAGCTACACTCAAGGCCAGAGCCCCTTTATGCAGCCCAAGACCCTAGAGAGGGGGACTGGGTGGCCAACCAGCCTTATAAAAACCCCAGAATGCCACAGCCAAGCATGCTATCCAGGGGACAGTTGGGGACGATGAAAGGGATTGGGGGTGGGGGACTGGTTCAAGCTGAGCAAAGCCAAGTGGCAACTGGATTGTCCTGGAGTTTGGGGAAGGTAATTATGGTGAGAAGGGAGGTGCCCTGCTCTTTCCCATGTCCTCTAGGGACAGAAAGAAAAGAGACACAAGGGTGGACTTCCTATTGGGAGGGTGGCCAAACCTGCCTTGGCTTTCCTGATGGAGGAGCTTAGACATCTAGTGGCTTCCCAGGTCTGATCTATGGGCTGATGGTCACAGTGAAGGAAGGGATAGGAAGCCGGGGGCTGGGCTCCTTGAGGGCCGCAGTCACTCTGGCAGGGGGCGTTCTGGCTGTGGAAGTCAGCTCCTTCCATTGTCCTCTGGAGTCTCTGAGGGGAACACTCCATGAAGCCTGCACCCTGACTGGGCTCCCTGTTGGAACACTGTGGTGCGCTTGGCTCCCCTGCATGGATACCAGCTGAGTAACAATGGCTTGGTCCCTGCTAATCTGCACTTGCCCTGGGGAGAACAATCGCACGGGCGTGTCTCCACTTACCAGGTGATTTTTATAAAAAACACCAGTGAACAACACCCACCCAGGTTGGATGCTGTCCCAGGGACCCGGCATCTTCCCAGGGCTCTGTGATATGGGCCTTAACTTCTTAGATTGGACCCCGACATCCCCAAACTCAGGACAGACAGGTAGCCCTGCTGATGGTGGGACAGCCAGGCAGGGTCAGGTCCAGACAAAAACAGCCATCAGGGGTACCCACTGCTCCTGGAAGTCAGGCTTCAGAAGGATTCCTGTGTGCGTGTGTGTGTGTGTGTGTGTGTGTGTGTGTGTGTGTGTGTGTGTCTTAAATGGCAGTTTTGCAGTTCCCCATGTCCGCAAGGCTTACTTGGTTGAAAATAGTTTAAACCATCTGAGGCATGAGGGAGGGAGGGGTGGATTTTCTGAAGAAGGAAGGACTGTATTCCAGCAGCTTAAAAACAAAACAAAAAGTCTCACCAGACCTAGCTCAGGCTTCGCTACTCATGCAGAGCCCTCCGAAGCCTCACGTGCCTCTGCAGGACCCAGCCCACCCCCATTCCCACACTTTTAGAACGCCGGAGTAGGGGGAGAGCAGACCCAGACCCAGGACAGCTCAGGGACTCACGTGTCACCACTGAGCGCTAGGGGATGGGCTACCCACCCACTTGGCAGGCACTAATCCACGACTATGCATCCTTCCTTCCAGCCCCGGCTGCACAGAGGTCCTGGGTCTAAGGTAGCGCTCTGGACAGTGGACGGGAAACTTGTTGGCTCAGTCGGGAAGTGGAGAAACACCCCGACCTCCCCGGGGACCCTTCCTGGTAACTGGTGTCTTGCTTCTGTGTCTAACCCATGGTTTTATCTGACTGCCCAGCGATGTCTGAAGTGTGAACACTACTCGGACAGAGAAAGGCCAATCTGTGGGTGCCCACTGACGAGGAAGGGGCCCAGGAGCAGCTCTCTTCCTTTCTTCTGATGTTAGGAACTATGGTTTCTCTCTTCTGGAGGGAAGGTCGCGGTCCACTCTCTGTACTCAGGAAGCCCGTACGGCGGGAGGGGGAGGGGTGCTGGAACGATTCTTCTGAAGGGCCGCCTCTCCCTGCCCTCTGCCTTCTCCAGCACCGCACCCAGAGGGTGCAGCCGCGACCCCCGGGAGTGCAAGGGGGTAGCAGTCCTCGATGTATTAGACGCTGGGGGACTCCCGGGACCCTCAGCTCAGTAGTCAATAGCGTAGGGTCCTGTGGACACGCACTGGCCCAGCGCTGCCGCTTAACCCTTGCAGGCCCGGTGCTCTTACATGAAGGAGGCGCTCACGAACTTTGGCTGCATAAATAAATCCTCCGGCAGTAAGAACACTGCGCCCAGGGAAGGGGAGGAATCTCGTCCCCCTCGGCGCCCGCCCGCTGCTGTGGCCCGGCCTCCACATCCTCCACATCCGCCCACATCTGGCCGCGGAGGGGCGTGAGGGGGAGGGGCCGAGGCCGTGTCTGTCGCGGTCCCCTGGGCACTCGCCAGGAAGGGAGAAGGGGGGCCAGCTCAGGTCGTGTGCCTGGTACTCCGCAGTCCCTGTAGAAGCTGCTCTGGTTCCAACCCCCCCAGGCCCCGTTTTGACAGGCGTGCGCAACAGCCAGTGCGGAGTCGCCAAGGCCGGCGGGGTGCGGGAACCTGATCCAGCCGGGAGGCGGGGGCGGGGCGGGGGCCCGGGTGCTTGGGGAGGGGCCGGCGCCCGCCTTCCTCCCCCATTCATTCAGCCGACCGTGGGGGCCGAGGGGCTCGGGCGGCCAGCTCGGCATTGGGAGCGGGAGCGCGCAGGGCCGGGGCTCCGCGGGACTCCCTGCGCACCAGCCACCATGTCCGACCCCGCGGTCAACGCACAGCTGGACGGGATCATTTCAGACTTTGAAGGTGGGTGCCCGACCCCGCTTGGCGAGCTGGGCAGAAGCCCCCAGGCGGGCCTGGGACGGGACAGGGGTGAGCACAGGAGAGGCAAGACCCGGGATTGTTCACCCTGGGGCTCTGCGTCCCAGACCCTTGTTGCCTACATGGAGAGCCCCATTAAGGGACCCGGTAGCTAATAGACCCTGTAGTTGGGAACCACGCACCCCCCGGGGACCCGAGGTTCACATTGCCTCTGGGGTGTTCTTCCTTTTATTGTTGTTTGTGTTTGCCCAGCGACTGTCGCCTCCTCAAGGGCTGGCTTGACTACTTCGGAACTACACCGGGGAGTGCAATTCCACCCTGGAAACCAGTGGGCTTTCTTCTTCGGGTGCTCGCCCTCAGCTCTCACCAGCGTGGGAGTTAGATCCCCTCCTCGGATCCAGTGGGCGGCTGAATCCTCAGGGTGGACCGTCCTCCCCTCCCCCACGCCAGCCCCGGGCTTGGGGCTGAGCCCATTCCCGGGGCTGGCAAGGGCTGCCCAAGTTGATCAGCCGGCAGGCCCCATGCATCCAAGGGGATCCCAGCCTGGCGAGTCTCAGGGTCCAGGGTGGGATATCCCATAGCCCAGATCCAAGCCTGGGACATCTTTATCCGTCTGCGAGGGAAGAGCCTTCTGGGACAGAGGGGGCCTGTGCGAGTGCAAGAACGGCACTTTCGTCTCTTGTCCTGAGTTTACAAAGTGCAGAGATGCTTGGGGGCCGTTTCCTCCAAGGGTGGGCCTGCCACCCCCGCCCTGGGGTTGCATGCGCGCGCTTTCCCGAGGCCTCGTGATTGCCACTGCCGGTGCCGTGGCCCCCGAGTCCTGCGTCCTCTGCCGGAGTAAATAAAGCCAGTGGAAGGGGAGACTTACACAATGGTGTCCCGCGCGCGTCTGGGGCTGGGTTTCCGAGGGGCGGGCCTGACTCTGCCGGGCCTGGAGCCCCCGCCCCTCTGAGGGGCTCTCAGGCAGCCTTGGGCAGAGCCCTCTGGTGGGCTGTGAGCGAGGGAGGAAGGGCCCCACAGAGTTACAGACAGCCAGGTTCCAGGCCAGCAGCCCCAGCCCTACAAGTGACCAGTGGGGGGTGCTCCAGGTCCCATGGCTGGAACCAGGGGGTTTGTCCTGAGCCCACCCGAGGTCAGCCTTATCTCTGAGTTGGGTGACTTCTTCGGGGACCAGAGCCTTAGCTGTGTAATGGGGTGTGTGTGCCAAGAGTCTGGGAAGTTGGCTGCTGGTGTGTTGGCAGGCCGGCGCTGTGAGGAGCCTGGAATATCACACCCACTTGGTCGCCTCAGTGTTGGGGGCAGTTTTTAGATTCTAGCACTTCCCATCTGTGCCAATACAGGGCAGAGCTGCTCCTAGGCAGAACTTGTGTCCCTGACCACCTGGACCTCTTGGAGTCCGTGTCTGTTCTGGGGTCTCCCGGGCTGGTTTTGTTCTGTTCTGTCTGTCTTGCCGCTCTAGTGACTGACTGTCCAGGCTCCTCTGTGTATGCATCCCCCCTTTGCCCTAGGGCCTTTCATTCTCTGTAATGTAATCCGAAAGTCAGCCAAATTAGTTCCCTTCTCTGAAAAGTCGGGGGAGGGGGTGTAACCTGAGGGGGGTCACCACCTTTTTCAGGTCCTGGTCTCTGTGTGTATTTGCCATCTGCTCCAGACCTGGAGGCATTCAGGTCTCTGCTTTGATTCTCTGAGGAGCTGGAGATGGGGTTTCTGCAGAAGGTCTTGTTGGGGAGGGAGAAGTTTGGGGATTTGCAGCTGGTACCCTTGCACTGTGGAGGCTGTCTGTCTGTCTGTCCCCGGGCTCTTTGGTCTCTCTGTGTAACTCCTTCCTCACTATGTCATGCCCCGACTGGGCTGCCTCCCAAGCCAGTTTCTTGACCCTCAAATTTAATCCAAGACAATGGCCTCATTGAGGGCACCCTGGTGTGGAGGTTGGCAATCTTTCGGGAGTGGGGCCTCCGTCTCTACTTCCCTGTGTGTGCCAGTCCTTCCTACTGTGGACCCTGAAAAGCTCAGCTGGGGAGTGGGGTCAGGGCTTGGAGTGCCTAGCAATTACTAGCCCAATAGTGAGAGCTGTTGTTAGGGGTGTGTGTGCGTGTGTGTGTGTGTGTGTGTGTGTGTGTGTGTGTGTGTGAATGTGCATGGCACTTGCGCAGGAGAGGCCTTGTACACTGAATGAAGGACCCAGAAAGTGGCCTCCTAAGTGTCCTAGGAATATAGAGTTGAGTTGGTATGTGGAGAGGGTGTGCATGTGGGGGTTGGAGAGCCCGGGACAGCTGGACGGATGGAGGGACATGGGGAACATGTGACCCAGCCCGGCATGGGTGATAGAAGCTGGCAGTCTGAGAAGTTGAGAGATGGAGAGGTAAGACCTTGAGTGAAAGAGGGAATCTGTGAAGGGAGAGAAGAACTCTCTGGCCAGCCTGCCCCACAGGCAGTGAGCAGCAGAGACCTCGTGTGAGGAGGGGCCCAGCCACAGAAGGTCAGGTGTTCCCTGATGTTAGTGTGGCCGGAATCAGCTGGAGAAGCGTCCATTCTTTGCTCAGGCCTCTGCCAGCCGGGTGTGTGGGGCTCTGCCAGGTAGCTGGAGAAGGGAGGGGGGAAGGGCCAGGCTGGCTGCAGCTGCTGGGGCCCATGGTCCCTTTGTGAAGCTGGACAGACCGGCTCATGACATGGGGCGCTGTGGTCTGCTGAGAGGGTGGGACCCAGGTGCACCCCCCAGGGCAGGGCTCGCTCTGAGCTTTGTGTATCTCTGGGGGTGGCAGTCTGCGGCTGGCAGCTGTACCAGGCAGGAGCCACCTGTGGGACAGAACAGAAGGGAGGTGGCCCAGGTCAGAGCCGTGTGCCTCCGAGGGGCTGGCGGGCACAGTGTGGCTGTGCTAGAGGAGGAGCCCAGGTGGGGCTTGTGTCTTCATCCCAGTCACACTGTCTTCTTGTTGGGCACTCACTTCTCCTTCCATTTTTTTTTTTTTTTCCGAGACAAGGTTTCTCTGTGTACTACTCACTTGTTAGTCCAGGCTGGCCTCGAACTCACAGAGATCCACCTGGCTCTGCCTCCCGAGTGCTGGGATTAAAGGCGTGCGCCACTACCGCCCAGCATCCTTCCATTTTTTTTTTAATCTATTTCATTCCATCTGTCCCCACATGTCCCCCCAGGAACCAGGGGTCACACTTGTGATCATCATTGGAGGTTTTGTGGGGATTTAGACTTTTTGTTTTCTGTCCCTTGGAACTGAGAGGGTAGCAGGACCCTCCAAGGACGTGAACTTCCTGTGTCTGGGTATCTGGCCTTTGTGTCCCTTCAAGGAAGGTGCTCCCTGCCTCTTCTGTCCCATTCCCCAGGGGTGAAAAAAGTATTTCTTATTTTGCTGATTCAGGTTTTAATCTTGCTAATTTCTCATCTGTCTGTGATTTCCTACTCTCGTACTTTTCAACATAAAGGGTTTTTAGTTGACAGTGGCCCCCTCTCCCCCATGGGATGACACCCACCACTCTCTGTGACTGGGTGGCAAGAGCGGTCACCCCTTCCTCTCTCCTTTCCTGGTCGGCAGAAGCCCGGGGCAGCTGGATGGTGTGTTCCTGAATGAAGGCCAGATCTGTTATCGCAAACACAGTTACAAGCTGAGTCCTTGTGTGACAAAAGCCACTTTGAGTGCCAGCTGCTGGCCTGCTCTTCTCACCAGTGTTGGCTGTAACCAGTTTTGCACGCCCAGAACAATCCTGAGAGTGAGTCCTTGATGTCTGTTGAAACAGATCTGGCCCAGAAGCCCGGACCTCCAATTCGAGTGGCAAGGCTTTTTCTCTGATGTCCCGAGGAGGCTCTTATGCACTGGGTCCTGGAGAGCCTGGTTCTTCTCTCCCTCAGTAGAGAAGTGGCCAAGAAAGCAGGGACCGTGCAGACACCTCTGGGACAAGGTGGTGGTGATGGCTGGACCCAGATGCCACTTTGTTCCCTGGAGGAAAGGCCTGCTGCTTACAGGTAGCTGTAGATTTGTTCTTTTAATTAATGCCCGTGGGCCTTCTGTGTGATGAATCCTAAGGTTTCCAGGCCCCTGGGAATTGCTGCCTTCCTGCCATCAGTGCTTCTGCAGCCCCTGAAGGGGCTGAGGGGGCTGCTGAGCGGGATTCCAGGGCACCAGGGCTTCCTGCAACGAAGGGGCTGGCCTCTTTTATGACTCGCAAAGCTCTTGACATCCTCAACTTGGTGTACTAGGTGAGCCCATCAATCCTTCCCATGTGAGCAGGTTCATTAGACGTTAGACAGGGAGGGTAGGTGTGTAAGCACCCCACAAAGGGTTCCCTGAGCCGGACATCTAGTGAGAGGTGGGGCATACCCTCTCTGAGGGGCAACATCCTGGAGTCCTTTCTGGGACATGGGACATTTCAGGAAGGGTTTGGAGGAAACACTGTGGCAGGGAGTGGGTTTGGAAGAGGCAGGAGTTTCTACCGAGAGAGAGGTCTTGTGAGCAGTGATGGGTGGCAGCCTGGGCACCTGGTGGCTGACCTCGCTCTATTGTTGGGAAGCTGTGTGGCTCAGGGTGAGTCTCCAGCTCACTCTGAGCCTCTGTCTGCTTCTGGGTTCAGTGGAGTTGTGAATGATGCTCTGCTATGTTTTGGGGGACAGTCTGTGAGATATAGACAGTAGCTAGTGCTGTTGGAACCGAGAGACATTTGCACAAGACGTATAGATCCTAAGTGCTAGAAGGTCTTACGAGAAACTGAGTCCACTGTGGGACAAGATTGGATGACGTGGTCACCACTGGTGGTGGTGACAAATCCCAGGGACTTGGTACCCACAGAACCCTCCTAGGAATCTCTGACCTTGAAGCACAGTGGGGTGGGGGCCTGCCTCCTCCCTGGCTGGTGTTCTCCATGGAGGGGTCCCATTTTCCCTGGAGGTCAGGGTCACATGGGGTGCAGGGTCCTTCTTCCTGGAGGGTTGTCCTAGAGTATCTCAACACCAGAACATCACAGGTGAGGGATACTGTATGTCCCATCTGCAAGGCCACAGGCTGACAGCAGCGGGGCGTGTACCTGATGACCAGAACGTGAAGTGGGCCTCGGCCTGAAAAGTGGGGACCATGTTAGTAGAGGTGCAGAGTGACCTCAGGCCTCCTTGTCTCATTGTGTGTGGTGCAGACGCAGCTCTAAGCTATGACTGTCCCGTCCAGCAGGGACCAGAAGGGCTGAGAAACCAAAGCTACATATCTTCAGCTAACTTGGCCTGGGTACCCATCAGCTGTGTACCCCTCACCCCTATTCCTAAGGTCTGGGGACCCTGAGCCTGAGGGTTGTGGGGGTACTTGGTACCTGGAAAAGGGATCTCCGAGCTGGAGGCCTCTGTCTTGTTCTGGCTGTACGTTAGAGCCAGATTGACTTGCTTGTGCACCAAAAGCACTGACCACCACCCAGGACCGGTATTCCCAAAGGAAATACAGAAGTCTACAATTGTGTGCTTGTTCTAGGAGCCAGGGAATTTCCCATCTGGTGACTTGTGGTCTCTGCCTGCCCTTCTTGGGGGGCTGGGCCTGACATCCTGGTACCAAGAGGACAGTGCTGGGGTCTCCTTTCCTTTCTCCACCTTCCATTTCAGAAGAGGTCACAGTAGGGTTCTGATTGCAGTTGCTTGCTGTGAACACCCACTTTTGTCTGTGGGCGGTGACGGGGGTAGTCTACTGTGGAGAGGATCTGTGTTGACCCTTAAACCCAGGGCAGAGTTCCACTTCTCTGCCGGATTGGCCCAGGCACTCTCTTCTGGGGTCAGGTCAGGGTCCCTATGGCAGTGCTGTGTGGTCTGCTCAGTGCGCTGTGAACAGCGTCTAGGGTAAGGGGACTGGGCAGCCTCAGGGCTCTGGTGGGGGGCTGGTGCACCTTGAGGCCCTAAGCATAGTTTCATCTTTTTTAAGGGGGTGTAGGATAGTTGAGACAAGGTCTCTCTCTACGTGGCCCAGACTGGTCTCAAATTCACAGAAGTCCTCATGCCTCAGCCTCTTGAGTGCTGGGGTCACAGACATGAAATACATCCCCCAAAATGCAGTTGGGAGAGGAATTTGTGTAGTTTCTTTTGACCAAGCTAAGCTGTGGTAGGAAGATTGGCTGAACACTGGCTCTTTTTCTAAAGCACTCTTGTTTTTTCCCAAATTTGGAGGCTCACAGAGTTCTCTGCAAACGGTCTCAGAAGCCCGAGGATTTGTCATCTCTCTGGCTAGAGAGCCTCACCAGTTGGCCTCCTGACACCCCCAGGCACCCAGAGGGCATTATGGGCTCTGGTTGTTTAATTTGGTCTGGACAGAACTCCGAGGCTCCATGCAGTCGGGAACCAAAAGATATTCTACAAATTTCAAGTTTGTTGTCCTTTTTTTTTTTTTAAGTGCCCTAAGTCCCAAAAACTTAAAAGGAGACAGAACGACCTTGCTTTCTGTGGGAAACACAAACATTTAGCACCCCACCATGCCTGCCCCTGTGGCTCTCTGAGGAACACCTTGGGGGGACAAAAGGTAGGTGGGGGTTTTTAATCTACCTTTTTCTTTCTTTGTGTTTTCCCCCCTGTTCCCCCTCCTCCTCCTTTCCTCCCCTTCCTCCTCCTCCTCTCCACAAAAGGAGAAACTTTGTTATAGATTTATTTTTATTTTATGTGCTTGGGTGTTTGCCTGCATGGATGTCTGTGCGCCATGTGCATGCCTGGTGCCTGAGGAGGCCAGAAGAGGGCGTCAGATCCCCCGGAACTGGAGTTACAGACAGCTGTGAGCCGCCATGCGGGTGCTGGGAGCCGAACCTGGGTCCTCTGCAGGAGCAGCCAGAGCTGTTACCACTGAGCTACCTCTCCAGCCACACGTGTGCTTTGCTCTGTCGCTGTTCCCAGAAATAACTCTGTCCCCTACTGCCGTCCTCCCTGGTGACTCTGGCCTACAATCCAGGACGGGGCCGTGGTCCTGAGTGCACAGCCTTGTCCATGTCCCCATACAGCTTACAGCTTATTTGTGTCTCCAAGGCTAAGTCTTGGGGTTACAGGGAGACAGTGAAGACACTTGAACATTAGCCGTGGGGGGTCTCTGGGGACTGAACTTGCTTAAGGGGGAGGATTGAGGACAGCTGTCCTTTGCTGCCTAGGTGGGACCTCGATTTTTCCCTGTCCCCTTTTACATTGCCTCGCCTTTGAGAAGCTGGGACTCCAGAGCCTGGCACAACCAACGCCAGACCTTTAAACAGGTTCCTGGTTTCCCACTCCCAACCCACAGTGTAGGCAGGAAGAGCTCACAGGTCCTTGCAGACGGGGCCTGGGCGTCTCCTTATGGGAGACTGCAGCTGAGGGAACCCTGGGAATGAGGGAAGTAGTTACTTTGGGCCCCAGGTGGACCCCTTCTCTATATACCTCTAGGCTATCGACAGTGGTCGTTTGGGGTCCTGTCTCATCTTCTTTTGGTGGAGAGAGTGGTCAGTCCCGGAGTAGAGAATGTGGCCTCAGACTACAGCAGTCTGCATTCTGGTGGATTCCACACTCTGGGCAAGGTCTCACCCTCCCTGGATTCAGGAAACAGGCTGTGATGTAGGACTCTGCCCTGCTTTCCACGTGGGTGGGCGGCTGAGAAGGGAAGGCCAGGCCCCTGCCCTGTGTCCCCTAGGGACAGATAGTATCTGTGGTAGAAATGGACACATTTTCCCGGTTCCAGTGTCCCTTGCCTGCTGTCCCCAATCATGGGTCAGGCACTGGACTGCTCTGATTTTTCCTTTAGTGTGGAATGACACCCCCAAGTCCTCTGCTGTTTCCGCAGAAGCACCCGGGTGCCCGCACCTGGCATGCTCGGCAGGAGGAGGTGGCCTCTGGTGCAGGCCAACCTGGCAGTATGAAGGTCTCTCACGGTGGGTGGGACCCCCACCACGTGCCTGTGAGATTCAGGCTCTGTGCCTTTGTTCCCGGACGGGAGGCACGCAGAGCTGAAGGGGAAGGTGGGTGGGGGAGAGGCCCTAAGTGTGGAACCCCAACCAAGGTGCAAACAACTGAAGGTGTGCATGCAGCTGAAGGTGTGCATGCAGCTGAAGGTGTGCATGCAGCCGAAGGTGTGCAAGCAGCCGAAGGTGTGCAGCGGTGAGTTTCAAGCCCTGCCCTCCCTCCGGAAGCCCCAGGAAAGGCCGCTGGTTCTTTTTTTTTTTTTTTTCTTTCTTTCTGAACTACAAAAGAAACTCTTGGCCACCGGGGGCCCTGGAGGTGAAGTAGGCAGGTATCGCTCATTCTCACACCACAGGCAGGCCTGCACAGGTACGGTGGAGGGTAGAGGGTGGAGGCCATGTCCTAGTTCAGAGAAACTGGGCTGTGGAACAGCTGGGGTGGAGGGACAGGGTAGGAACACTTCTCTGACCTGAGGGACAGTCTTGAACATCAGGCTAGGCTGACATTTAAATGAGGAAGCCAGGCTGCTGCAAACAGCTGCGCTGGAGCCAGCTGTTAGGGGCTGGTTGGGGGGAGGGGGAGGGGACTGTCTCTCTTCCCCTGCTTGTGCGTTCTTTGTCCCTGACCCAAGTCCCGGCCCCCCCAGCTGTTTCCCGGTGGCTCACAGACATGTCCTCCCATCCAGCCTATCCTCATTCGCAGGCCTGTTTCCTTTACCGGATCCCTGTTTCTCTCTGACGTAGCGAGGTGAACCCCGCTGCTGTGGTGCAGGCAGGCACTGCCAGGCAGACCCAGGTTGTCCTAGCTGTCACCTCTGGCTGTCACTCCCTGCCAGGCACCACTGTCACGTGTGAACCTTTGCCTTTCTCATCTACCTGGTTCTTGGGTATTGATGGAAATCTCAGCCCATTTGGCAGGAGTAAGCTGGAGGGGCAGCTGGGGCCTGAGCCTAGGGTCTGCCCGATGGGGCAGCCTCTGCTTCAGTTCAGTCTTGCGCCTGTGGACTAGGAGCTCGGTCTCACCTGTCAGTGTGTGTGTGTGTGTGTGTGTGTGTGTGTGTGTGTGTGTGTGTGTGTGTGTCTGTGTCTGTGTCAGGGGGAGGGGGCAGATGGAGCTTTTTTCCAGAGGTCTCAGTGGATATGAGGACAGAGTGTGTGACTCGGCTCTGAGCTCACAGGGCTACACAAGGCTGCCACCTCTCTGTACCAGGAAAGTGGACATGTTTTCCTGGCTCTACATTAGGTCCAGAGAGACCACATCTCTACAATCCCTTCCTGATGTTCCTTACTACAGGACGGAAAACTGAGGGTGGAGATGAACCGGGAGCCGTGATTCCCCGCCCCCTTTAGTATAAAAAGACTTGCAGGCCCCTCTCGTCCTCTGTGCTGGAGTCATGTGGGGACAAAAGTAACTTACTGCCCTGGGTATCGAGTGTGTGTGTGCGTGTGCATGTACACAAGACTGTACATATGTGTGAGCATGTGCACATGTATGTCTGAGGATTGAGGGAGTGTGCGAAGTACTCAATCACCCCTGACTTGAGAGATTCCAGGCCACTAGGCTTCTCCTTGCCAGGCCAGGGTGTAGGAGGACAGTGATGAGTAAGCCAGGCTCCTTCCTCAGCTGGGAAGGTGACAGTGGCTTGGAGGATGGGTGTGTGTGTGTGTGTGCATGCTGTGTTGTGTGTGATGTGTTTCCTGCAGCAGGGACATGAAACCAGTTCCCCGTTCAGGCCCTGGCTGTGAGCCACAGTGTGGGCCTTGGGCAGTTTGGCAGACCTTGTGACTCACATGCTCCCTTTGTCCCGGCAGTGCCCCATAGGTGGCTTAGTTCTGAGTGTCCTTCAGTTTGTGACTGCCTGGGGAGTTGTTGGGAGCAGTGGCGGCTGAAGCTGGACATTGTCCTCGAGTGACTGCCCGGAAGCAGGGGGTAGGGCATGCTGCTGACTGGCCGCTCTGGGTGCCCACAGGCAGGGCCATTTCCAGGATGGTGGTGTCCACTGGGCTTTTATTTTGTAGGATTCCGGGAAGTGGATGAGGCTTGTGAGCCCACAGAAGGCAGGAGTCCCCAGTCGCTGCCCCTCAGAAGCCCCCTAGGGTGTCCAGGCCCTCTGTCCTCTGACTGGAGACTGATGGGCTATGGAGATCATTCTGATGTACAATTGGGGCTGCTGAATGACTCATCTGGAATCAGAAGATGAGAACTGTAGAGAATTCAGGAAACAGGACCCAGGAATGTGGGCGACCTTGACCACCCTGCTTCCTGGAGAAGCACAAGGCACTGTCACTGTGTGATCGAACTTTGGATATGCGTGCCATCACAGCAGCGTGAAGGATGTTTGTCAAGATACTGAGAGGCTATCTGTATTGCAGAGTTATAAACTTCTTTTTTTGCACATTTTCTACCTCATGCTTAGGTTGTGTTATAGTCAGGAGAAGAAGCTATAGCTGTTATTTTTTTTTTAAGTTAATTTCCAAAAAGAAAAATAACTTTATTCAAACAAACCTCTCGTCCCGTATGAAGGGCGAGGGAGCAGAGGCCAGGGAGTCCAACCTCAAGGAGGACAGCCAGGGTACCAGAGCGTGGTCCTTGCTGTTCAGGGTTAGGTGTTGGGTAGAGAGTGTCACCTTTGCCTAGCAGTGAAGGCTGCTGGGAGCCACCTCTGCAGGGGCAGTTTGGACCACATGGAATGTGGTCAGAGTTAAAGTCTTCCATCTTGACCTGGGAGGGCATGCCCTCCATGTCCATCCCTGCCAGGCTTGTGTCCATTGTCTGGAGTTGCTGGACCAGGTTGGTTCAGGAGCGAGAAGTCACTGGGGCTGGTTGTTGATCTTTGTGTTCTGTTGTGTCTGGGATGGAAGGGGGCTTCCTCTTCAGGAACTAGGCTGGGGGGGCCATGTACCTGGACCATGATGCAGATGACATTGGCCATTTCTTCGTTTCTCATAAAACAGATAGCCCCCCAACTTCACACAACAGATAGCCCCCCAGCTCCACACAACAGATAGCCCCCCAGCTCACACAACAGATACCCCCCACTCCACACAACAGATACCCCCCCAGCTCCACACAGCAGATACCCCCCAGCTCCACACAACAGATACCCCCCCAGCTCCACACAACAGATAGCCCCCCCACTCCACACAACAGATACCCCCCAGCTCCACACAGCAGATACCCCCCAACTCCACACAACAGATACCCCCCAGCTCCCACAGCAACCCCCCCCACTCCACACACAGATACCCCCCAGCTCCACACAACAGATACCCCCAGCTCCACACAGCAGACAGCCCCCCTCCACACAGCAGACAGCCCCAGCTCCACACAGCAGACAGCCCCCAGCTCCACACAGCAGATACCCCCCAGCTCCACACAACAGATAGCCCCCCAGCTCCACACAGCAGATACCCCCCAGCTCCACACAACAGATAGCCCCCCAGCTCCACACAGCAGATAGCCCCCGAGCTCTGGGTGGTCCACAGAGCTCCTTGATGACAAAGGACGACTTGGCTAAAAATTCCACTTTTTTTAGCTGAGACAAGAATGACCCCAGCAGTTCCGTGATCACAACAGGCTCTTCTTCCTTCCTGCCTTGACACTTCCCCAACACCTCCCTCCATGCGCCTTCAGCCTGGTGCGCCTGGTCCCTGCTGAGGCAGATTCTCCCAGGCAGTGTCTTAGGAGGAAGAGGAGGCGGAGGCGGCTTCTTCCTGCCTCACGTCCCCTGGTCCCCAGCTGCCAGGTGCCTGAAGACAGGTCAGAGGTCAGAGGCTGAATTGCTGGGCTCTGGGCTGTGAATTGGAGGCCCTGGATCAGCCAGATTGCTCTCTGGCACCTTGGATTTCTATTTACTGTAAACAGCTCTTCCAGTGTTTCTGTTACTGGTGTAAACAGAGTCCAGGGGTCATCTGCTTCTGTGAATGTGGCCCGGGAGAGGTGGTTCTGTCTACCTGAAAGGATCAGATGGGAAGAAAGGACGGGCACTGAAGAGGAGCCCTACTGTCAGAGAGACAAAGAAGTTCCTCTCCCATCGGTATTAGGAGCACAGTGCCTGCCTGTGAGGGAGAGGGGACCTCTCCTTGTCTCCACTGAGGGACATTTTCCCAAAGCCTTCCATGTTGGGTGGTTGAACACTCAGCAGCTCAGGGAACAAGGAAAGACAGCGGCGCTGGGAGCCACCGTGGAGCTGGGAGCCACCGTGGAGCTGGGAGCCGCGGAGCGGAGCTGGGACCGAGTGGGCGTTGGGGGCGAACAGATGAATGGAACAAATGTGTGAGACACAGAATGATGGGGACAGCGTGATCGTGATCGGTCCCAGGAGGCCTAGGGGAAGCTCAGCAGCTGGGAATGCAGGCGGGCGCTCGGGTCTGCTGGGCCAGAAACAGCTCGGGAGGCCAGAAGTGCAGCTCTTGGGATCCGTGGGCCGGGTCCTTCTGCCGCTCCGAGGGGTAGCCTGTGCCTGCCCTCTCTAGGTCAGGGTGGCTCCCAGATGACCATGTCACCCTTGGTGTGCAGGCATGTCCCTCTGAAGCCTTTACTTCAGCCTTATGGGATCCTTTTTTGTGTTTTTGATTCCTTGTTTTTAATTTTTTTTTTAAACTTATTTTCCCTCTGTCCTTCCTTCCTTCTTTTCCTTTGTGCATATACCTGTGTGTGCATATACATGTGTGTGCATACACATGTGTGCACGTATACATCTGTGTGCATATAAATGTGTGTGCATATACATGTGTGTGCCATGGCATGCATATGGAGGTCAGAAGACAATCTGTGGAAGTTCTCTCTCTCTCTCTCCTCCCTCCCTCCCTCTCCCTCTCTCCCTCTCTCCCTCTCTCTCCCTGTCTCTCCCCCATGGAGGTCCATGGATCAAACTCAGGTCATTAAGCTTGACAGCAAGCATGTCTACACCCTGAGCCATCTCACTAGCCTCTGGCTTCTTGTTTTCTGCCTTCCTGCTCTAAACTGAGGGTGTCGTCACCTTGAGCTCCCTGAGGGCGTTTGCAAAGGCCTTCATGGGGACCCAGTGTTAGGACTCTGATTTCTCCTTTGGAGATATAGTGAGCCTGAAACAAAGCTGATCACAGGCGGATGGAGTTCAAGGCTCAGGCTGCGCAGTGAGGCATCAAGAAACCAGGCCTGAGGTCCCGCGCTGTACGCCTTGAGTGACTGCGGCCTGTGTCTGTCTGATGACTCTGACAGCCTTCCTGCCTCTTGGCTGCTCGAGGGGCCGCACTCGGGAGAAGCAAAGGGAACCGAGGCTCTGTCCCCTGTCCCCTGTCCCCTGTAGCTCTCCCCGTGGCCCAAGTCCCCACGCAGGCAGACCGGGTGAGTTGTGGTGGAGCTGGACACTGTTGTGGCAGACTTTGGCTACCTCTTGACCTGGCAGTGGAAGGATGTTCTCCAGACTAACCCACCTGCCCTTTCCCTCCCCAGACCCGCCGTCCCCTCTCCCAGGACTGTGTCTCTGTAGGTCCCTCTGGTCCCAACTCCTCCTCTCTGTGCTCCGGCCCCACCTGAGAGCTGGTTAAGTATGGAGAGCCTAGACTATGGCCAGTTCTCACAAGGTTCCGGGATGTTTTGGTTCAAGGGGACTAAATGGAATCTCAAGTGCTTTGCTGGCAGAGGGGAACCCCAGGGAGTTTCAGAAGGAGGGTCCCCAACTACCCCAACGCTGCCTAGTTTCCACCCTGACTGCTTCGTGGCAGCTCCTTCTAGAATCTTCTCAGCATCCAGCTGTGGCCTCTTCTACACAGCAAACCCTTTCTCACCCAGTTTTCCATGATCCTTCTTTGCTGTGTCTTTGAGGCCAAATAGAGAATAAACCTACCTCATCCGCAGGTTCAGTGGAACCCAGCCAAGCAAGGCTGACCGGGGACAGGCAGGGCTGTGTGGTCCCTGTGGCTCTGTCCCCACTTCCAGGCAGCTGGGTGAACATTGGGTGTGATTGTCAAGATCTGGCCTCTGACCCCTCCCCTGGCTCCTGGGTGCTGATCTGACCGGAGCCTGAACTCTGCCCCCTGGGGTCACTGTGCCCTGTAATTAGGCCATAGCTCATATCTGCCTGGGCCTCAGGCCACAGAACAGAGGGCTCCATCTGGCACTCTGTCCATGCTGGCTAGTGTGATTAATGGAGGATCCCACCTGGGCCAAGTGGCCCCTGGTGTTAAAATGTTGCTTCTGCCTTTTTCTTTCCACTTTAAAAGTGCTTTTGAGATTTTCCCATGGCGGATGGGGTGAGGAGGGAGGGTATTTCTCTATTTAGGCAGGACAGGACTAGTCACTACTCATATATCTAGTGACTGGTCCAAGGATGGAGGATGGAGAAGGAATAGCAGGACCAGGAAGCTGGACCCCGAGAACTGACCCCTGCCTAGCAGCTCTTTCCCATGTTGCAGAGAGGAAACAGACCGATGTCTCCCTCAGGATCTCTGGGACCTCCTGGTCCCCAGGTAAGCACCCAGGCTTACCATGCTGGGAAAGGCCCAGGTGGGACCCAGACAGGCCTATATCAAGGCAGGCTGGCTGGCCATTATTTCATGGTAGGTTCTTGGAGTGGCCCCCATCTGGAGGATCATGGGAAATGGGACCTTGTGAAGAGCCTCAGAATATGGGAGAACAGTGTTTGGGGAGTCGGGAACCTTCTGATGGTGTTAGATGATGAGGATCAGATAGAAGGAGGTCAGCTGAGGTGAGTGGGGTGCACTGTGCTCTGGCCTAGAGTTGGAGTCTGAGCTGTCTGTCCCCAGACAGGACCATGGTGTCTGAGTGCATGAAGGATGTGGGTCATTTAAGCTTAGGAGAGTTTGCCGTCTCCCCTAGGGCTTCCCGCCTTTACACCCTAGGAGCTGCAGACTGTGCTTCTGTTTAGGTCTGTAGCCTCCCATGGCCTCCCTTCTGCCTTCATCAGCTGCCATTTAGTTGGGAGCCTTTGACCTGAGGGGACTCAGAAGTCACATGATCCCCTCCTCTCTCCAAAGCAGGGAGCATCCAGACCCTCCTCCGGGGACCTGTCCACTTATGTGTCCATTATGTATCTACTTCTGGATGTGTGCGGTGATGCATGCTCATAATCTCAGCTCTTGGGAGGTAGAGGCAGGAGCAACAGGTTCAAAGCCAGCCTTGGCTGCGTAGTGAGTTTGAGGCCAGCCTGGCAATGTAAGGCTCTGTCTGATAAACAGAAACCAGAATCAAAACACTCACTCCTGTGTCCACCTCGGCCCAGCCTTAGGGAGAGTGGCCTCCTCTCTCCTGAGGCCCTTCCCTGAACCTGGAAGTTCTTCCTCATACCTGCCTCACATCTCCTTAGTTTTGCCCCCCACCCTGCCCCAGCAGCTGATGATTCCAGGTGTGTTCCATTTCCATAGCTGTAATTTAGCAGGGAAGAAAGGGAGTCCACATCCTGTAGCCATGTTGATGGTGAGCCTGGAATGACCCTGGGGCTCCAGGCAGGAGGGGGCCGAGGTGGGAGGTTTGGAGGCAGGAGTCCGAAGCCTACACAAAGAGCTCTTTACTAAGCAGCCTCCTGGAGGGGCTGGGCCATCTGGGGAAGGAGAAAGTTGGAAGCCCACAGGGGAAGGACCTCTCTCTGCTCAGGTCTCCCTTGAGCTCTGGCCAGAGGCTTCTTGTGTGCCTGTCTGATGGCTGTGTGGTATTATGAGGAGGCTTCCTGACCCTGTATGAGGGAGGCCACCTGAGGTCTTTCTCTTCTGTGTGTGGGGGTGATGTCTGCTACAGGAAGAGTGACTGTAACTCACTGCCCTACCTGGAACCCTGGGTTCTAAAGGGGAGCCATAAGTCTGTCAACAGTGTGTGAGCTGGGGCTTCCAACTACACATGTGGATGGTTTGACAAGGAGGGGACCCTACCCCCACCCCCACTGATGAGCCGGGCAGCATAGTGCACAGCGATAGTTCCTGTGAAGCTGGGCCGGGAGCATGGCGGGCTGAGGGAGCCGGAGGCCCGTCCAGGACACAGTGTCCCTTCTCTGGACTTGAAAGCCAGCACTGAGAGGTGGCTTCAGAACAGACAGAGAGCCAAGAAGCGCCACATAATGGCTGTGACAGGCTCAAGACCCCTTCTCCCTCCTCAGCTCTTTCCTTCTCCTTCTCCTTCCTTCCTTCCCTTCTTTCTCCTCCAGTGCTACTGTGCAGGGTCTCACACAGGCTCCACCATGGAGCTGCACCCAAGCTGTCTCTTCCCTTTTCTCAACTCTAAGGGGGGCACCTTCGTCGCTGGGGCTGCTATGTCTAAGTGTCACAGATTCAGCGGGGCTGACCACGGTCACACTGTAGTCTCTCAGAGCTGTGCAGGCCAGCAGGCCCAACTCAAGGTGTCTGTGGTGTGAGGATCCTCGCCAGGCCCAGAGGGAGGGGTGGACAGTCTGTCCTGGGCCTCTTCCAGCCTTGGTAGCTCCGGCGGTCTTCGGCTTGCAGACGTATCCCTGGCATCCTGGACTCCGCCTTCACGTGGCTGTCTGTATATGTGTGCGTTTTATCAACTCTTTCCATCTGCCGGAATAACACTTGTCACTGGTTCGGGGCGCACTTTAATCCAGGGCAGTCCTTCAGACCCTCACTTGACTCATCGTTGACAAAGTTCTTCCCAAACAGGGCCACAGTTGCAGGCTGTGGGAGATAGCTCATAGCTGTGTCATTTGGGTGGGCACTGTCTATCTCAGTGCATCTGGCCCACCGAAAGCAGGTAGGTGAATTTGGGGGAGGCCACTGGGACAGGATTCCAGGTGGATGAGCCAGCTGCTGGCTGGACCAAGGTACCACTTCATCGCACACCTTTGCTTGACAGGTTTTTCTAAGGAGAAATGAATGCAGTGAAGTTGGAGCAGGATGCCTAGCAAGAACCCAGTGGTAGAGCACTTGGCTAGCACCCCAAAGAAAAGCCAGAGGGCTGGAATCCTGAGGACTAGGTCTTAGCCACCCACAGCTGCCCACAGCTGCCTGCATTGTGTCCGGATCTGAGGGGCCCAGGCTCTTGTCGCTTTGCCTCTGGGGGAGCAATGTGGGTCACTGTGCCCTGTGGGCTGGGCTGAGGGGGGGACCCCACCCCCTCATGCCCAGCTCCTCCTCATGTGTTTCTTCTTTGTTTCTCTTGGCCTTATCGCGGAGACGCAGCTGCAGGGACGTTTCTGACCTACTTGTTCACGTGGTCATTTCAGAGTGTTTCCAGCCTGCCTTTGGCATGTCTGGGGACCTTGAGTGCCCAGAGTGACCTTGGCAGAGAAAGAGGTCTATTTCTGAAGTCACCAGAAAGTAGTATATGGAGCTGGGCTCGGTGGTACATACATTTGGGGCTGAGGCAGGAGGATCACTGAGACTTTGAGGTATCTACAGTGTGAGCCTCTGTCTCAAAGAGACAGAAGAGGTGGAGGAAGAAGAGGAGGAATGAGAAGAGAGTGGAGTTGGCCCTTAGCCTCAGTGGAACGGCCTTCTCTGGCTCTGTCCACGGAGCCTGAACCCTCTGGCCCAATCACTTCCCAGGGATACCTGCCGTACATCTTCGCGAGGGTGGGTGGATGGAAGTGTCCAGTCCTTTCCTCACCCAGAGATTCCGATTAGATCTTTGTGAGTTTACGCTGGGCTTCCAAAGGCAGGCAGAGGGGACCACAGAACAGGACTCTAAGGGCAATGACCTCGGTGTCATAAGCCTCGGCCTCCATCTGTGGGCCACATGTACAGAGAAGCCCAGGGTAGCCAGAGCTCTTGGCTGCCATGCCGGAGCCCTGGGCAGAGTGTCGTCCCGTCCTGTCCATCCCCCCCCCCCCCCCCCCCCCCCCCCCCCCCGCACACGCCCAGGGTCTGTCTGCTGGAGGGGAGGCTCCCCTGTGGTGTCAGCCCCGGCTTTCTCCCTTTCCTTCCTGGACCTTTGGTGGGTTTGAGGTGTCTGACTGGGACTCTCTCAGGAGGAAGAGCTTCCTCTGTCTTTATCTGGACTTGGCCTGGCCTTGTTGTTAACTAACCGTGTGGTTGTTGGTAGAGATTCAGGACTGGGAGCAATGGTTGTTTACGGACTTCCGGTACAGGCTCTACTCACTGGGGCTATTTTTAAGTTCTTCCTTTGGGGCTGTTCTGCTTCCTGAAGGCACATCCCGCCCCTTGTCACCCATCTGTGTTCTCCTCCTTGTCTAAGCCTGTCCTCCACCCCCACCTGCCCCACCTACTCAGCGTGATTTCACCCCTAGCAGCCCAGGCCTCCAAAAGTAGCTCCTGGGACAGGGACCCAGGAGGGGAGGAGGCCATAGGGTCCCTGTGTTGGGATAGGACAGGGAGGACAGACAAGGTGAAGAAAGGGAACCGAGTCCAGCATGTCCTGAGGAGCCCTGAGGACTGTGAACTGGCCCCAGAGCCGTCCTGCCTTGGACTGCTGAGAGAGCTGGCGTGTTGATATTCCAGTTTGAGGAGGTCTAGGGTGTGGCCTCCTTCAGGCTGCAGGCAGAGGCAGAGCAGAGGCAGGCTACCTGAGATGAGGTAGCCTTCAGCGTGCCTGAGCAGCAAGTGTGGCCTCAGCCACTCTCAACACAGTGTTGGACCTGTCCCTCTGTCTGTGCCTCCTGCTCCTGGCACTCAGGTCGCTCGCTCTCCCGGCTAGGTGAGGTGCGCAGTTCTAGCCAGCAGACGGTCACTGTGGCCCCAACACTGTTCCAAGTCTTCAGTTTTCAGTCTTGAATGAGACTCACAGACGGGCCTCATGCCACAAGGTCAGCGAGGGAGGCCTGGGGCCCCCGCTCTGCCCTCAGCCCCTGTGCAGGGTGGGAGTTGCTGCTTCCAGTTGGGGATGAGTAGGAGGTAAGGCCTCCCAGCCAGCCCCAGCTCTGCCAAGGCCAAGGCCTTGCCTGCCGCCCCGCCCCACTCTCTGAGAGTAAGGATCTGGGCCTGAGGCCCAGTTTTCAAAGGAGCCTGGGAAGAGGGCAGGACAGTCACAGCCAGGGGAGCCCTCTGGTCCGAAGCCCACCTCTGGATACAGGTGCGTCCACAAGCTCCTCCGGGTACATGTGCGTTGTTACCTGTGGGTGGACTTCTTCACTCTATGATGCCATCTGTCCTGTGCCCCAGGTGGTGGACACTGCCTTCCAAGTGGCTACTGTATGTTGCAGTTCCTGGAGGAAAGGCTTTGTTTGACCTGAGTGGGTATCTTAGAGCCTGAGTGAGTTGTGGTCCTATGCTGTTCCCTCCCACGGGGGCTTGCACTTGACGACGTTTTGGCCTCAGGCTCTCCATTTCCTTGCAGGACAGTGGTCGCATGATGGGGCAGGCCTTTGTAGCTTTCCCTGGCCTGGCCTACCCTCCCAGAGCAGACCCAATGCAATCCAATGGAGGCCCCAGACTTCCATGCACCAGGAAGTGTTCGATCCGGTTTCAGGAGCTGGGAGAGGGTGAGAGGTTCCTGCAGACTGCAGTCAGAGCAGAGGCCTTAACAATGGTCCCTTGTGCTTGCCACATTCCTCCTTAAGCAGGCCCAGACCCAGGCTGCTCTGGCTCAGGCCCCCCACGGGTTCTGGGGAAGGAGGGTTTACAGCAGGCAGGAGGCTGCTGGCCTCTTTTTGTGTACAGCAGCTGAGGTAAGGTGCTTGAGGGACAAGCAAGGGGAGGGACCTGTGCTCTGCCCCCTGAATTCGGAAAGAGAGCTGGGAAGTGTGTGTTCTCCTGCTTGTCAGCTTGGGGCCGTGTGCAGAGTTGTCCATTAAGGCCAGAGTTTTTCCTAGCAAGGTGTGTCTTTAAAAAATGTCTTTTGTTTGGGGCCCTGGAAGTGTGTGTGTGTGTGTGTGTGTGTGTGGTGGATGCCGTCACCCATGGGAACACATGTGGAGGCCTGAGTTCCTCTCACTTGTCTCTCACTGAACCTGGAGTTGGCCATTTCAGCTAGACTGTTGGCCAATGGCCTCATCCTCCTGTCTCTGCACCAGTGCTGGGGTCCCAGATGCAGACCACCAGACCTGGCTTTCACATGGTTTCTAGGGATCTGAACCCCGGTTCTCATGCTGACAAAGCACAGAGTTTACTACGCTCCCTGCTGGGGCTGGCCGGGTCACCTTCCTGCTCATCCTGGACCCGAGGCAGCGGCTCTCACCCTGGCATCTCCCGTCTTGGGTCCTGGCAGCCTTAGTGACCCACATTGGCCACTGTGTGTTAGGCCTGGGCAGGAGGAGTTCATGAAGAACCCGACTGCCATTCCGTCTAGAGACAGTCCTTCCCGAACGGGTGCTAGTGCCTGTGTGTGTGTGTGTGTGTGTGTGCAGGCTGCGTGTGTGTGTGTGTGTGTGTGTGTGTGTGTGTGTGTGTGTGTGTGTGCAGGCTGTGTGTGTGTGTGCAGGGTGCACGTGTGTGCGGGCTGTGTGTGTGTGTGTGTGTGTGTGTGTGCAGGCTGCGCGTGTGTGCCTGTGACGCGGAGTTCGGGGCTGTGCCACGCCTTGCAGCCTGCTATTTTTACTTAATATGCTCAGCGTTTCTCATCTTCCGTGATGTGATTTTGATGACTCTGTGGGATTTGGGCATGTAAATCGGAATTGTTTCCAGTGTTTGCCATGGTCGTGCTGATGTAGATGTCCTTGTACATAAATCTCCGGATTATTTCCTTGGGATACAATCCCAGAAGTGGGCCAGAAGCACGAGATTCCTCAACAGGCTCTGGTTCAAGTTAGGAGGGTGGAGGCTGAGGAGGCTCAAGAGAAGTAGGTGATTTGAGCCTGGCTTGGAGGCTGGGGGCGGGGTGAGTTAGTCCTCCATAGCATTATTGGGTAATGAAGGGCTAAGGTGGCCCCTTCCTGCTGTAAGGGCTGGTGGCACTGTTTTAGCTCCCAAGGGCAATGTGGAGACCTTTCCCATATGGCTTGGCCCTGTCTGTGTGCAGTAGCCCTACCAGCCCTTTGGATGCGCCAGCTTGTCGGGCCTGTGCAAGGCCGCCTTTCTAGCAAGCCAGTCCTTGGGATCTGATATGTGGTCAAGTCAGGTCTCAGGTCTGCAGAGGGGTTCATGACCACAGACAGATGCCCTGTGATTGAACTGCAGTGTGGCACATGGTAGCATCTCAGAGCTTCACAGAGGGTTCTCCAAGTAACACAGAGGAAGGGCCCGATGACCACACACCACTCCAAGTTTCATCTCTCCCGTGGCTCTGGTGGCCGGGTCCCGGTGGCCGTGGCTGGGTGGCCTATCAGCACATCCGTTCTCTCTTAGTTCCGGAGTTTAAATTCAAGGTATCAGTAAAGCTGCACTCTATGCAAGCACTCCGGGGGAGCATGCCTCCTGCCTGTGCTGGCAGCTGTGGCCCTTGGTCTTCCTTGGCTGGGGGCCACGTTATCACTCAGATCTCTGACTCCGTGTCCTCTGGCTTCTCTAGCTCGCAGACAGTCTTATACATTTCCTTTTCAAGGACTCTGATTCGTGTCTGTCCCAAATCCAAAATGTTCTTTTTTAAAGTAATTTATTTATTTTATTTTATGTGCATTGGTGTTTTACCTGCATGCATGTTTGTGTGAGGGTGTCAGGTCTTGGAGTTACAGACAATTGTTAGCTGCCATGTGGGTGCTGGGAATTGAACTCAGGTCCTCTGGAAGAGCAGTCAATGTTCTTAACCACTGAGCCATCTCTCCAGTCCCTCCAAATGCTCTTATCTTGATTACACCCCTAAGACCCCTTTCCCACAAGGTCACCTCCACAGACTCTGTGGGGATAGCACTTGTACAGGTCTTTTGTCGGCGACGGCGGGTGGGGGTGGGGTGAGGGTGGGGGTGGGGAGGCTGCTTTCTAAGCTGTTTCAACCTTTGAAGAAAGTGGAGGTTATTGGGCTAGATAGCGAGAAGATGGTGCCTCCCTGTTCCCGGGGCCCATTCTCTGGGCTCCATGCCCGAAGTTAGAAGCCCGTGGCCGCACTGTTAGGAGTTGGTATGGCGTTGCTGTGAGTGGGCTGTGTCTGGTTCTGAATGTTCTCGCTGAAGCCAGTGGGGCGGGGAAGGAGTGCTGTGGGCAGCGTGGGATCCAGGAAGGCTGGAGAGGGCCGGCCTGAGGACCTGATTCTTCTTCTGAGGACAACAGGTGCTTATCTGGGGATGGTCCTGAGCCAAGGCAGGCTCCTCCTGTCTGTGTGCACATTGTAGAGCTGGCCAAGGGACCTAGGGGCCTTGAGCTCATGAGTGATCGATGCCCACGATGCAGTTTTATTCAGCTCTGCTGCGTTTTGCTTTGTGCCAGCATCGAAATCAGCATGGAAATGTGGACTGCTGCCAGAGTGCAAGGAAAAGACCAAGGCTCCATCCCCATTGCTGAGGATGTGGGGCTGGGGGAGGGGGAGGGATGGTCAAGGGGGAGGGGAGGGGGAGGGGGTAGTTGCTCTTTATGAATGGGCATGTAACTCAGTGGTAGAGCACATTTATCTGTCATACACAAAGAAAAAAAAGAAAAAAGAATTCTAAGGTATTATTTATTATAATACCTGGGTTTCCAAATTTATTTCCTGGGCATGGAGGTACACCCATGTAACCTGAGCATTTGGGAGCTGGAGACAGGATATCGGGGTTCAAGGTCAGCCTGACTACAGATTGAGTCTGAGGTCAACCTAGACAAGACTGGAAAAAACAAAATAAATCAGTTAATTAATATCAGGAGGAATCACAGTAATGCAGTGTTCTAGATTCTGTTGGAAGGTTAGAAACTCGGATTGCCTTAGGCATTGACAGGTGAGCTGCACGTTCCCCAGAGACAGGTATCCTGAAGTCCACGCCGCCTCCCCCCTGCCCCCCGCCAGTCAGCCGATGGTAACTGCCCCTTCCTGGGCATCTGGGACAGTCAGCCGATGGTAACTGCCCCTTCCTGGGCATCTGGGATGGTTGAACACAGCAGCCGAGGGCCTTGTTGGCTTCTGTGTCCACCAGAAGCAAAGGGTAACCAGGCTTAGTCCCAGGAGCTTGGACTTCCTCTTCCCACCCCTCTGCAGTGTCCCATCACACTATGTAGTCTTGCCCTCGCCACAGCAACAGCTCCTGCTTGCAAGGCCCGGCAGGAGTGGGCTGTTGGCGTTCCCTAGAGAAGGAGAGAGGTGAGGAGGGCCTTGGCTCCTCACCTGAAGTTATGGCCACTCCTCCCAGCTGCTTGTAAGCAGTTCTGCCCTAGTTGCTCTTGGGGGGCCTCCAGAGGGGCTAGTGTATAGGCTGGGGAAAGTTAACTGAGGGGGCTCCATATATGTGGCTGTGGGAAGACATTCTAGTGTGGCTGCTTTGGGGTCACCCATGCTCCTGCGTGTAACCCCTCACCTCACCAGTTCCCCAGGGGCAGCTCTGGAATCATATTTTAATTTGTTGTTGGACTTAGGAGACATTGTTCATGTTTACCAGGAAAGAAATTCTGACACCATCAGTGCATGCGTGCGTGTGTGTGTGTGTGCGTGTGTGTGTGTGTGTGTGTTGTGTGTGTGTGTGTGTGCATACGTGCGCATAACACATTCATTCATCGAGTCAGCTTCAGTTTGTCCTTTTGTTTTTTGTTTTTTAAGATTTATTTAATTAGTGCTATGTGTGCATGTTCCTTTGCTCAACAGAGGAGGGTATTGGATCCTATTGTAGATGGTTGTGAGCCACCATGTGGTCACTGGAAATTGAACTCAGGACCTCTAGAAGAGCAGCTAGTGCTCTTAACCGCTGAGCCATCTCTCCAGCCCCTCGGTTATTTTTGAATCAGAGTCTCACTGACCTGGAACTCTCATAAGAGGCTCGGTTGATTAGACAGTAAGTTCTGGGACCCACCCAGCTTCACTTCCCCAGCATTGGAATTACAAGGTGTGCCCCCATACCTGGCTTTTTAAAATGTGAATTCTGGGAGCATTTTGCTGACAGATGAGTGCCCCCGTCCCAGCCTGTAGTCCTCTAAAGGAAATCTGGTGCTGGAGACCTGGGGGCGGCATGGGAATGGGGCTGGGGTGTTTGCAATTGGAGAAGGCTAGAGGCAGCTGGTCACATATGACCCTGGAGCCGTTGCGAGGGGCTGGGCCAGCTCTTGGTCCTTCTTGCTGTGGGCAGGAAGAGGACACCATGGGGTCCCATGAAATCTGAGTCCTGGGGCTGGTGAGGAAGACCCTGCATTGTCTGGAGTCGGCCGTGCTGTTGAGTGCTCCAGCCACGTGGGCCCTTCCTGCTCTGTGTCTGGCTACCCTAAACAGCTGGTTCTCATTTTGCTGGTGGCCGCAAAGACAAGAGGATGGAGCCTTCCTAGCCACCACCCTGCCGCTCCCCTGGGAGCAGACTCCAGTGGCGATGCCAACATTGCTGGGTGGAAACACTGGTCCCCAGGGTGGGAACTGGGTGGTCAGCATCCTGCATGGCCTGGGTCAAGACTGAGGAGGTCGGTGAGTGTGCCCTGAGCCCAGGAAGCAGGAGGTTGAGGGGTTCCTTACAGCCTTCGTACCCAAGAGACAGGCGCTCCACACTGCTGGGCACGTCACAGGGTGTCCTCTGCCAGGGAAATAGTATTCTTTTTCAAATTCCATTTAGTTAGTTAGTTATGTGTGCATGTGGGTCAGAGGACAGCTTGTGGGGTCATTTCTTTCTAGTGTGTGGATATTGGGGTGGAACTCAGGTTGTCAATCTTGGTCGTAAGAGTCTTTACACACTAAACTACCTCAATACCCAGGCAGGGAATAATCTTTTTCTTTTTTTCTAAATATGTATTCGTATGTGAGTGTGCCTGAGCGATTATATGTGCACTACATGCATACAGAAGCCGCAGAGGTCAGAAGAGACATGGAGTTGTGGGTGGTTGTGAGCTACCATGTGGGTGCTGGGAATCGAACCCAGGTCCTCTGCCAGAGCAGCAAGTGCTCTACACATCTGATCCATCTCTCCAGCCCCAGGAATAATTTTCATTTCATTCTTTTTTTATTTTATTTTATTTTTATTTTTGAGACAGTGTTTCTCTGTGTAGCCCTGGCTGTCCTAGGACTTGCTCTGTAGACCAGACTGGCCTCAAACTCACAGAGATCCTCCTGCCTCTGCCGCCTGAGTGCTGGGATTAAAGGTGTGCGCCACCACCGCCCGGCAACAAGAAGTAATATTCTTTATAGCGCAGCTGTTGGGGTGTCACGGGTGTCACTGCTCTGAGGCTGACAGTGCTCTATTGGCTGATGGGGTCTGGGTGTGTGTCAGGGGAGGAAAGGAAGAAGGGAGGGAAGCCACAGGAGGGAAACTCTGGAGTCCTAAGTCAGAGCATCCGATGGCCGGCTTTAGAGCGGGGACTGTGTGGTGTGGGCTGTGGCCACAGCAGAGCCGGCGGGCCGGCGGCCGAGGCTACCTTCCTCACACTGCAGCCCCTGATAGCTGGTGCTCTGTGCGAGTCCTACAGTGGACTTGTCCCTTATGGGTAGGCGCAGAAGAGGGAGGTGGCTTTCTGAGCCCTGTGGCTTCCTAGCTAGCCTACCTCTGCAGGTCCTTTCTTTCTTCCTTTTTGACTGTGTTGGGTATCAATCCGACGGCTTTGTGCATGGTAGCAAGTATTCCTCCACTGAGCTGTATCTGTTCCTCACTCTTTAGGGACAGGTTCTCACAAAGTTACCTGTGTTGGCTTTGAACTTGGTCAATAGCACAGGCAGGCCTTGAACTTGAGATCTTTTCTCAGCTCCCAAGTACTTGGGATTTTCTGCTGCCCCTGGCCTGGCACCTTTGCCCCTTTTTCAAACACAGAATGCATCCTGTAATGCCAGGCCCCTCTGCCAGCGTGCACTATATTCACTGTCCTCTCTCTCTTTCAGCCTTAAAGAGATCATTTGAAGTCGAGGAGATTGAGCCACCCAACTCCACGCCACCCCGGAGGGTCCAGACCCCTCTGCTCCGAGCCACGGTGGCCAGCTCCAGCCAGAAATTCCAGGACCTGGGCGTGAAGAACTCAGAGCCCGCTGCTCGCCTTGTAGACTCCCTGAGCCAGCGCTCACCCAAGCCATCCCTCCGGAGGGTGGAGCTGGCAGGGCCCAAGGCAGCTGAGCCTATGTCTCGGCGCACGGAGCTCTCCATTGACATCTCCTCCAAGCAGGTGGAGGGCGCAGGCTCAGCCGCCGGGACCTCGCGGTTCGGGCTGAAGAGGGCCGAAGTCCTGGGCCATAAGACACCAGAGCCAGTCCCTCGGAGGACGGAGATCACCATCGTCAAGCCCCAGCCCCAGGAGTCAGTGCACCGCAGGGTGGAGACCCCTGTCTCCAAGATCCCCGAGGTCCCTGCCATGCCTGTCACCGATGCTGCCCCCAAGAGGGTAGAGATCCAGGTGGCCAAGCCAGCCGAGGCGCCCAACTGCCCACTCCCGCCCCAGACCCTGGAGAACTCCGAGGCCCCGATGTCTCAGCTGCAGAGCAGGCTGGAGCCCAGGCCCCCTGTGGCTGAGGTCCCATACCGGAACCAGGAGGGTGAGTAACCAGGCCTGGGTCTTCAGGCTGTGTACTTGGGGTGGGATCTTTCTGTGAGATTCCTGGAAGAGATGCGGTCTCTCTCTCTCTCTCTCTCTCTCTCTCTCTCTCTCTCTCTCTCTCTCTCTGTATGTTGTGTGAGTATGTGCGTGCATGCACGAGTGTACTTGGATGGGCAGAGTTGTGTCTCCAGGCCTGCAGTTGGGAAGCGACTCTGGGGCACCAAGCTCCTGGTGGCCAACAGTTGGGCTATGCCAGCTCTCTGTCATGTGATCCTGGAACTGGGGGGCCTGGGAGGCTGTAGAGCAGTAGCTGGTACAGGAGCCACTGTGCTCTCCCGTGGGGCAGGGAACAAGCCATGGTTTGTGATAGCTTCTGGGAGGCAGAGCTCTGCCCATGAGAAACTGCAGCCTGAGCGCCTGCCTGGTAGAGGCCCAGAGCCCAGGAGGGGGCAGGAGGAGCATAGGTCCTGAGGTTGGCACTCGAGTCCCCTGTCCTCCTCTCTCTCTAGTCTGGCCTTCCCCTCCATGAGTGACTCTTACTGCAAACCTTAAGGATGGGAAGGAGGGGTTTGTTTTGGCTCGTGGTTCCAGAAGATGCCATCATCATGGCGGGAAAGCGGCCGGCAGCGGCACAGCCACAGTCAGGGAGCAGAGAGCGCCACCTCTGCCCTCTGCCCTCTGCCCTCTCTGCTTTACTTCCTGTAGTTTTTTATAGTGCAATGCGCACAGCATCCGTTGGCTGCTGTGCCGTGTGAGAGTGTGTGGTGCCGTTAAGCATATTTGGGTTGTGCCACCAGTACCACCTTCAGGGTTTTCCAGAACTTTCCCACACCCCAAACAGAAACCCTGCTCCCCGTGAAGCAGCTCCCTACACCTCCTTCCTCGGGTCCTGACAGCCCCATGTTATTCTGTCTCAGTTGACGCTACTCATCCTGTCTGGCCTAGTGGCCTCAACATTCACCCACACGGTAGGCTGTGTCTGAACTTCGTTCCTTTTAAGAACGGAGTAGTATTGTGTGTGTAGACAGACCCCCCCCCATAATGAAATTTGAACCCAGGGACTTGTACCTGCCAGGCGAGTGCGCTACCAGTGAGCCATGCCCCAGCCTCAGGTAGAATCAGTTTGTCCACTGATGAACATTTGACTCTTGTAAATAATGCTTGCGGCATGGTGGAGCACCTATCTTTTTAAAGCCCCTGTTCTTTGATTCTCTAGTGGTTGGTGAACTTGGGACCGCGCTGGGATGGGGGTGTGGAGATTCCTCCTGGGAGCCTCTGGGTCTGGGGACCTGGGGCTCAGCCTTCTTAGAATGCCAGGTGTCAGATCACAATAAATGCTCAGGACTCGTGAACCTTTGAAGGCCTTCCAGGCCTGGGTGTGGCTGTGCCTTTCTCCCTGTGTCCTAAACTTGACCCTGCTGAGGCTTGCCCAGACTCAGGGTCCAGACCTCAGGTGGGGGAAACAAAGGGCCCGGGCATTGTTGAGTTGAGGGGCCAGTGCCCTCCCTTCCTCCACAGTCTCTGCTTGATTTGAGACCTCCAAAGGCACCAGATACCTCTCTCTCCTCAGATGAGATTTTCACACTGCTGACTCAGACAGGATGTGGGTAGAGAGATAGACAGCTGCACCAAGCCGCCCAGCTGTTGATCACAGCTGGTGCTGGATGCATGGAAGGTGGTCCTGGTTCTGGGGTGGGGTGCGGAATGTCTGCTTAAGGATGCTGTTTGTCCTGGTGAGACCTGGCACACAGGGCTGTGCCCGGCCCTGGGCCTCTGCCCTCAGGAGCTTGTGGGCAGGTGGTGGGTGGGCTGGGAAAAGAGCCCTGTGGAAACCTGCAGGGGAGGGCAGGAGTTCAATAGGCCAGGGTGAAGAAAGGTGTGAATGAGTGTGTGTTTGTGTGTGAGGGTGGAGGCCAGGTGTCATTCCTCAGGCATCTACCTCGTCTTGTTTTTGTTTTTTTAATTTTAGCTATATTTATTTTATTTTATGTGTATGATTGCCTTGCCTTCATGTATGTATGTATGTGCACAGTGTACATGCCTGGTACCTGCAGAGGTCAGAGGAGGGCATCAGAACCTCCAGATTTGGAGTCAGGGATGGTTGTGAGCCACTATGTGGTGCTGGGACCAAACAAGGGCTCTTAACGTCTGTACCATCTCTCCAGCCTCCACCTTGTTAGGGTTTCTCACTGGGATCTGGGGCTGCCTGTGAGGCGGACTGGCTGGCAACCCCCCAGCTCCCTCCCGTTTCTGCCTCTCCAACGCTCAGGCTGTAAGTGCTGCGTGTGGATGCTAAGGCTGTGGGTGCTGGGCATAAACCAGGTCCTTGCACTTACAGGGCAGCATTGGCCAATGGCGGAGTCCCCCCCACCCCCCCAGTCACAAGGAAGGCCCTTCATCGTCTAGAGCTCCAAGATGGTGCAGTTCCTTTCCTCAGAGGACAGGGTAGGGAGACAGGCAGGCAGGGCCTTCTTCAGGGAGCCTGTTGGAAATCATATGGCATGCCCCGACCCCCAACTTCTCTTCCAAGGCTCTAGCTCATTCTCCATCCTCCTGGTCACCCATCCATGGGGTCTCTTGGTACCCCTGCTGAGCTGTTCCTGGCCTGATACCCTGTGGCAGGGTCCTTCCTGCCTCTAACTGTACCTGCTCCACTCTTCTCTGGGTCTCCCACAGTTCCTTGCAAGCCCTCAGCTCTGTTTTAGCTTTGTGGAACTCCTACACGCCCCTCAAATCCCTACCCATCCTTTCCTATAGCTTGAAACAGCCTGTCTTCCTATGACTCTGGTGTGTCTTTGTGTTTTTCTAGGATGTAAATTATTCGTGTGTGAGCCATCTTTCCTCTGCTACCCTCTTTTCCAGTGCAGAGACAGATTTCCATAGGCCAATCAGTAATTTACTGTTCTTAAAAATGCAGGAAATGTGAACATTAGGAAAAAACTGAAATTTAACCATAAGCTTTCATCACCCTGGACATTCTGCTGTAGTCTTTAGGATCCTGACGAAGTCCTCAAGGGCAGAGCTCTGGCTGTTATCTGTTTCTATAGAGACTGTAAGGTGATTGGTATGTGACTTGGACATGACAGATGCCCAGTAAAATAATGGTGGTGACTGGCAGGTGGTGACGTGGGACAGCATTTTGGTGGCTGCTGCAGGCACATGTGGGGATCCCACAGGACCCCCAAGGGACCAAGATACTTCTTGCAACTTCTTCCCAGGGGTCCCAAACTTACTTGTCCCTGCAGTGCTGGGGTCAGGGCAGAGGTGGAGTCATCCTCGGGGTGCACTGGGAGGGTGTTCCCTGGCAGAGTCTTGGAAGGAGTGTGAGGACCTAGATAGCTGAAGGGAAGGGCAGCCGAGGCTCCCTGGCTTCATTCTCCTAGTCCAGGGCTTGGTGAGCTCTAAGCTCTCCCTCTCTCTGCGGTGGGTTCCTGGTGTCGCAGATCCCTGGGTGGTTCTGGGATACAGACTTTCACTGCCCGGGCAGGGTGCTGCTTGCTCAGCTCCTGCAGCCTCCCCTCTGGCGCACAGCCACACCGGCGGCTCCCCAGGCCGCCTTATAAGGCAGGCGCTGCACTTGCTCACCACTCCCTCTGGTCTGGTTGGTACCTTGCCTTCTCTGGCGCTCATGAGGCCCTGCTGGGTTCCTGGGTGTGTCCTGGCCACACCCATAAGCCCACTGATTCTGAACCATCACCTCCACTTCCCAGCCTGCCTCGGTTTCTGAAGGTCAGGATGGTCCCTGGTTCTGTGCCTGGCAGGAGTGGCTGATCATCTCCTGTGTGTCCCCGAGTGTTGTGTCTACATCAGTCCTGGGGACAGAGAGGGGAGAGGCTCCATGCAGAGAGTCGGGCCACAAGTCCATTGTGGCATGGAGGGGGTTCTCTGAGGCTACCCAGTGGGTCACAGAATAGGGGAACTCCAGAACAGGAAAGTCCGTTCCAGGATGGGGAAGAATGTACCAAGTCCAGCCTGGAGACTTGATACAACCCACAAGTTGGGGTATCCAGCTGAGGAGCGGGCAACCACCAGGAGAATTGGTGAGGAGGCCTCAGCCTTTGTGTTTTCAGGACACCCTAGAGGCTCTGGGGACCCCATGACTGTCCATGGGCCGCGGCTTTCCTCAGGGTGGGTTTCTTCATCTGCAGCTCAAGGCTTAGTGTAAAAGCCTGCTTATGCTTCATGAGGTCAGCAGAGAAGTTCCCCACGGGGGCTGAGGAGCCTCCTGTGTTTCTTCTGGAAAGATCCAGCCACATCTGCAGGAGGGTCATTCCCCCAGGCCATCATCACACCTGCATGACCCTCTGTTCCCTGCCACAGTGGTCATCCTGTTCTGGGACTGGATGTCGTTCCCTCCTAAGACTGGACGCGTTCAGTCTGAGCTGGTCCAGACTGTTCCCACCTAGGCCAAGTTAGACTGGAGGGCTGGGGGAAGAGTGGTCAGGCCAGTTGGGTCTCCTTCAAGGTGGAGGCAGACAGACCCTGGCTCTGGGGTCCAGGCAAAGTCCCTCCTTGGCTGCCTACCCAGCTGTCTGACGCCAGCTGTCTGCCGCGCCAGGGGTGCAGGGATGAGGGAGAGCCAGGCCTCTCCACGGATCATGGCCCAGCAGCTGTGGAATAAATACCTTAAATAGAGAGAGACAGCTGCGGCATGCCTGCCCGGGGGCCGGGTCCTGCTCCACCCCTCCAGTTCTGTGGCTGAGGCTCTGACCACCCAGTGGTGCTGGGGATTGAACCCGGCCCCAGCACATGGCACTTCATGACAACCCCCGACACACACACCTACACGGAGCATTTCATTTGCCCAAGGAGGAGCCATGCCTCCATCCTCAGCCTCTAGGCCCTGAACAGCTGCTCGGATCCAGGGTCTGAACAGTGGTGTGACGGTCAAGAGTGGCCCAGGGCAGATGGCCGTGCTCTGTCTGTGTGGCTGGAAGGAGGGCACACTCAGCCCTGGAAGAGTGCACTGACGCTCCTAGCTGACTCTCTGGGTGTGGGCAGTCCCTGACCGGACTCTGGACTCCTCTGGTGGCCAAGAGAGTGCCACATGGCGTATGTTGGCCCCTGTCCCCAGAGCCTCAAGTCTGAGAGTTGCCGAGGAAGGTATACAACTCCTTTGGCTCCATACCACTTCCTCTAGGGCTTGCAGTGCACCGGGTAGGTGGGTAGGTGCCACCTCCCACCCCCCATTACAGGGAACCTACCCTCCTGTGGTCAACGGACCATGGACATCGGGACCCAAGACTTGGCTTCCTTTCAGTACTCTGCAAACACTGGGCATAGGAGAGAATAAAGTGAGGCTGAGAGTGCTTGGGAGGCCAAAGCCAGGAGATCAAGGAGTTCTGCTGAGCCAGAGGCATATGACCCATCTCAACTATGGGCTTCAGAGAGGTGGCTCAGTGGGAAACCCATCTTGTTTCCTTGGGTGCTGTGGCACACACCTTTAATCCCAGCATCTGAGAGGCAGAGGCAGGTGGATCTCTGTGAGTTCAAGGCCAGCCTGGGCTACAGAGTGAGTTCCAGGACAGCCAGGTCTGTATAGTAAGACCCAATCTCAAAAAAAGGAAAAAAGTGTTGGTTGTTTTGCAGAGGGAGGGCCTCATTTCAGTTCCCAGCACCCATAACTGGCTCACAGCTATCTAACCCCAGCTCCAGCGGCTCTGGTGCCCTCTCTGGACTTCACAAACATTCTCTCTCTCTCTTAAGAGCACTTCCTGCTTTTGCAGAGAACCTGAGTTTGGTTCCCAGCGCCCACATCAGGTGACTGTCAACCACCTATAATGCCAGCACCAGGGGAATCCATTGTCTCTAGTCTCCACCCAGACATGACACATAAATGAAAATTCAAAATGTAAAAACCCTAAAAAACAAACAAATAAAAAACCCCAAACTGATAACCAGTGAGCTTGGGAGGTGTTGGGGTAACAACAGTCTGTGGCCTTCGCTTCTGACTACCTCACTCTCCCCTAAGACCAACGACTCACTGGGAAGTCCTTGTGTGTGTGTGTGTGGTGTGTGTGTGTGTGTGTGTGTGTGTGTGTCCTGCTTGCTCTCTGTCTCCCAGAGAGGGAAAGGGGCCCACAGCCATGGCAACATACTGGCCCATGATGAACTCTACCCACTGGTTCCTGGTAGAGAACAGTCTTATTGCCTGGCATCCCCGGGCCTGAAGTGGTCCCAGGCTTCTATCTCCCTTCTGATAGATAGCTCACAACAGCTCTGATGGTGCAGAGTCGACATCAGCTAGCTGGCAGACTTGGCTCATTCTCTGGGGCCTGGGATCCTGCTTTGCCCTGGGCCTGATGACTTACCCCTCTGGCCCATTTTTCTTGTGGTCAGAGTGGGTGGGTTTCCTCATTATTACAGAGAGGGAAGTGGGAGCCAGCACCCAGGAGGTTTGTGTTAAGTATGTGTATGAAAACTGAGCCCAGCCCTTATTTAAGGAAGCCGTGCCTTGCATGCAGATCTGAGGAAATGCTAGAATTTTCAGGGCTGCAGGTCCAGAGGTCCTGTCAATGTGCCTTGCTCCCACCTACTGAGGGGTGTGCAAGGGCACTGTCCTGTTCCCTGGCTCCTACTTTCTCCCATCCCCCTTTCTGTCAAGTGTTCAGAAAGGCCATTCTTACTCACTGCTAGATCATAAATCCTGAGGATCTCAAAAAGCCTGAAAAGGAAGCCACCTCCCTCCCCGCTGTTCTCAGGGTGCGCCACGCTGGCAGCTGGGCATGCTGTTGACACTTAGAATTTTGTGAGTATAGATTTTGTCAAAAAAGTCTGTGTAGTGGATAGGGGTGTTGGCTCAGTGGTAGAGCACTGGATTAGTATTTGAGGCCTTGGGTTGTATCCCTATCATGGCCAAGAAAAAAATAAAAAATAAAAGGGAAAAAAAATCTCTTATTTTATAGGCATCTTGAGAACGTGGAGGAATCTGAGATCACTTTTGTTCCGTTTGGAATAGCACATGCCTTTGTGTTTTGCATCAAAGATTTAGCATAGTCTTTGCAGTGGTGGGATTTGAACCCAGGACCTCCTGCATGCCAGGCACTTGATTCTAACCCCAGCACCATAGACTGTTTGAACTCATTATATAGTGTAGGCTGGCACTGACCCCAAACTCCTGCCTATAGAGACCGCTAGTCTCCAGAGGTGTACACACTTCACCTGGTTTTTAAAATTTTATTTTATTGTGTTTTGAGACATTTCGCTATGTAGCCCTGGCTGTCCTAGAACTTACTCTGTAGACCAGGCTGGCCTCAAATTCACAGAGATCCACCTGCCTCCACCTTTGCTGGAATAAAAAGTGTGTGTCACATGTATCTTTTGTCTATCTACAGCCCAAGACCCCTGTGGTTCTTTCTTTTTCAGCTGGATTGTTAATTCTTTTTTTGCTGATTAAAAAAATAATAATTTTTTAATTGAAAAAATTTTATTTTGTGCATGTGGGTGCTTTGCCTGTGTGCATATCTGTGCACCATGTACATGCTTGGTACTTACAGAGGCCAGAAGAGGGCGCTGGTTTCCCTGGAGCCAGAGTTACAGAGCAGCCATGTGGTGTGGGGAACTGAACCTGTGTCCTCTGCCAGAGCAGCCAGTGCTTTCACTGCTGAGGACCGCTCCAACCCCATGATTTGTTTTTTAAGAGTTTTCTGAGCTATTGTTGGTGATCAGACCTATAGGTCTAGCACTTGAGAGGTTCAGCCAGAGAGATGGCTGATGTTAGAGACCAACCAGGACTACAGAGTGAATACCAAGCTGGTCAGGAAGGAGAATTCTTCTGAGTGGTACGAGGTTTAAGGGTGCCCACCCCCACCCCCATAGTTATAGTGTGCTCTTCCAAACAGAAAATTCGAAGCTTGTGTTGTTGGGGTTCTGCTTTTACTTTGGGCTTTTGAGTTCCATGTCCTGCTGCATTCCGGAATTATAGACAAGAATTTCACCCATGTTTTCTTCTAATGTTTCTGTGGTTTTATTTTTATGTACTGATGTCGTTAATCTGCTGGAATTTATTTCTGTTTGAGTATTGTGGTGGAATCTGGGGTTTTGGTTTTTTCTTTTTCTTTCTTTCTTTTTTTTTTGCACGGATGTGCGCTCGGTGAGCTGGCTCTGCAGTGTGGGGTGTGTGCTGAGCTATTTTTGTTTTTCTGGTGACAGTGCTGTGCTGGCTTAGCAAAAACACCCTGGATGCATTTCTTTCTTCCTCTCCCTTCTGGAACCCTTTCACAGCGACACAATCCTGTCTTTGTTAAAACTTTTAAGGAACTCACTAGTGAAACCATCTGGGCCTGATACTTTTGTGGGCGTCTAGTATTTAAGAAAAAAAAAAAAACCACTTAAATTATTTTCCATGGGGCTGTGAGTTTAGAGGGACTCTTCAAAACTTATTTCTTTAGGGCTGAGCATGTAGCTGAGGACATGGCGTGGTGGTGTGATGCCGGCCTTGCAGGCACAGCCACATCCTAAGCACCAAAAGAAACCAATTACTGTTTAATGGGTGTAGTGAATGCCTGCAATTCCAGCACTTGGGAGGCTGAGGCAGGACAGTCACAGATCTGAGGCTAGCTTGAGCTACATAGTGAATTCCAGGCCAGCCCAAGCTATATAAGAAGACCTTGTCTCAACTCCTGGAACCCATGTAAAGATGGATGCAGAGAACTGACTCTACAGGGTTGTCCTCTGACCCCCCCCCCCCCACATACACAAAGAGCAACAATAATTTTAAAAATGTGTTGGTATGTGGTGTGTGCCTGTATGTGTGTCCGGAGCCCAGAGAGGGTGTCCGGTGTTTTCCTCTGTTGCTTTCCTTATTCCCTTTAATGGTCCCTCGCTGAACCTGAAGCGCCCTTGTTTGACTAGGCGAGGAGGCCAGCAAGCCACAGCCCCCCTCTTGTCCGCACCTATTCTCAGTGTTGGGGTCACACGCATGCGTGACCATGCTGTTTCCCAGCGTAAATGCTGAGGATTCTGACTCGGGTCTTCATGCCTGTACAGCAGTCATTCCCCGAAGACCCCCCCCCCCCGCCCCCGTTTTTTCCCCCGTAGAAGATTCTTTACCCATCTATTTAAAACCTCTCAGGCTAGTCAGGATTATGTGCTTTAGCACCTTCTGGGGGAGGGTATGTGGAGGGGCAGTCTGCGCTGTTGACTACCCGCAGCATCTTGTCCTGGTTGTGGTCCTCTCTGCAGAGGGGGATACACTGAGGTGTGTCGGGCCAGGCGATGCCCTGGGCCATTCCATTTGGAAGCACGTTTGTACACTAGAGAGTGGCACAGGTTCTGAGAGGGACATGGGCAGAGGACCTTGTACCCTGAGAAGCAAGGCCACCTAACCACCCTCCATTGTTGGAGCCTTGGAGGAAGGGATGATGGGAAAGGGAAACTCCGCCTTGGAGTGGGGGGTGAGCAGTGTTCTAGGCAGGATGCTAAGTCTCAGGATCATGAAGTCTGGAATCTTCCAGAGAGTAGCTGAAACACATTTTACATCAGGGCATAATCACACAGAGGGGTGTGTGTGTCTGTCTGTCTGTCTGTGTGTCTTTTTGTCATCCATGTCTTCCTTGATCTCTCTCCACCTTATATTTTGAGGCAGGGTCTCTCACTTAAACCCAGCGCTCGCTGGGTCTAGCTAGTCCCCTTGCTCCAGAGCCTCTGAGAGGATCTGGGAGCTCAGACCTGGGTGGAAAGTGCCTTATCCACTGAGCTCTTCCCCACTTCTTCAATGTACAGAATTGTGTTTGTTTATCTCTCTCTCTCTCTCTCTATTTTTTTTTTTTTTTGAGAGAGGGTCTCTTGTAGCCCAGGTTGGCCTTGAACTTGGTGGCTGTTGGAAGATGACCTCGAATTTCTGGTCCTCCTACCTCCACCCCAGGCCACCATTTGTAGCACAAGTTTGTGCTTTTCAGCCCCAGTCCAGACTTCCTGATGCCTGAGACCCAGCAACCCACCTGGACCACCTACCTGCTTCAAGACGTGGTTTCCCATCACTGCTTCCTCCTCAGCCAATTTAAGACAATATTTACCGCCCCAGAAGGAGGTGCCATTCTGTCCTGCCTCCAGCCTTAAGCACTGACCGCTTGTCACTGGGACTTTCCATCCAGGGGTTCCCCATTCTGAAGCTTTCTTATCCACGGGGTCACATGCTACGGCCTTTTGTGTCTGTTGTCTTCCATTCTTGTAGCCCAGGCTAGCCTCAGAGTCACTATGAGCTCTTGAACCTCCTGCATCTACTCCTCAAATACTGGAATTACAGGCATGACCCACACGTGGCATACAAATCCATTTTTATACATCATATTAAGGAAAGATGTGCTAACGTTCCTTCCCTGTGACAGAATACTCGGGATAAACAGCTTGTGAGAGAGAACGGTTTAATCTCAGCTCAGCTCAAGAGTTTCCATCTGTGGCTGATTGGCTCCTTGTAGCTGCAGAGCCCATCATGGTGGGAACACATGGCCTAAGACACTGCCCACCTTGTAGTGGCTGGAAGCAGAGTCAGGAAGGCGCTGACTTCTCAATGTCTCTTTTAGGGATAGCCCTCTGCACCCCACCTTCCTGTGATCTAACCACCTAAAGGTCCCACAGGTCTCCAACACATAGCCACGATCTAGACTGTAGTAGAATGTTTACTGCGAGGTTTTGAAAGTGACCTTGATCTTACTGATTTCTAATTCTTCAAATTTCTATCCAGACTATTCAAAATGCTCGCCCTGCAGTGAATGATAGCCTTATCCTACCAATGCTTTCAGGTAGGGCCCGTGCGTGTTCTCTTTATATTGTGGATATGTGTATGTGCCTGCTTGTCTGTATGTGTACCACACGTGTGCAGGTGCCGTAGGAGTCCAGAAAGGGGTGTCAGAACCCCTGGAGCTAGAGTTAGGGGTCGTTGTGAGCGGCCATGTGGGTGCTGGGAACTGAACCCTAGTCCTTCGCAAGAGCAGTCAGTGCTCTTAACTGCTGAGCGGTCTCTCTGACCCCCATATCATGTCTTGTCCACATTCTTGAAGCAGATATTAAAAACACTGGGAATTTGATGACCTCATCAAACTCATCTGCAGAGGTCTGATTGGTGTCTACAGGTAGGGTTCCCTTGGTAACAGCAGAAAGACATGGTTTGGGGAAGTCTGTGTCAGAATAGAGATATATTCTTAGAAGCTATGGCTATGAGATTAAAATATTAAAAAGGTTAATAAAGTTTTTTTGTTTTTTGTTTTTAACAAAGAAAGGGAGAAAAGGCCGAGAGCTACCACATGCTAGCTGTGTGGGGCACCAAGGAATACAGCAGTGATTATGTCCCCAAGGGGGTCCTGCTTGCATTCAGTGGTGATTGTCTTGAAATAGACGAATTTGTGTCCCCAGGAGTGGCCTGCTTGTTTGGGAGGAGATGAGTGACAGGCAGTGAGGCTGAGAAGAATGAGAGAGATGGTGGGCTAGAGATGCCTGGTGGTGTGGTGGGCAGGGTCAGCATAAGCCTTGGGGCGGGCTCCAGATGTGCAGGCCTGGAGGGTGCCAAGGACATCTGGAGGTTGGTGCAAGATGAATGAGGCACTGGGGCAGAATGTACGGGGGTGTGCAGAATTTGGGAATCCAGACAAATGGTGTCTTAATGCTGTTGGATTTTTTTTCCTTTTTTTTTTTTTAAATCTCAGTGCTGGGATGGAACTCAGGGCTTTGTATGTGCAAGACAAGTGTTCTACCATTGAGTTACATCCTCAGCTCATTAATACGGTTGTGTGTGTGTGTGTGTGTGTGTGTGTGTGTGTGTGCGCACGCGCGCGCGCGTGCACGCGCGCGCATGCATGTGTAGGTCAGAAGCTGACACTGAGTGCTTTCTCAGTCACCCTCTGCTTTACTTTTTTGTGAAGGGTCTCTCAATGAGCCTGGCGCTCCCCTGTAGGCTGACGGGCCAGCGATCCTCAGGGACCCTCTGTTCCTGCCTCCCCAGTGCTAGGATGCCATGCCTGGCTTTTAACGTGTGCACTGCTAATAAGTCCTCATGTTTGTTCAGCGAGTGCTTTACCCACTGAGCTATCCCCTAACCCCGCAACACAGTATTTTCAAAAACTGAAGCGTCTATGGCGAACAAATTTCAAAATTTCATCTAGACACAGAGCCCAGCTCTGAATGCACACAGCCCCATTGCTGCCTGCGCCCTGGCCCTGGCCTGAGAGACTTGTGGTTTGGGGTCTAGTTTGTCTTTGAAGCTGAGTGCCTATTGGGATGAGAACAAGTCGGCGTAGCTCTGAGACCTCGGCAGCCTTGTGATTTGGCTGTGGCCGTTGTTAGAGTATGGAAGGGTAAGTCACTCTGGCCCAAAGCTCCAAGGACAGGAAGCAGAGCCCTGAGAACACCACCTTCCCTCCACTCCTATGTCCAGGCTCCCTACAGGCGTCCATTCTCCATGCTGTACAGCCCTCTGATTTTGAAGTCCCAGAAGAACTTAATGTCTGAACTCCCCGTCACCTCATCCCGAGATGAAAAGGGGAGAACCCCAACCTTTAACTCTCTTGTACTATTCCATGAGCCCAAATAAGCCACTGACTCAACGTTTTGGCTCTGAGCCAACTGGGCATTCTCTTTGTTGGTTTTCTTGCCTGCAAAAATCCTACTGTCTCTACCTTCCCAGGGTGCTGTGAGATGATCTGCATTAGAGCTGGAGTTCAGAGCCCTGTGGAAGGCTGGGGATGTAGCTCAGTTGGTAGAGTACTTGCCAAAGTATTCATGAAGACCTGGGTACCACAAAAACCTAACGTGGTGCTGCATGCCTGTAATCCCAGTGATTGAAAAGCAAAGGCAGAAGGATCAAGGCCTCAAGGCCATACTTTGCTATATGTCAAGACCAACCTGGGCTACATGAGATCCTGTCTCAAAACAAAACAAAAAGCCAGTCAACCTTGTAGGTGAGGTTTTTCATCCCACAAGCCCACTCCCAAATAACCAGACTTATTATTATAAATGCTCGGCCGATAGCTCAGGCTTGTTACTAACTAGCTCTTACATTTTAAATTAACCCACATTTCTCATCTACGCTGTGCCATGTGGTGGTACCTTTTTTCAGTATAGCAAGTTCATCTCCTGCTTCCTCTGTGTCTCCTGGCGACTCCTCAAACTCCTCCTTTCTTCCCAGCATTCTCTTAGTCTGGTTTTCCCACCTAATATTATCCTGCCTAGCTATAGGCTGGTCAGTTTCTTTATTAAACCAATCACAGTGACATATATTCACACAGTGTAGAGGAATATTCCTAGATAATTGCATCACAGCCCAAATTTGAATTCTGGCTCTAACACTCCTGGTTTGAAGGCTTGGGGGCAGTGCCTTAGTTTCCCCACTTAACAAGTTGTTGGGAAGATGAATGGAAGGAAGTGCCGAGAAGTGCCTGGGCATTGTGATGGTATGCTGAGTTGCACATAGTAGGCACTTTGTAAATGTGAGGTCGCGTCAGTACTGACTTATTTGTGCCCCTGACTAAGTGAGGAGCAACTTTGACAAAGGATAAGGCATGGATGCCAGAACAGACGTGTTTTAGTATATGCAGGACGTGAGCATGTTTCTGATGGGCTGTCAGGATGCGTCCTGACTTCTGTGAGACCCAAGCTTCCTGATCCAGCACCATTGTTTACGTTTGCAAGTGTTTCCTGTTATACATATGTCTGTTCATGCCTGAGTTCCCCCGAGGGTTTGTACTCATTCCCTGCTGTTGTCTGCTACTGTAAAGCATCTTAAATGACCAGGATCTAAATCCTCCCCTCCTGGGGGACATCAAGAGGCCATGGGACACCTGCTGCCCAGTTGTTGGCCAGTGAGGTTAGAGATGGTCACTGCTCCATCAGTGAGTACCTGTGGCAGGCTTGATTGCTAGGACTAAACCGCCAGACGGGTTTAGTCTTCTGTAGCCTATACCCCAGTGTGTGCAGAGCATCCTTGTCCTCTGTCACCCTCCACCTTATTCAGAGACAGGGTGGTCTCAGTGAGCGTGGAGTGTATTGATCTGCTAGACTGGCAGGCCAGCCACCCCTGGGATGCCCCACCCCATCTCCACAGCCCCTCCCTCACAGTGCTTTTTACATGGGTGTTGTGCTAAACACGTCACTGACGGAGCTATGCCCCCAGCTGCGTTCTGCCGTGTCTTCGTGCCCACACCAAAGGGACCCAGCTTGAGGGGTGACAGGTTTCCATCTGCAGCAGGCTGACCCCTGCAGGCTTTCCTCTGCCTGGCCCTGGAGGAGGCACTGTGTATTTCCACTCTGGAAATGATGGCTGAGGCAGGTCCCTGTGCCTGGCTCTGCCCTGTCTTCGGGCTTCCTCGGCTTGCTCCCCGCTGATCTGCTGACTAATGCTTATCTGATGACTGGAGGGGGAGCCGGTCCTTGTCACAGCTGGCTCCGGTTACAGAGGGCTGAGATGCACCCAGAGCGAGGCCCCACACGATTCTACTGTATTACCGACCATCTCGATTTCGGGAAACCCAGCCCCCAGAGCTCATCACAGCCCCCAGGTAAACTCAGCATGGAGGGGTATTACTGTGGGAGGAAAACTTGGCTGTGGGGTGCAGTAGTCTTCCTGTGTGGGGCGAGGCTGGGGAGGAGATAGAGGAGGAGCCATGGCCTTGGTTGGGGAAAGTGGTCCTTTAATCCAGGCCCTCCCCCAGGCCTGTGCACTGGTGTGGCAGACACATGGTTAGTCATGGTGGGGAGTCCTTTTCCCAGAGACCCTGTAACCTTGGAGGGGCCCGGGCCCTCCCTCATTCTATAGCCCTGAAGAACCAGGGCCCACACTGTCTCCAGGGAGGGTCTGGCTGTAGGTCAGGGCCACCCTGGAATCCACAGTCAGGGAAGGAGGGGAAGAGACACGGCCCAGGCCAGTGTGTGGGAAGTTGAGCACCCGCCCTGAGGTCGTGGGGAGCAGGAAGTTTGCCTCCCCCTGACCAAGGCCTGCTCATTAAATGCACTCTTCTCGAGATAGTCTGCTTGACTGGCCTTGTTTGGTACATCACATTCTTAGTAGAGACCTTGGGCAGCTCCCATCCTGTGCCTTTGAGTCTTGGGCACCCTGGAGTCTACTGGTGGATGATCATCTTGAGTTGGGGCTCTGGGGGTTCTCAGCCCAGTGTACTGATGGGGAGTGTCCCCTAAGGCATATATAGACTTCTCTCAGAGTCCTGCTGATCTCTGTCTGCTTGACAGTCTGTCTGTCTGCCTTCCCTTTTCTCTTTTTCCCGTAACTCCGTCTGGCCAGGGACTTTCCCATCCCTCAACCATTAGGAGCTGGGTGGCTTTCCTGGTCTATCTTCCCAGGACCCCAAGCCCTTATCTCAGGAGGGTGGAAAAAGTTGGTAATTGACCATCCTAACTCCGTGATCCTCCACCCCCACATGGCCCATTTTCCAGATGCAGCAGTCAAGGCCCAGAGAGCTCCTAGCACTTGCTTGTTGACATGCTGGGGGGAGGGGCCTGCCTGCTGAGCTGCTCTAGGGGGATGGATGGGAGGCAGTGCCAGCCAGTGAGCATGTAGAGCTCTTTACGCTTGCTGACCTGGGGTAGGATGATGCCCACGTGACGAGATGGGCTGTTGCCGTGGGAAGTGGAGCAGAAGCTGCAGGGCTGGGTGGGAATGGGGTCCTGGCTGCTTGGTGAGCAGCGTGACCCTGCACTGTCCTGTCTGTGACTCTGCTGGGTGGTTTTGCCACACGTCCAGGATGGGAGCTCGGCGCATCCCAGCACAGTTCAGGGTAGACTTTGGCTGGCTCTAGACAGCTCACTCAGGGCTCATCCGTTATCCTGGAAATGGGATAGGCCTCTTTCCAGTTGGAATGAGCTGAGTGTTGAGACCAGGGAGGAGGTGGATGGCAAGCTTCTAAGAGATTGCTCACCTTGGCCTCCCTCCTTCTGTGAGGTCTCCTGAAACCTTGCCAGGGTGCAGATGGCGGTGTCTGACCTTTAGGGACTGACCACTTCCATTTCACAATCCAGCTGCTCAGGCTTAGGGTCCCATGAGCCCCCTGGGCATGCATTGCCTTGAATAGCACCCAGCTCTCCTGGGCCTCCTGGGACCCAGCCTGGGCCCTCTGTGGCCACCCTAGGAGCCTCAGGTGCAGAAACAGGCAGAACCTTGTCATCTCCCTGTCCTGGAGCCAGACAGGGAAGCCAGGACAGTAGCCTGTGTCCTGCTTGGCTTCCTGGGAGGCCAGCCAGCTGATGTGACCCAGGGGACTGGGAGGGGAGCCCCTTGCCTTGTCTCTTCATTTCCAGGCTCTGGGTTTGAGCAGCCTCCGGCACTGTGGGTGGAGGAGTTGAGATGGGGGCTGGCTGGAGTGAGAGAAAGAGGCCTGGAGAGTGTAGACGATGTCTGTCCTTACCACGAAGGCCTGCTGTCCCTCCGAGCCAGGCCTGGCACTGATGGATCCAGGAAAGGGGCACTGTCCTCTGACACCCATCATTTTCCAGAGAACCTCAGCCACCTGCTCCCAGCCCACAACACAGGGAAGCCTCGTGCACTCCTGGTTTCCCCTGCGTGGTTTGGATTCTGTGTGGATGAACAGCCTCCTGGGAAAGCTCTTGCTTCCAGGAACACCTCTGCCTGCAGAGAAAGTGTCCCGCCCGGGCTCCGCTTCCCTGGCTCTGCTCACCTCTCCCTGGTCCAGCGCTAGGGACTCAGGTGGGAGAGCCGAGCACCGAAGGTGATGCTCTGTCTCTACCAAGCCATTAGCAGGAACCGGCCCCTGGTCCCTCTTCCTGCCATCTGACTGGAGACCACTCAGGCGGACCATACTGCGCCAGCACAGCAGCCTCTCTGCAAGGCTTGTGACCACATGGTGGCATTCGGCAGTAGCAAGCTGAGGACCTGAGTTCAATGCCCAGAGCCCGTGAGAAAAGCCAAGCATGGTGGCACTGGGGAGGCAGAGGCAGGCAGATCCTTGGAGCCTGGTAGCTAGTCAGCCCAGCCTACTTGATGAACGCCAGGCCAGTGAAAGACTCTGAAACAAAGTACCTGGTGATGCCCTGAGGCATGACCCTTTGGGTTGCTCTCTGGCCTTCATTCACGCACACCAAAGAGGTGTATCCCCTAAAGGGGACTCATGTTGGGGAGGCTGGGTCTTCGTGGGCATAAGGGTGGGCCCTGGCCATTTCCAGTCACCCATCTTAGCTCTCTCCCAGACTCTGCACCCTGAGACCCTGAGGCCCTCAATGAGTGATCTCCCCTGCCACTCACGGCTTCCCGTCCTCGCTGCAGACGCTTCCAGGGAGTCTGCTGACACATTTGGACTCTGAGATTTGTTTTTTGAACAGCCATGAAAGGAGAGAATGAGTAAGAAAGCGTGGGGGAAGGCCAGAGGGAGGGGGAAATCGCCTGGAAAGTCCAAACATGTGTTTCAGAAGCAGGTGCCAGCATGTCATCATCAGGAGGGTGGCTGAGGGCCTGAGCCCAGCCCAGCCCAGCCGAAGCTGGCCTTGCCTTTGTTCTGCCGTGTAGAGCTTTGTTTCCATTTTAGGGACAGCCTGGGCGCCTGTCCTCTTACTCTCGGCTGCATTAATATTTCATTAATTCTGTGTTCTTACATGTTCCGAGTGCTAGGTGGTTATTGAAGAGAGGGCACAGAGAGAGTGAGTCACTGGCCCCAGGCCACACAGCTCGGGGGGGTTTGACTCCACGCCTCAGCTGGCAGGTGAAGAGGCTTGCGGTTTCCACACTGGATGAGGTGGTAGCCTGTGCTCGACCTCCTTGGCCCAACAGGAAGGATCCGTGGACATTCGAGCAAGTGATAGCCACACTTCTGTGGCCCTTGGGATAGTTGGCAGGAGGCAGAGATAGATACAGGGAACAGTCCTGCCCACTTGGACCCGACGATTGGACCTTGCAGATAGAGGCACTTCAGTGACGCTGTGCTGTGAGGCGGGTTACTGGACTACAGGACCTGATGATCCTTTGTGTCTCTTGCTTTGTTCGGGACCCTCTTCTGTGTCCCCCATCCCCACCCCTGTGTCCCCGAGGCTGACTTGGGCCCTGCTAGTCGGGACGGGGTCAGAGGTACTCCTCTGCCTGCCGTATTTTCTGCTGACTTTGTAGTGTTCAGTGTTGGAAGTCTCTTTATGACTCAGTTGATGTGTCTATAAAATGGGTTGACTGGCGTCGTCTTACCTCCTAAGCTTTGAGAAGAATCTGGTGAGAGGCGTTACTGGAAAGTTCTTTGCACCAACAAGTTTTCGGGCTGGCTGTGTCTCCGTTGGTAGAGTGCTTGCCTAGCATGTGTTTATAAAGTGCGGTGGTCCCCACACCGGGGAAGTGGAAGCCGGAAGTGGACGTCCAGGCTGATCCTTGACTATAGAGTGAATTTGAGGTCAGCCTGGGCTACATGAGACTCTTATATCTAAATAAATAAGCAAGACGAAGTGCTCCGCAGAGCGATGCTAAGCAGTGGTTTGCTGGGGCCAGAGCCAGGAAATCTGGGTCCTTCTGGAGCCTGGGTGCTAAGGGAGGGTTGAAGTTAGTGCAGGCTCAGTGCCCGCGGGGGGGCGGGGGGGGAAGTGGGGGAAGCCGGAAGTTCAGGTCCCTGCCTGTCAGGGTAGGCGCCAGCCTAGATTCCCATTGGTGAGGAAGAGTTAGGTGACCAGGACCTGTGTTGGACTGAGCGACACTGTGTAACCACCTGTGAGGCCCAGCCTGTCCATGCACAGTGGGACCCGGGCCGAGTGAGCTCTTACCCAGCCCACCCCATCCACTCCCTCAGCAAGCTGTTCCTGGTGGTTTGCCCTCCCCCAGAGCCCCACTGGCCCACACCACATGACCCAAGCATGGGAAGAAGGGTCCATCTGTGGGAGGTCATGCTGGCCCGGGACCGAGGCGACGGGACCGGCCTCCCAGGAAAGCCAGCTGCGTGGGAAGCAAGCCAGGGGCTCCGGAAGTCTGTGTGGTACAGGCTAGACTCCTGGTCTGTCGCCGTGATCCATTCTCTCCGTGGTTCAGAGTCACCATGCCCAGTCACTGACCAGCTTGAGACCTGTCTGTGTGAGGCCTCTGCTCAGGCCCAGCCTTCCCCGTCTACACTGATGTCTCCTGCACCTCCCAGGCCTTCCTAGCGCAGGCTGAGTAGGATCCCAGCGGCAGGAAGCAGCCTCTGGCCCCTCCTGCGGGTGAATGTCCTCACCCCAGGCTGCCCTCTGCAGTCTGTCCGACACAGTGGCCACCACAGCCCCACCACACCACAGCCCCTGGAGAGCTAGCCAGGCGATTTGTGTGAAGGGCGCCCCCTGGCAGTGTGTAGCGGTCTCACATCATTCAGCCTAGGCCACTCCTCTGTCCACTGTGACTGGTGTGCCTCCAGGGATACAGAGGCTGGTCTTCACAGCTGGTGTTTGCAATGCCTGCACCTTGCTGGAGAGAGGTGGGGCCTTTCCTTGGCTGCCTCGCTCTGGTCCCGGCCTCACGCCATGGCCTCAGAGGGACCTTCTTCTCCAGCCAGCACAGCCCAAGTCCCTGCCTGTGGAGGCTGTCTGCAGGCAGTGACGAGTGCCTGCCAGCTAGTCATTCGGATTTTATTTTTGCCTTTTATTTAGTGCGTGTGCCACGGCACACATGTGGAAGTCAAAGGGTAGCTAATAGGAATCAGTCCCTCCTACCACGTGGGTTCCAGGGATCCAACTCCGATAGTCAGGGTTGGCCGCAAGCAACTTCACGCTCTGAGACCTCTCCCTGGCCCTGGTCACGGCCCCCTCTATGGGGACAGGGGACACTGGTTTGTCATTCATGCTCTGTGAGTGCCCACTGACTGACTGTGAGCGGAGTGTGGGGGAGAGCTGTTGTGGGAACCTGAAGAAGCAGTCACGGGGGGTGTCCCGCAGCAGCGGCAGGTTTGTGCGCCTGTGATCGGTGAGGTAGCAGCTAAGGGCCTTGCAGGTCGCTGAGCAGCTAAGATGGTGATGGACGGATTGCGGGGTCGGCTAGCATGGGGGTAAAGAGAGGCTGTGCCCACATGGCTGTGGGTGAGCGAACCTTGGCACAGGCCTCCAGTGGGAATCACACTGTGCATGAGGGGTGGTGTGAGCGTACCCCCCCTCCCTGAAGCAGCCCCTAAATCATGATCGAGGATGGTGGGGTCCATGGGAACGGCTTCGGGTGACTATCTGGTGCCAGTGGATAGAGGTGGGGAGAGGAGAGAGGGGCAGTGTGGGCCCACTGCTACCAATCTGAGGTTGAGTCGGGAGGGCCCAGAGGGAGGGAGAGGTTGTTCCGGAACCACAGAAGAGGCAAATAAATGTTGGTCGTGCGTGTCTACAATCCATGTGCTTGGGGAGCTGAGGTAAGAGAATTGTGAATTTGAGGTTAGCTTGGACTCATAGAGACACACTACCTAAAAAAAAACAAAAACAAAAAAAACAAAACAAGCACTACCACCCTCTCCCCCACACCCCACCATTCAGCAGGTCTTGTAGCAGGTTTGCTCTGGGTTATGGGATGTGCCTGCCTCACCCTCCTAGTGTGCCTGGCAGGCGTGGTGAATCAAGTGTGTTTTTGCCACAGGGTTGGCTCTCGTTCCAGGGCTTGGGGCCCCATCACTATTAAGGATTCCCAGGCCAGGTGTGCAGGCGTGTGCTGTGGATGGGTGCTGTTTGCCCGGGGCAAGGGGAAGATGGTGGATAGGTACCTAAGCCTCTCCGTTTGGCGTTCTCGTACTATACCTGCCCAGACAACATCAGCTCTGCTGTCACACTCTGTCCTGGTTCCACTGAGGAGTCTGTTGGGGCCACCTAGCACCCAAGGGCTGGTCACCTGGACCTGCCCAGGTCAGTATTTGGACCTGGACTTACCTCTTGCTTATGTACTGAGCACTCTGGTCTGTAGACTCTACACTCCTTATCTAGGCCAAGCACACCATTTGTCATCGTGGCTGCCACAGAAATAGCCTTTCATCCCTGCTAGTCATTGAGTCCAGCCATCTCCACTGTCTCCTCTAATACTCTCTGAAATTTAGGAGGCCCAGAGAGGCTGAGTTGCTGGCAAGTGGTCACACAGCAGATACCTGGCATTCATAGGATCCAAGCCAGACCTGTGACTTCCCAGATGTCTTGGGGAAAAGACATATGCAAGGAAGCCAGGCAAAGGACAGTTGTGATGACCTTGTTTCAGATGCAGTGACTTGGTGCAGCCTGGACTGTCACAGAGTCCCAGCCACTTATGTGTATGCAGTCCTGTAGATGTAATTTTAAACAGTCTTATTAAGTAAGAAACACAGAGCCAAATAAAGAGTTAAAAGCCCAAGAGGTCAGAGCACTAGCGAATAGCCTTTAGCTTACCAGCCACTGCCGTCCTTTCCCTGAGAAAGAGACCTACTTCCTGTGTGTCTGTATTTTTCATTGACTTTCTGTTCTGCCTTCTCATTGGTTCTAAACCCAACCACATGACTTCTTCGTCACTGTCTGTCTATACAGACCTCCAGGTCCTATGGTTGGTACTTGGATTAAAGGCATGTGTCACCAAGCTGGCTATGTCCTTGAACACACAGAGATCTGCCTGCCATGTGATGGAATTAAGGGCATGTACTCCCACTGCCAGACTTCTGCTAAATGGCTTGCTATTAGCTCTGACCCCCAGGCAACTTTATTTATTAACATACAAATAAAATTACATTTCAGCACAGTCCCATTGTGGAGATGATGCTGTGGTTGAGAGTGGACTGTGATCTGTGTGTCCCTCTGTGTCCGCCTGCAAACTGGTGGTGCTCCCTGGAACCCTTTGGTCTCCTAGTACAGAAAGAGGGACTGAAGGTCCTAGCTGCGGCTGGCTGGACACCATGCTCAGGGGTCAGTGGTGCAGGCAGGCCTATGACTGTTCCTTTCCCTGTGTGGGCAGTGGCCTTGGGCTGCTGTGGTAGTGGGGTTAATGCCCTGCACACTGGTTTCTAGAAAGCATATGTTCCTACCCATTCCTTACCTGAGAATCAGGCGTACAGTCCCTGCCAGCCTTTGTCTTAGCTGGAGGAAGAGACGGTTAACCTTAGAGATGGGGGCTGCCCGAGTGAGGGGCAAGCCACCCTCCACCAGCATGGGCACTCCATCCCACCCTCCTCTTCTGGATCACCAGTCACTGAAGCTAGCAGGGGTCTAAAGAGTCCCTGGAGGGCTGGATCCAGAGGACTCCACAGATCTGGCCTAGGACAGCCTGCCCTTCTATACCCTGGGGCTCCCTCCACGCCTGCATTCTTCCTGGGATTGTCACGCCTGCCTGGGTGGGGGAACCCCAGCGGGCTGTGGATGAAGCAGAGCATGTTGACACAAACCCTGGCTGAACCCCGATGTTCTCTGCAGCCAGCGGTGGCTGTGCCGGAATTGGGAAAGGGACCGCGGTGGCGCCTGCCCTACATCCAGTTCTTGGCTTTGGGGTAGTTCTGAGGAGTGATTCCCGCCTCACTGAGCTGCTGGAAGGCTTTAACCAGCTCTGCCTTGCCAATAGCGCTCCTTGCCATCTGTTCTTCGCCAGGCAAGGCAGGGGACAGACGCCAGGGCTGCTGGGAGTGCTGTCTTCTCGCTGGAGAGGCCCTGCTTTTCATGATGATTTTGTTTCAAGACAGCACTCTGTAGACTAGGCTGGCTTCAGACTCAAGGCAATTCTCCTGTCTCTGCTGTGGGGTTGGAGCCATGCATCATCACAGTCAGTATTTTTAATTCATTCATTTTTAAATTTGAGATGGGCTTTCATGTAGCCCAGGCTGGCCTTGAATGAATTTCTGATGTTCCTGCTTCCTCTACTAAGTGCTGGGATTAACAGATGTGCACTGCCATGCCTGGTTGATGATTCATGTGTGTATATTTTCACATTTATTTATTTGTGTGTGGGTGCACATGTGGACATCAGAGGACAAATTTGGGGAGTCGGTATTTGGGTTCTAGGGTCGCCAGCCCTTATTTTCTCTACTTTTTGAGATAGGGTCTCAATGTGGTTTTAGCTGGATTAGAACCTGTTACATACACCAGACTGGCTTTGAGCTTACGGTGATCCTTAAGCCTCTGCCTCCCAAGTGCTAGGATTACAGGCCTGTACCACTATACCTGGCTTGGATTTTTAAATTTTATTTTAAATTCAGTTTAATTTGTGTTTGCTTGCTGTGTTTTTTGGTTTTGTTTTGTTTTTTGTTTTTTGAAATAGTCTCTCCTAGCCCAGGCTGGCCTTGAACTCATTACGTAGCTGAGGTTGTTACTGTGAGCTCCTGAATCTCCCGCCTCCACCTCCAGATGCTGGGGTTCCACACAGATGCATCACACCTAAGTGAACTCCCAGGCTTCTCTCTGGCATTCACAGTGTCCCCTGGAGACGTTCCTTCTGTCCTTTCTGCTCAACTTGGAAACAAGTAGGCGTTTTCAGCCGAGGCCGTGGGTTCTGGGCCAGGCTGGTGTCTGGTATCCTGTGTTGGCCTGAGCATGACCTTTGTTGGGGGAGTCCTACCATGCTGCCCAGCTCTACCATAGGCCAGGTTCTTCCTGGAAACTAGACCCTAACCAAGGTAGATAGCCCTCTGCAAAACAGGCTCATAGCAGCACCTGTTCCTGAGAGCATGAGGAGAAACAGATGAGTTCAGATGACATGGACTCAGAATAGGCTGCCAGACTATCATCATGGCCACCAACAAAAGCAGCAAATACTCCATCTTGCCCTCCTCCTCATCAGGCATCTATCCTTCCATCCCTCTACTTGCCCATCCATCCATCCATCCATCCATCCATCCATCCATCCATCAGTCCATCCACCTACCCATCTGTCCATCTATCTATCCATCTCCATCCAACCAACCATCCATCCATCCATCAGTCCATCAGTCCATCTGCCCACCCATATGTTCATCCATCTGTCCATTCATCCATCCATCAGTCCACCCATCTGTCCGTCTGTCCGTCCGTCCGTCCGTCCGTCCATCCGTCCATCCATCCATCCATCCATCCATCCATCCATCAGTCAATCCACCCAGCAAAGGCTCCAGTGTTTGAGCCAGGCTCCCAGCTGAGATGTGGGAGTGGCGAGCCAAAGAGACAGAACAAAGCCCTGCTCCCTGGCTTCCTGTTTCTGATTGTGAAGTTCTTGGAGACTTAGCCTTGCTGTGTCACCTCTGTCCTTGGGGTGGGTGGACAGAGGAAGGCTCTCTTGCTGTGTGTCAACATTTAGTTGTTTAACCCTTCTGTGTCCCAGTTCCTGATTTCACAGATGGGAGCGGTAGAAGCAATGCGTGGGGCACCAGAAACAGTGGCAGTTAGTTTCCCTTTTCAGTGTATTCTTAGATCTGAGGATGCGGACAACTGATGAGGGACCGAATGCTGTTCCTGGAAGCCATCGAGAGGGAATGGACGTAGCCACGGGATGGAGCTGCTGACTTGGAACTTGCTGTTGCCGTCACAGTCTCCATTCTCACAGGGGGCCCTGACTCTGGGAGGGGACTGTCCACGGAGGGCACTGCTGACTCACGTCAGAAGAGCCCCTCCCTCCCCAGAGCCCCCCCCAGCTGAGCCAACTGGATGTGTTAGGCTCCCAGCAGCAGAAAACTGGGCTCCAGATGGCTTCTACTAAAGGAGAGTTTGTTTTGATCTGTCCCTGGACCCAGGCAGCCCAAGGATGTGAGGACCCTTCCTGTGTCCTTGGCCACTGGGCCCATCCTTTCTCGGGAGTTCTTCGATAGCCAGAAAACCCTCTGGGAAGCCCCTTAGGGCCCGCAGCTGCTGCCCGTTATCGGACACCAAGACTGAAGCGCAGGCAAGGGGTTCCCTAGCACATGAGGGCTGGACGAGAGAGGCAGGGCAGTGTCTGCTCGGATGGCCGCCCTGTAATGGGGCGCAGGGCAAGGCCCCCTTTGCTCGGGCCAGATCTGTGCCAACTGCTTGTTTAGCCGCCCGAAGGCACAGCCACACCAGCTGCTTCCTAGTCACCCTCGAGCCTGGCACGGCCTCCTCGGAAGCAGCAGCTGTGCCCTGGCTTTCTAGGGCCCGAGAGGGCTTGGGCTGAGACTCAAGTGTGACCAGCTGCCCACGATGGCTGAGAGGCTGACACCATGGGGATGAGTGTGCAAAGGAAGAAGCACTGGCGTGGTGGTGGCTGGTCCCCGGCGTCCACGGGGACCCCGGTCTTTTCCTCCTCACGGGGTTCTCAGCCCAGGTGCTGGCCTTTCACGTTGCCCATGTGGTTTGCTCTGCCACACTCTCCCCTGCATCTATCCCCTCTTCCCATATGGTAGTAATTCAGCCCTTCCTTCGGCCGAGGAGGCCCCTTACCAAGAGGAAATGCCCCGTGGGACTTCTAGCACCATCTCGGCCTCCTTTGCTTTATGTGTTGGCAAGGCCAGGCCACAGCTGTGACCTGTGTACCCTCATTGTCCTCAGCTCCCAGGTTTGGCTTTGGTGGGCTGGTGCACCATGGGATGACTCCAGGAGGCCTGAACTGTGTGTGACAAGGTCCTTCCCTCCACATTGGCCTGCTGTCTGCAAACATTGCTTTGTCATGAGCATGTTGCCTAGAGCAAGATTGGTGGCGGGTGTGTGTGTGTGTGTGTGTGTGTGTGTGTGTGTGTGTGTGTGTTTGGGGGTTGGGAGTGCTCAGCCTCTGACCTCAGCATTGGCCCGCAGTGTGGCTTGGGACATGTGCTGTAGTGTCTCTGTGTTTTATTTTACTCCAGACACCTCTCAGGACTCTGAGCAGAGCGGGGTGGCCGGGGGAGGGGGAGGGGGAGGGGGACGGACGGACGGGGACGGGGACGGGACACTGCAGAGGCTGACAGAGGGTCTCCAGGGCATCGTGGCCTTGCTAACCCTTGTCTGGGTGTGTGGAATGCAGCCCGTCAACTCCTAATGGGCCACGTGCGTTCCTCACACAAAGCATGTGGCCCCTGGAGGTGGAAATGTAAGGACAGCCCTGTACACTACAGGCCCAGGACCCAGGCTGCCCTGGGCTCCGTGGCTAGAACTGGAGCAGGGGAGAGAAGTGTGGGTTTGAGGAGGTCAGCGAGTGACCAGGAAACATCCTCATCCGGACGCTGGTGCAGCCCCAGGGGTCCCTGTGGTCTCTGACTCAGAGAGAGGTCACCTCCCGGAACTGAGACTGGATTCCAGCTGGGGCTGCTGCTGCAGAAGACAAGGCTCAAAGGAAGCAGGCCTTACGCCTGGCTGCCAGACAGTTGCCCCTCCAAGCACTCGCCAAGCCAACTCTGCTGAGCTCCTGACATGAGACAAGGTCTGTCATTTTCAAGTGGCTGGGGGTAACTAGAACTTTCTGTGGCCCCAAAGTGTCCTAGGGCCCCATACCTCAAGTGAGTACTTCATTGAGTCCATCAGCCTGGCCATATTGGTCCTTGCCATTATTAGCATTTCACGGAGAAAGAACTGAAGGCACAGAGAGGTTAAGTAACTCCTCTAAGAACACACAGCTGTTGGTTAAGGCAAACGAAGAGTTTGAATTTGGATCTCTCCCCTACCCATTGTCACCTGCTTCTCGGTGGACAGCCTTTGCTGTACGATGTGTTATCAGTTTCCCAGTTGTCTCTGCTCTGGTGGCGTGCACCTTTGCTGGGATCAGGAAGCCTTGAGGATGTGCCTTGCAGGAAAGGGTTAACACGGCCCTCCTCCCCAGCTTTCCCAGGGCCTTATCTGCAGAGGAAGGGTGGGTGGGATGTGGGACTCTGCGGGCTCCTCTCCACCTCAGCTCCAGCACCTTCTGTGGGCCAGCTGTTGAGAGCACAGAGGGCGGGAAGGAGGGAGCTGGTCAATGTGGGATTCATTACTGGGGTTGGGCAGAGAAGTCTCCTGAGGTAGGATGGGGGTGGGGCCTCCTGGAGAAGAGGTGGATGCCACCAGTGAATGGGGGAAGGGAGGGAGAAGGGAGGGTCCCCCACTTCCCCTCTTTCCTTTTCCTGTGCTGGCTGTAGCTACCCTGCTGGAGTCGCTCCCTGCAGGGGTATGGCCTGGCCCCTTTGGCCCCTGACACCTACAGCCTGTTGGGCTACAGTGGCCCCATGGGTGGCGGCTGGGCAGAGGGGGCAGAGGGGGCAGAGGGGGCAGAGGGTGCGGGCATCAGTTCCTCCGTCTTGGGAGTAACTGAAAGCTGCTGGGCTGCCTGCAACATTGGGCTAACCCCAGGAGAAGGCCCGGGCGCCCTGTGGGGCAGGGCTGAAGCAAGTTCCCGCCAGCCCTTGGGAGTCCTGGCCTTCAGAGCTGGGTTCCAGACTAGCCAGGGCACTGGTGATGGTGGGGAGAGGGGGAGAACGAGAGAGGGGGGCGATTGAGAGGGGAGGGATTGAGAGAGAGAGAGAGCACACTCCCAAATGCCCATACATTGGAGGAAGAAGAGTGGGTAGGGGTTCTAGAAGCCTTGTTTGTCCTGAGGAGGGAATTATAGGGTAGAGGGCTAAGGCACCTTGGATGAGACTCGGGCACACACAGGTTGTATAAAAACAACCTGTAGGAAAATAGGCCCAGAGTGACAAAGTGACTTTTCTGAGGTCACACAGCCCATCTTTGATGCCTCCCTCAGGCAAATGGCGGATGCTGTAGTTCAGAACTCCTTGGCCACATCTCAGCCCCTGCAAGGCCTGATGCAGAAGTGGTCGGAAGGCTAGAGGCAGGGAGAAGTCAGGCAGCCCTGGCCAGGAGCAGAGCATTGCGCTGCCCCACCCAGACCTCTGGGGAGTCGGTGAGCGGGGCTGGGAGAGGTTGTCCCCCACTGCCATGAAGGAAGGCGACATCTGTTCTCAGGGGCCTCTCAGGTTGGACCTGAGGCCTCCCTGCCTGTGATGGGTGAGGGGCGGGGCTTCCCAGTGGCTCCAGTGAGGGTCCTCCAGGAGGTCAGCAGTCATCTGCTAGCAGGGGTCACCACACCAGCAGAGCCCCTGAGAGTCCAGTGGAGCCTGAGGTACTCACATATCCAGATCTCTCCCTCCCTCCCTCCCTCCCTCCCTCCCTCCCTCCCTCCCCCCCCCTCCTCTCTCTATTTATTTTTATTTCATGTGTATTAAGCACTGCATGCTTGCCTAAGGCCCACGGGGGTCAAAGAAGGGCATCAGATGCCCTGGAACTGGGGGGTCTGAGTAGATCACGGCAGGTGTGAGCCTCCCATGTGGATGCTGCAGCCAGTGCGCTCCTAACTACTGAGCCATCTCTCCAGCCCAGGGGACTCCTTAAAAATTATTCATTTGCTGGGCGGCGGCGGCGGCGCATGCCTTTAATCCCAGCACTCGGGAGGCAGAGCCAGGTGGAACTCTGTGAGTTCGAGGCCAGGCTGGTCTACAGAGAGATCCAGGACAGCCAGGGATACACAGAGAAACCCTGTCTTGAAAAACAAACAAACAAGCAAATATTCCTTTTTTTCCAATTATTATTATTATTATTGTTAGTGTGTATGTGTGTGCCCCCCCACCCCCTGCACATGCCATGGCATAGACATGGAGGTCAGAGGACAATTTTGTAGGGTCAGCTGTCTGTCCATCTCTATGTAGGTTCCGGGACTTGAACTCAGGTCACCAGGCTGATGCAGCAAGCACTTTACTGTCTCACTGCCCTGGGCCTCACTGTCCTCCAGGTACATCCTCCCACATACCTGTGGACCTGCACCTCCTGCCCACGGAGCAGCCAGGCCCTGAGGAGGCATCTTCCAGGGCCATGGCCCAGGTCGGAGGTCACATTGGGAGCCACTAGCATGTGCTGGATGCTGACTAATGGCGGTTCTTTTTTTGTGTGGGGGAGGGGGTGGGAAGACTGGGTCTCACTATGTAGTTCTGGCTGTCCTGGAACTCACTATGTAGAGATCCGCCCGCCTCTGCCTCCTGAGGGCTAGGATTAAAGATGTGTGTCACCACGCTGGCTTACTCCAGCACAGAAAAGAATTTCGCAAATTAGAGTTGGTGTTTATTAAGACTTTATCTCGATTTGAGCACAGGTCTGCAGTCGGGGGTGTGGGCTGCTCAGGAGGGCCTGCTCAGGTGTCTTTCTGATAGCTATGGATATGGGTTCGTGGGGAAGGAGCTGAGGTGAGATCACAGTGTGGCTTCACGGGTGCTTCAGATGGGGTTAACTGACAAACGGTCACCAGGTCACTGCAGGTACTCCTGCGTTAAGATGCTTTATATGTAGGTGGACTCCACAGCCTTGTTTGTGAGAGTCCCGGAAATTTGGGGGTTCACTTCTGGGAACGGAGCCGGGCCATACTCAAAGGGCGTATACGCTCAGGCCCGAAGTATGCCTCATTGCTATTTTAGCATTCTTGTTCGAAAATATCTCTCTATAAAAAGAATGCGGTCTCCCTGTTAAACCCGTCATTGTGATGTTGTTAATTGTGCAGAAATTTTGAACCGGAGACTGCAGACTCCAGAGGGAGGAGGGCTCCCTCCCTCCCCTCCCTCCCTCCCCTCCCTCCCCTCCCACTGTCTCCTGGCTTTCTATCCTGCCTGCATCTCATCCAGCATGTCCTGGCTGAGGAGTCCACAGCAGCTGCTCACTGTATGGTGTGCAGGGCTGTAACTGCCCACGGGTAGGGTGCTCAGGTGCTCATGGGATACGCCCTGAACGTGGGTGCCTCGCCAGGGGACCGAGAGGAGAGATGGTGAGGTTTGAGAGGCACTTTGAGACAAAGGGACAGATGGATGGTCACAGATCTGTACCGAGCCCTGCTCCAGATATCATGCACACACCCCACGCAGCAGCTGTGAGGGTGTGACAGACCACTCCTCATCTTAGAGGTAGCAGGGATTTGAGTCCAAGCAGACAGACTCAGGTCTGTGGTCCCACCCTTACATGTCTACTGGGATCAGAGTTGCCGTGGCCACGCTGCCAAGCCTGGGGTGTGAGACTAAAGCGTGCTCCCTGGGGGTTACTGGTGGAGATGCTGTTACACAGCCCGAAGAAGAGTACCCTGGGAGATGCACAGGGCCTAATGCCACTCAAGGGTCCTTCGGAGTGGGAGGTGTGTCCCAGAGTGCAGTGTGAGAAAGGCCAGGCCGGAGGAAAAGGGAGAACCCAGAACCAGGAAGTTCAGATAGAAAATGCCAGAAAACAGATTCAACCCCGGATTCTGCAGTGAGGAGTGGCCTGTGGACACCTTGACCTAATTTACCTTCTGGCCCCTGGCTCAAGGAGATGACACACCGCTGTCTCTCTCACCACTGAGTCACCAAGCGCACAGACCATTTGCCATAGTGGTAATCAGAAACACAGCCAGGGAGGTGATTCTATTCTGGACCGTCTGGAGGAGTTCTCTGGTATGGCTGCAGCTCTGGAAGATTCTAGATGCTTCTAGATTCTGCCAGCTCAGGCTGGAAGAAAGTTCTCCCTCCCACCTCTAGTGGGAAAGAAACTGGGAACAAAACTGTTAGTTCCCCTTTCCACAGATGGAGGTGAGGGTGGGCTGGCCACCCGGTTCCTTTTGTCTCTTGTGTGCTTTTCAGACTCAGGATTACATACCCAGGGTCATGCAAAGGGCAGAGCCCCAATTGATTTCCTCATCTTCAGTGTTCTCCCGGCAGTGTGAAGACCCCAGGACGGCAGTGTGAGCAGACCTGAGACCCATCGCCCCTACCCCCACACCAAGCGTGCTGTGGAATACTGCTGGCTCCTCTGGCTGGAGATGCTGGGCCTGAAGCAGAAGGCACTCTTGGCCCGGTCTTCCTTTCCCTGGGAGCTTGCAGAGCCAGGTTCTTGCCTGTGGCCATAAGTTAGTCTTTGAGCTGAATGGGTGTGGATGGAGCAGCTACCTGCTGCCCAGCCTCTGTGACCATCTTGTCCTGGACTGGACATGCCAAGGGGCACACTCTGATGCTTGCCATTGCCCATGTCTCCAGCTTCCTACTTACCCCTATTCTTCCTCCCAGATACCCTGGAGTGACTTCCCTATGGCTTTCAAAGGCCTTTGTCAAGTCCGTTGAGTGTGAGGTCTACTTCCCAGGGAGGTCTGGATTACCGGACTCTTGCTGTTCTTAAAAGTACCACAGGCTCTGGCCAGGAGCTGCAAGCCACCATCCGCTGCCACTTCATCTTGTCTCTTTCCGCTGTGCATGGTGTGTGTGTGTGTGTGTGTGTGTGTGTGTGTGCACGTGCGTTCATGTGGCGGCCAGAGGAGGATGCTCTGTCACTCTCTCACTGAGCCTGGAGCTGGGCTGGCAGCCAGGGGCCTCCCACAGCACTGGGGCCCATGTGACCTTTCATGTCGGTGCTGGGGATTCAAACTCAGGTCCTCATGTTCTTGCAACAAGTGCTCTTTCCTGCTGAGCCATCTTCTCAGCCTCTCATCTTGACTTTGTGTTGGGGCTTGTGTCTGTGAGGCACCCAGAGCCCTGGCCTTTGGACGTGGGGATAAAATCCTCACAGTGCTGACAGTGTTAACATGAATCTCGGGAAAAACATGCCCAGAAGACCTTTTGCACGCAACATCGCTGTCTCAAGCATGGACATGCCAAGCAGGCAGGCAGCAGCAGTTTCTGCCTACTCCGTTCTTGTAGCCGGTGACCACGCCCCCACCCTCCTCCAGCCCAGGAGGCTGCTGCTCAGTTTGCACAGGGCCATCTTTCCTCTCTCCCTGATGCCCCTCTTCCTCGTTAGTAAGCGAGAATCTCCATCTTAGAGATGAGCATGCTTGCCCAGCTAGAATTCTCACACACCTTGGTAGCTCACAAACAGGATCCGTATCCCCAGGCCAGTGAGCATCTTGCACAGAGGTTACCCAAGGGGGAGGTGTGGAGTGTCCCAGCTCTGAATGACACTGTCCCCTCGGGTCTCAGCACACTCAGTCAATCTTAGCACAACTCTCAGAAGTGTGCATGCCCACATTTGGTCCTAAGCTAGCAGTTCTTAATCCCAGCTACACATTAGAGACTTCCTGGACGACAGGTAATACTTCTGGGGTTCCCCCCACCATAGGTGGAGGCCCTACTCCCTTAATTACACGGACAGTGCTATGCTGTTCAGATTGAGAATGGGGCTTTGCTGAGCCTATTTTTAGAAGCCTTTAGAGCCTTTCCTGCTCCCCGTCCCCATCACCTGGGCCTGGGGCGCCTTCGGAAACCCCAAAACAGCGTTTGGCTTAAAATCCAGCATCTGAGGACCCCAGGTGTGTGGGTTCTGTCCTGACTGCAGGGTGGGGAGACCAGGCGCTGTGCTGACAGCAGTCTGGAGTACCCAGCCTGCCAATCTCCTCTTGGTGCCGAGAGCCCGCAGGGCTGGACATCTGGGTGCTTTGGGACTTGTCTTTGTCGTGGAAGTCTGTGGGTCTGGTGGGTTTTTTGGCTGCATTTGGTTAGGGTGAGGTGAAGGGCCTGAGGGGAGGGGGTGTCAGAGGCTGGAACGGATCTGCAAGGTAGGGTGGTGGTCACAGTGAAGTAGGAGAGTTGACTGCGAACACCAGGGTCACACTTTAGGCTGAGATAGCATAGAATTGTCAGGCGGCGGCGGCGGCGGCGGCGGCGGCGGCACACACACATCTTTAATCCTAGCGCTCAGGAGGCAGATACAGGCAGATCTCTGTGAGTTTGAGGCCAGCCTGGTCTACAGAATGAGTTCCAGGACAGCCAGGACTGTTACACAGAGATATCCCGTCTCAAAAAAAAAGCACAGAAGACACATGGCTAATACAGCTTTGTGTGTTTGAAACAGTCTTGCAATGTAGCTCAGGCTGGTTTCAAAACTCAATCCTCCTGCCTCAGCTTGTCACGTGCTGGAATCACAGGTGTGCATCACCAAGGCCTGCAGTTGGGTCTTGTTTTCTGATGGGAGTGTGGTGAGGCTTCTTAGAAAGGAGGAAACAGGCCCATCCTGCCCTGCGGTTACCAAGGAGACCGGGAGGGGCAGGGCCTGTGGAGTCGGAGACAAGTCCTCCAAGCCATGGAGGGACCCAGGTTGGGGGTGGGGGAATGTCACCCGTGGTGAGGGCTTCCTGGAGGTAGTAATGTCTGGGAAAAGGAGTACAGTGTTCTTAGAAACCAGTGCGGGCTGAGGTTGGATGGTGCAGGAGTCCTCAGCCCCAAGGAAGAGCCTGCTGTGGCACAGGAAGTTGTATGGGAAAAGGAGGAAGACAGGAAGTAGACCTCAGTGAAGGATTGAGGGATGGTTATTGCCACCAACTGTATGGGGTGTGGCAGGAAGTGGCAGCTGCAACACTGAAAAAGCTAAGCATTAGGGCTGGAGGGACAGGGCATGGGCAGCTGAAGCTGGGATCTCAGACATGTATGTTCTGGTGAAGAAGAACATGACCATAGAGAGAGGAGGGTGTGGCCCGAGAGAGCCAACTGGAGAGATGGGTCGGTGCTGGGAGGGGCTTGGAACCAGAAACCTGAAGGAGGCAGAGGGGAGGTCACCCCAGGGAGCCACATTGAAAAGGGAGAGGGAAAGAGGTCCCGGAAAGGGTCCTTCAAGGAAGGGCTGTCCTCAGGATTGGTGGCGTGGATGGAGATGTGTGGTGGACAGGGACCAGATGGCCAGGGCCGAGAAGTGAGTGGGTGCTAGGAAGAGGGGAATGGGAGTGGGCCAGGAGGTCGGGCTGTGGGGAATCAACAGTTGGAAGAGGCAGAGCAGACTCCGAGCCTGCTCCGGAGACTGGGGCATCTTTGGTTCACCTGGGCCCAGACGGGAGCCTGCAGTGACACCTGACGTCCCCAGGACCCAGTGTAAGCCACCGTCTGTGGTGGTGACACACTTTCCGGGGCCTCTCCCTCCCTAGCGCCACTTACGCCTGCTTCGGGCCTTCCCTCAGGGCCATTTGGCAGGCTGTTTCTTACAGCTTTGGGTGGTATGGGAGGTACATGAATGGCCCCCGGCCGGGGCACCCGTACACACCACACAGCACACTGACAAGTACCAGCCCTGCCCCTGTTCCCCTCACTAGCACCTCGGAGGGGCAGGAGGGATATTTTTCTTGGCATTTGGTTGAAAGCATCTACTGTACTTGTGAGCTGTTGCCTGGGTAGATGGAAGGCAGTTGGCAGGAAGGTGAGCTTTGTGCAAGCCAGGTGCCTACTGGGGGAGAACAGGGCGTGTGTGTGTGTGTGTGTGTGTGTGTGTGTGTGTATGTGTGTGTGTGTGTGTACCACGCTCACACATGTGCATACATCCCTCTTTTCTGCTGGCTTGATGCTGTGTATAGAGTGGACTGTGGATGTCCTGTGCTTCCTGGCAGGGGTCAGCCTCTGAAATGGGTCTGTATTGGGCTCATCTTCTCATTGGCTTCAGAGGAGGTGGAACTCGTTACTGTCACCAAGGACTGTGGATGCTGCTCCCACCAGGCCAGCATGGGCAAGGACTCAGTAGGGGGCTTTTTTTCAGCTGTCACACATTGGCCAAGTGCCTGGCAAAGGGTAGGGGCTTCCTCTGCCTTAGGGTGAGGCTTGTCCTGACCCTATGGATATGGACCAGGCTTGGGAATATCCCAGGAGTCCACTCAGGAGCCAGAAGGATGGCACCCCCGCTGCACTGCTTGAGAGTGTACCTCCCTGCCTGCTAACCTTTAAGTTCTGTGGATCAAGGGGGCTAGAGGGGCCGCATTAGCTCCCTGTGGCTGCTAAAGTACGTGCCCAAACCATGCAGCAACAGATATTTACTGTGTTAGGGTTATGAAGAACTGAAATCTAAACAGGCCCACAGGACTGATGCCAAAGTCGGGCTCCTGCAGGAGGATCTGCCCCTGGTCTCTTCTTGCTCTGGTGGCTGTCTGTGGACATCCCTTGGCTTGTGGGGCTACTTTGCTCAGATCTCTGCGTTGTCTGTCACTTTATGGTCACCTCATATCCTGTGATCAAACCTCCTGTGTCTCTTTCTGGTCAGGACATCTGGCCCATCTGGGTCACTCTTTGTGTCACGGTCTATATTCAGATCCAAAAGTCGCCTGGTCATGTAAAGTCACTGCAGGCCACGAACAGGACGTTGGTCATCCTGGTGTGTCTCAAGACATAGTTCTAAGGCATAAAATGCTAAAATAAATTGGGTCAAGAAAGGAAAAAAAAAACCAATGCATTTAATTCTTTAAAAATGTTTTTAAAGATATAGTCTCATGTATTGCCCAGGCTTTCCTCCAAGGATAACCCTGAATGCTAATCCTCCTGCCTCCACCTCCAAGTGTTGAGATTATAGTTATTTGCCACCACAGCTGGGTCATGTGGTGCTGGGAGATTGAACCTACGGCTCCATGCATGCCAGGTGAGCAGCCTGTGGACCCAGCTGAACCTCAGTCCCACATTCAGTTACACACACACACACACACACACACACACACACACACACACACACACACCTGCCATCATGACCCCGGGGAGGCTGAGGTGCGAGGACCTGGAGTTTGAGGCTATGATGCACCGGGCTGCGATGCACGTGGAATGTAAGCGGGTCCCCACCCCACCCCTGCTCCTAACGTAAGTGCTCTTCCTGCAGCCCAGCCAGCAGCACTGTGTGCCAGAGTCTTCATCACCACACAGTGGAAACCCCACATCTTAAGGAGCCAGCTCCATGTCGACCCCTCACCCTTGGCAGCCACTAGTCTGCTTTCTCTCTCCCTCGGAATTCTTTTTAAAGTGTGCTCCTATGTGACTTTAGAATAAATAAACACAGCTTGATGAGTTGGCTGTTGGAAGGATATACATGGGGCGGAAGCCAATGTGTGGATGGAGACCCAGGCTCCGGAAGGGCAGGAGTTGAAGTAGCCTGGGTGTCTGTCTGTCACCCTCCTCTCTTGCTCTGTTCCTAGAGGTCTAGGCCTGAGTGTCTGCTTGCTTTCTGAGTTCATTGTACATGACCCCGGGTGGCTTCCTCACCCCCAAGTCTTCCTCATATCCAAGCTTTAGGATTTAGGGGCAATCTACTCAAAAAAAGTTTATGGCAACATGCAGTGAGTCAGGCCAGCAGCTGGCCCCCTGTGGGTTGGGCTAATCGTCCCATGTCCCTTCAAACAAGTATGAATGCAAACAGACTTCCAGGAGAGAGCTGATGCTGTCCTTGGCACAGTCTGCATGGTGTGTGGCCAGGTATTCACTGAGCTGAGTCCTTAAGAGAAACTCTCCTTCCGAACAGCGAACTTGGGGACACTGCTCTGGGGTCTCTGTTTGAGACTGTCTCACATAGCGCAGGCTGGCCTCCAGCTCACCATGTAGCCAAGGATGGCCCTGAACAACTCCTGCACAAGCTGTGTTGGGATTACAGGAGTGTGCCACCATGCCCCAATGCGCAGGGCTGAGGACCAAAGGCTTCGTGCACATCAGGCGAGAGCTTTTCCAACATCACAGCCTTTTAAAGAGACAAGGTCTCAGCTGGAGAGATGGTTCAGCAGTTAAGAACATTTACTGCTCTTCCAGAGGACTGGCGTTTGGTCCCCAGCATCACATGGTGGCTCACAACCACCTATAACTCCAGTTCCAGGGGGTCCTCAAGCACTGAACACATGTGTACACATGCATGAAGGCAAAACACCCATACACATAAAATAAAAACAAATCTTTTTTTTTTTTTTAAGGACAAAGACTCATGTAGACCAAGTTGGCCTTGAACTCCTGATCCTCCTACCCTCCACTATGCCTGGCTCCTTAATATTCCTTAAAAATATTGATTGGCTGACTGATTTCTTTAAAAAAATTACTTGTGTGTGTAGGTGCATGCACACGAGTGCAGATGTGTGTGATGTGTAGGTGCATGCACACGAGTGCAGATGTGTGTGATGTGTAGGTGCATGCACATGAGTGCAGATGTGTGTGATGTGTAGGTGCATGCACATGAGTGCAGATGTGTGTATGTAGGTGCATGCACATGAGTGCAGATGTGTGTATGTAGGTGCATGCACATGAGTGCAGATGTGTGTATGTAGGTGCATGCACATGAGTGCAGATGTGTGTGATGTGTAGGTGCATGCACATGAGTGTAGCTGTGTGTGTAGGTGCATGCACATGCTTGACATGTGTAGGTGCTGCTTGACATGGGTTCTGGAAACCAAACTCTGGTCCTCCTTCTGGAGGACCTATGTGAATGTTCCCCACCCTCCACCCCCCAGGTTTTTCAAGACAAGGTTTCTCTGGCTGTCCTGGAACTCACTCTGTAAACCAGGCTGGCCTCAAACTCACAGAGATTCACCTGCTTCTGGTTCACAACATGTGCTCTTAACCACTGAGCCATCCCTCCAGTCCCTCAACTTGATTTTACAGAAGATGTATGTTTCAGTGGGCTGTGTCCTCTCTACCCCTAAATGTGGCATGAGGATCTGGTTCTAGAAGTGACCAGGGTCTCCAAGAAGGCTCTTCAGTAAGAGTGACAGGGTGCAGAGTACAGTCGTGCCCTCCTGTCCAGCACACAGGGCTGTCGTGCCCCTGACACAAGACTGCTCGCATGAGAGTGTGCCAGAGGAGTCAGTCAGATGCATTCTGGATCCCAGCGTCTCGCACGAAAAGGATGAAGTATGTGAAATATCTCTGCCATTTTCATGTTGATGACATCTTGAACTGATAATGTTTTGGCTCTGTGAGATCAATTAAAACAGGCCACATGATTCCTCACATTTTCTCCCTGTGGTAGCTAGAAGTTTAAGGCTCCATCTGTAACTTGCATCTTGGGCCTTGTGCCAGAGGGCTGGATGGTACGTGGGTTACGGTCAGGCTACTTTGTCCTGTTTGGGAAAACAACCCCAGAGAGCCCCTCATGCCCTGGGCACCCCCCTCATGATCTGGAAACCCCCATCTGATTGTGCTAGATGAGAGTCAGCAGCACCAGTCCCCCTGTGCAGGGCCTGGAATCTGGAGAGCAGGGGCTTGCCTGAGCTGCCCTCAGGGGGCCCGAGAGATCTGGGGACTGTGAGGTTCGGGAGGAAGCCCTGTACCTCCAGGAGGGGGAGCCAGTAGGGCAGTTGGTGGTCAACTTTGACTTGGGCTTGGTGAGGAGGGAGTTAGAGGGGGCGCTCCTCCTGGTTTGAAGGGACCTGCTGTCTTAGCTGTGACTAGAGTTGGTGTATCAGCTCCAGACTGGGAAGGCAGATTCCAAAGACCTGCGGGATGGACCAGAGGCCTGGGGTTCCTGCGTTCAGCTGGTAGGGCGGAGCTGGGCTGGGGATGGAATATGGGAGTGTGCATATGCCAGGTGAGGCTTTGGGGCAGTTATTCCTGCAGACAAGGGGATTGGAGTCACATGGGGAAATCTGTCGCTGGCCCTGAGGCCCCTCCAGAGTTACCAGAGACTCCTTCCTCTCCACTTGAGCTAATTGCTCCCTGCTCTAAGCAACCTCCAGTCCCACCCCCAGCACTCCCAGTGTGGGAGCTGGCCTAGGGCCACCATGGCCATGCCTGAGCCTGGGAGTGACTCATTCCAGGTCAGAGGTTATGGGGTCTGGCAGATCCCATCATCCAGGCCCAGCCCCAGAAGTGTCAGCTCCTATCCTTTGGATCCCCTGGCTCATCACTCTCAGGGTCCCAGAACATCACAGGGGTCTGCAGGGAGTGGGAGGAGACTACTGACTCATTGCCCAGCCCCCAAGGAGGATCGGGAGCGGTGGGAAGAAGAAGGAGGCGTCAGAACACATTCGGAGTCCCTGAGGCTCCAGCAGGGTGAGCCCGCCCCAGCTCAGCCTCAGCCCCAGCCCCGGGGGCCGCTTAAGCAGGGTGGCTGTGCTCTCTCAGCTGCCCAGAACCTCTGGGGGTCAGGGCTTTGGGAGAAGGGAGCCCTACCAAAACACAGAAGGCTGCCTGAAAACCAAGGTGCGTGCCTGTTAGCTGACCGGGTGGGGGTGGAGCCAGGCCGGGTACCATGCGCCGGGTCAACGGAAAGCCATGCTGGCTGGGAAGAGGTCCTGTGGTTCGTGATTGACACAGACTTGGGCAAACACAGGTTAGAGGCTGGAGCTGCGTGGCTCCAAGGTCCATACTGTGCACCCTGTCATTTTCCTCTTAGTGGCCCAGACTGCTCCTTGGTGTGTTGAGCGGAGAGGCCCTTAGGCTCACCCTGCCGCTGTCGCCCGCAGCCGGTGCGCCTCTCCCCGCCTCCTCGTCCCCTCGCCCTGCCCCTCGGAGCGGTTCCCCATCTAGCCTCCCTCCGCGGGCCGTCCTGAGCCCTCCTACCTCTCTGCCCCACACTCTGGGAGGCTCCTTGTTCCGAGGCCACAAAGCCTCTTTGATCCTCTGCTCGGCTCCGAGCCATGTGACCCGGTGGGCGGGCCGCAGCTCTCCAGCGTCCAGGCAGCCCGACTTTCAGCTGCTGGGGTGAGTCCTCGCTCTTTGTTCTTCCAGCCTCTCACAGCTTGCTCCGGGGGCCTCCAGGTGGTGGGGCCCGCCTGGCCGGCCCCGATGGGTGCACAGGGGCTGGGATCCAGGTAGCCCCGGGGCCTGGGGTTCCGGCTGGCAGTCCAGCCCTGGGTTCCTGGGAGAATGGGTGGCGGGATGCCGGGTCTCCACGCGGGAACCAGATTTTCGATCGCAGAATAGAAGAAAAAGGGGCTTTGTGTGGTCACAGCTATCTCTTTGTAAATGTTTGGCCAACTCCTCTGAGTGATGGGGAGTGTCTTGGAGCACGTTGCCTCCGCAAAGGGCTTCTGATTTCCAGCCGGGGCAGGAACAGAGGTGAATTGGATGCTTCTAGCAAAAAAATCTCTCCACACAGAGTTATCAGCTTCTAATAGTGGGCGGCTTCCAACGCTGACTGGAAATTGGTAACTGCCGGCTCTTAAAAGGTGGTAAATCAGAGACCGCAGGGGTGAACTCTGATGGGGCCACCACCATCAGATGTATGTACTGTCTGTCGGCTTTGGGTTCTTGAGATGTGCGGAGCCCAGGAGGGTGTTGCTGGCTGGGGTGGGGGGTTGGTATGCATTTGTTTTGCTAGAGAATGTGCGATGGGGGTGTCTGCCTTCTGGAGCCATGTGTTGGAACCTGTCCTCTATGTCAGAGCCAGGGCAGGAAGTGTCCTCCAGCAGGCTTTGCAGCTGAGACGATGTGAGGTACCCCAGCTAGCACAGAGAATGGTCGCTTGCACCCAAGCACAGAGGGACAGGCAAATCCCTGAAGACTGCCTAAGCTTCCCACCGACTGGGTGCACCCGCATCCCGCCCCTGTTCTAAGGAAAAGCCGCTGGCTCTTGGACAGAGTTCTGGGGAGCAGCATGTCTGCTCCCCAAGAGAAGTGTGAGATTCCTTTTCTTTGAGAAAAATGTATCACCCGGAAGAAGCCCAGTAGCGGGTTCTGGCCGCTCTGTGTTGGGCAGAGTTGGAATTTGGTTCGGCTCTCATGTGGAAAACCCAGAGGACAGCAGTTTCCTGCAATGGTGTAGGCCTCCTTCGTTCACACTTTGCTCCTGGCTTCATGGGGCTCTTGGGGCATTTATACACATGTCTGTCACTCACTTTGCCCAGCTTCCCTTGGCAGCCAGGGTGCTCCTTTTCAGCAAATAGGAAAAAATGTGCTTATTAAGCCTTCTGGATGAGCAGCCAGCCTCCACCCAAGGCCTTTTTGGGAAGGTGGTTCATCCTTCTCTTCTTGGGTCTCTTTCGTGGTATGAGGTAGCTTCGAACTCACAGCGGTCCTGCTACCCCAGCTTCCTGAATGCAGGGACTAGAGGTGTGCATCGCCATGCCTGGCCAGGACTTTTCGTGGTAAGCATTGCTCTCTGGGGATCCGAGTTGTGACTGACCTGGCCCACCCCTTCAGTCCCCTGGTCATTTCTATATTGGGTCACCCCAGGCTCTGTTACGTCTACTGGAGTGCATTCCTGTGTCTACCGGGTGGCCCCCGTGGGCCATCGTGGTGACAGCTCAGCTGGTGTGAAGAAGAACCTACTGTGTGTGGGGCGGTGACAGCCCTAGGTGGAAGTCAGCTGCGGTGAGGAGGAAGCCGGACTCCCGGGGCCACATGTGGCAGGTGTGAGTGAGACAAGCCCCGCTTTGCCAGGTCCAGGAGGGGGCTTCTTGGGCCTGGGAGCCCTCGGAGCAGCAGATCCACTGGCCTGAGCTGTGAGAACAGCCCTGCGACATTGATGACATTGACGCAGGAGCCCTCTACCCATGGGGCAACCACAACACCGTTGCCTGTGCTCCCCGCCCCCGCCCCCGCCCTTCCCTGCCACAGTATCGTCCCCAGCTTCCTGTTGTGTCAGATAGGGTGGCTCTGCCGGGCCGAGGCCCCCTTGTGCAGAGAGGGCCCCACGGCCTGGGGCAGCGCAGATTCCCTGCCTGTGTCAAAGGTCACTAGGAAGCCAGCACTGAGGCTCCATTTCCGCTCTCCCAGCCCTCCACTCAGCACAGTCTCTACTGGCTTTCCCACACCACCCCGGAAGTTTCTAGGCTTCCTCTCCCACTAGCTGACCCAGTGTGTGGGAAGAACAGCTTTATTTTAATGCAAATAGGCAAAAGACCCAATGGGCGCCGGCAGAGGCTAGGTGGGCCTCCTGCCTCCTTACCATCCCCCTCCTCCACCCTCCCTCCTTACCATCCCCCTCTCTGTGGACTAGGCCAATATTGAGCTTTAGGAAATGGCCCCTGGGGGGGGGGTGCCCCACTGAGAGGGTCCAACTTCCTACAGTTTGGTCTCTAGAGAAGTTTCAAGCCAACTCTCCCCTTAGCCAGGACACCTCTTCAGAATCTGCCTTCCGCCATTAAACTTTGATTGTTTATCGAGCACCGCTGTGTTCCTTGGGCAGGTAGAGACCTGCCCTCAGGAGCTCAGGAGCCTTGGACTCCTTCCCAAGGACGACTAGTCAGGGTGGCTGCCGTGTGGAGTGGCCTGGGGGCTCCTACCTGCCTGTGAGGAGGTGGGCATTGGTGCACTCCACACCCGAGACCTGCAGCTGCCTCGAATCCTACCCCACCCACACGTGGCTGCAGGCTGAGCCTGCCTCGGTGCCTGAGGCTCCCATGGCTCACTGGCCTCTTTCCTTCTGTTCTCTGCCACGCACCCTGAGGAGCACGCACCCTGAGGAGCACGCACCCTGAGGAGCATGCGTCTCAGGCTGTGAGCCTGGTAAAGAGGGCTTTGTACTCAGGGCCGGGGGAGCCTGATCTCGTCTTCCTGCAGCCCCTCTCAGCCTCTATCCACACTCCTGTGGTTGCACTGCCCAGCTCTGCAGGCTGAGCTCACTGTTCTGTCCAGCTCACGTCTTCTGCAGACGCCCACTGGCACGGGTGTGAGGCCTTGGCCTCCTTTAGGGCAGGGTGCAGCTCATCACAGAGGGTCTTGAAAGACACCAAGCTCTGGGGCTGGTGAGATGGCCCACTGGGTAAAAAGTTGTTTGCTGTCATGCTGGGCAATATCCGTGCACCTCCTTTTACCCCGGCCCTCAGGAGGCAGGGGCAGGCAGGTCTCTGAGTTCGAGGCCAGCCTGGTCTACAGAGCGAGTTCCAGGACAACCAGGACGACACAGAGAGACCCTGTCTCAAAAGACAAAACAAAATGCTTGCTGTCAGCCTTTACAATGTGAGTCCTATCCCTGGACTCCACATGGTAGGAGAGAACTGTCTCCTGACCTTTAAACATGCACTGTGCCGTGTCACACGCGTGCACGCGCACGCACGCACACACACACACACACACACACACACACACGCATGCACAAATTTTATTTGAAGATACAAGGCTATTGGCCGGCTGTGGGGCAAGGGCAGCTGGCTTAAATACCGTCTATAGATGTTTTAATCTGTACAGTGGGTGGGTCTTGCCCTGGACTCCGCCCCCTCCTGATTACTTAGCATCTCCTGAAGCCAAGAGCTGGGGGCGGCGTCCTGAGGTGCCTGCCCTTGAGCACCTCAGGCTTCATTTGGAATGAAGCTGCTGGCCGGCCACATGAGGACTGATACGAAGTCACTCACCCTTGTTTTCAGTCCATTGGAGGTCCCCGTCCTGAAGTCTCGCCCTGTTTGAGTTTTGAGACAGGGACTTGCCTAAAATGCTCTATGTGGATGATCTGTACTAATAATCCTCCTGGGGATTGAACCCAAGGCCTCATCAGCGCTAAGTGAGCACCCGTGCTAAGTAAGCACCCCGCTAGCTGAGCTGTCGCTCCGTCTCTTGTTTGGTTATTTGAGGCAAGGTCTGATTCTGTAACCCAGCCCAGCCTTGAGTTTACCTGCCTCCTGCCTTAGCCTCCCAAGTGCTGGGGTCACAGGGGTGTGCCACTGCACAGGGTTCTGCCCCACTTCTGGGTGTTGGGTGCTGGGCGCTGAGCATACCTTGGTCACCAGAGGTCGTGGGGACAGTTGTCTTTCCACAGTGGAATGCGCACAGAGCTCTGTGCCTATCAGGATCTCTTATCTCCCAGGCCTTGTTCCAGGTGCCTGTCACCGCTGGAGGAGGAGATAAGACAGGCCCTGCCAGGCACGCCTGGTCCAGCCACAGTGCTACACAAGTCTACTGGCCAGGTCTGGCTCTGACTGTGGCTGTACCTGGCCCTCCTGTTCAGTGGTGATTTTAATGTCCTGCCTGCCCTTCTCAATGGCCACTAAGATTTATCGATCTCTGTGTCCCCATTCTGGATGATCTAGGTGCTCGTTTGGTTAATGTTTGAGTGAATGAGCGGCCAGCTTTGTGTGACCTCAGATTTTCTGCTTCGATCCAAATGTTCTGTGGTTCCACCAAGGTTAGCTCAGGGGCTTTGTGGGATTCCTCCTCCCTGCCTCTCTCCTATAACTGTGAGCTTGGTGGCTTGGTGACTGAGGTCTCTGTGGATGCCTGGCTTTTTGCTTGGTGCATGTGTGCACACACACGTATGTGCACACCAGAGGTCAAGCTTGGGGGCTATCTCTCTGTATTTTTGTATTTTGGCATAGGGTCTCATCGCTTTTACCTGGAGCTTACCCGTTCAGCCAGGGTGGCTGTCCAGGAGCAAGAATCCACCTGCCTGCTTCCCAGTTCTATGATTACTGGGATTACTAGTGCTCACTACACACCCATTTTTCGGCGTGGGTTCTGAGGGATCCACCTCCGATCCTCATGCTTGTGCGGCCAGCCCCCGACCCAGTGACCTGGCTCCCCAGCCCCAGAACCTCCTTCTTATCAAAGGAAAAGCCAAGTTTATTGTGCAGAATTGGTTAGGCTGTGGATGAGGTTCCTCCCCTGAGCCTCCCTGGACAGAGTCAAAATCCCCAGCAACCCGAGGGCGGATTCTGTGTTTCTACCTCCGTGTGGGAAGGTTGGCTGGGTTCCCTGGGACCCGGTGAACCTCCCTGGCATCTAGGAGAGTTGTTACTTCCTCTTGCTGGTGACTTCTGGAGCGTGGCCAGTGCAGAACATGTGTCAGGAGGGAGGAGGCTGCTGTCCCTGTGAGTTGGACCCTTGGCTATCAGTTCAGCCACTTGTGTGTTAGGTCCCCCTGGACAGTGGCAGAGTTGTGGCATTCCACCTTGTCTCTTAGATGTTAACACCCCAAAGATGCTGAGAAAATAGGGTAGCTCAGCTCCCGGAGAGTGGAGCATCCTGTGTGAAGAAAGCCTGGAACCTTGGTAAAAAGCAGGGTTATCTCAAGATGGAAGACCTAAAGTCAAGACATGGTTTGGCTCTGATGAAGATTTGTTTAGAAGACGAAGAGGAGAGAAAGAGTCGGGGAGGGGCAAAGGCTTCAGACCCTCTACAGGGTAGTGGGGTGACTCATTGTGGGTCAGGAGACCAGGGCTGAGGTACTGGGCTCCCTCTGCTATGGGACATGCAGCAGGTCCACGAAGGACCCCGCCAGTGTCTTGGGAGATTCTGGCATTATTCCAGCTTGAGACTAACGCGCTGAAAGCTTTAACACTGAAGTGGTCCGCGCCCATAACCCTAGCACTCTGAAGGTATAGGCAGGAAGAACAGGAGCTGGAGGCCAGCCTGGGCTACATGGTGAGGCCTAGTCTCAGTGCTCTCCCCTAAGGATATTCATGATGTCAGAACATAGACATTAGGGAATTGCACAGCCAGGTTCTGTTCCTCTTGCTAACCTCGTGTGCTCTACTTGGGCTACAGCTCTGTGAAGCTTTCCTGGGGTGAATGGAGGTAATCCAGCCCATCCACATAGAATATGGAGAATAGAGATCTAAAGTGTCCTGGGCTGCAGCTGCTGATAAGAGTCATACAAGATAGGTCTTCCAGAAGTTTCTGAACCTACTGGGTAATAATATTAGTCCCAGGGCTTGAAGTGGAGGTGGCGCCTGGGGCCCTAAGATTTCGACTGTATTGGAGCCAAATAGCTCTGGTGCAAGGCAGCGGGGGAGGGGGGGCTCAGGTTTGGCAGTGTAGGCGTGTTCAGGGCACAGGGAGAACTTGGAGAGTGTGGGTCCCTGGATCCTGGAGATGTAGCAAGTAAGGAAACGTCGGAGGTATCCCCACAACCAGCAGCTACTTCGAAAGCTGGCATCCCAGGTACCACCCCCACACCACCCTCCCTCAGACCCTGCCCGCTTCCTGCTCGCCTGGGAACAGCCAGGCTGCTCCCAGGCTGGTGCTCAGCTGTTCCTTTGCATCCTGCCACGCGTCATGGCCACCTCCCAGCCTGCTCAGGGTTAACCGTAGTCTGGATCCCCGTTGCATCTTCTATAAAGTCTTCAGGCTGCCCTGGGGCCACAGCCACCTTCTTTCACGGGCTCACAGATGCATTTCACAGTGCTGTGGAGCATCTGTCCACATGGGGGACAAGCCATTGCGACTGTGACCCAGTCTTGGTCAGGGAGGACTTCTGCCGCCCCCGGCCGGGCCCATTGTTGGATGACCCGGATGACCGTACTGCATGGATTTCAGGGTCTCTACTCTCCGTCTGTCTGAGTCAGCAGTCTTCGCCTCTCCTAGTTCATGGGAGCTGGGGGGGGCTGCCCCTTGAGAGGCCTGGAAGTTTGGGGGTAGTAGAGGAAGTTATGGATGGCCCTACCTTGTGCCTTGCTAACAGCCCCTCTGTCCATTTAACCTTGAACCATCCAGAGGCCCCCCTCCCTCTGGGGCCATGTGGCCCTAACAAGGGGGCTTACGCCACTTCTGTGAGAAGGAGGCTATGGCCTCCTGGGAGCACTCAGCATGTGGGTTCCCGGTCCCTGTTGGGGGCCCAGCAGACCTCATTTCTGGATCCCTCAGCTCTGGATGCAGGGAGCTGCAAGGCCTGGGCCCTTGAGCCTTTGGAAGGAGAATGGGAGTCAGCCTTTGCCCAGTGTCTCTACCGCACAGAGACACTGGAGCATACAATTAGCCCTTCCCTGGGTCTCTGGCAGTTTCGGTTGCTGCCTTCCTTTATTTAAGTGTCTGTTTGTGACTTGACTGATTCCAGCCCATGGCACACAGGGACACTAAAATCTACAGACCTTTATGAGCATCTTTATGACTACAGCATGACCATGATAGGCAGGCCGAGGGAAAGAAAGGCAGCTGAGAGCCCCATTCTCAGGGGGACTGCATATGGGGAGGTTGTCCCTGTGGGAGCCACACAGCCTGGTTCGGGCCTGGGCTGAGTATGGACAGCTATGGTGAGGTGGATACTGCCCACTTATGTGTTAGGGATGTGCCCACACTGCCAGGTCATTGTTCAGGTTTTTTTTTTTGTTTTTGTTTTTGTTTTTGTTTTTGAGACAGGGTTTCCTGTAGCCCAGTTGCTTCAAACTCGCTATGTAGCTGAGGTGACCTCGGATTTCTGATTCTTAAGCATAAGATTATCTAGTGGGGTTCATAGACTCTGTATTCATCACAGTTCTCTAGAGAAGTAGACCCAATGGGAGGGATGTGCATTGGGTCCCTGAAACATCCATAGAACCACATGGGGTTTTTTCCTGTGCAAATGTACCTCTTTTCATGGAGGAAGGATGCTCCACTGCAGGGTGGGACCACGTTTTGTGTCCATGGCCATCTTGTGAGGACCATTAGGCCAGCTTCCACTGTGGAGCGCGGTGAACACCGCAGTGTACCTGAGTGCAGATTTTCACACAGATGTCTGTTTTCACCTCTCTGGGAAATCGCTGGGTCCCATGGGCAAATTTAGGCCAATGCTTTTTAAGCCAGGTACCTGAGGAGGGTCCCAGGCCTGGTGAGGTGTACCATGTTTGGGTCAGCTGCCTCTGAGCAGCTCTCTCTCTCCAGTTCTCAAGGGGTCACCGGAGGCTGAGGATGCAGCAAAGAGGAATCTACACAGGGGGGTGAGGGGCACGGGTGGGAAACAGAGCAGGCCCCTAATTTCTGGATCCTCTGCCAGTTCAGGGCCCAGAAGGCACCAGAAAGGGGAACTGGGAGGCTGCCTGCCTTTGTCTTCCCTGCAGGAGACAGGTGGGCAGGGTTGATGGCAGGCGCAGTGTGAGAGATGAAGGGACATGAGGGACTGTTATGAATTAGATTCCTGATGCACAGACAGGGAGAGGAGCCACAGACACACAACAAGGATGGCCAACTTCCTGTGCTGGAGATTTTTCCTGCCTTTTAATTCTGATCAGGATGTCTAGATGGGGTGGGGTGAGGATGGACTTCCCTGAGTACGGCATCCCCCACCCCGGGCCTCAGCCCAGGGGAAACAGCCTTCTTAGGGGAGGTGGAATGTATGCAGGGGGACATGGTGTCTGCAGGAGCACAGTCTATGGGTCTATGGGGACTGTTTGGTTACCCTCACCACCACCACCGTAAACCAAAAACTGAATGTGAGCCACCCATCAGCAGGTAATGTGAGTGCCTCCCTCGGCCACCTGCACCGCCCCCGTCCTCTGTGACTGTACTACACCACTGTGTCCCCTCTTTAGGGACAGCTAAGTGAGCCAACTGGGAAGGCCCATTGGGCACCGCTTCCAGAAGTTTCCAGGGCCCCTCCTTCCCCGTCTCCAGCCCTCCTTGTTCCTAGGAGAAATTACCATATGAATGTTGTTCCTTCCCAGAGTGGGGTTGGAGGGGCCCTGGGAGAAGACAGGCTCCCAGGGAGCAGGTTCCGGCGTTGGCTGAGGACCATCCAGTGGAAGCCACACAGCAGTTTTCCTGGAGGTCTATTGCTTACATTCCAGAATAGGTCTGGCTCGATCCTGGTTCTGGGAAGAGGTGGAGGAAGAAGCTGAGGGTGCAGGGGATGTGAGCTGGGAGGGGGCGTGTTGGACCCCAGCAGCCTGTACCTCTTCATTGAGCTGTCTGTCATTGTTGTGTTCTGAGAAACATGTTATTAGCGGCCTTCTTGTGATGTTGCTAATTACTGTAGGGATACAGACTGGGAGGGAGGCTGTGTGAAGAAGCAGTGTAGTTACTGTGAATGGCTTGTGGACTGTAGAGAGCCACGCACAAGTCTGACCAGTGACTGTTCAAGCAGTTCCGATGGCCCGGCTTGATTGGGGGTGCCTGCTGGGTTCTTGGTTATGTCTCAGCTGCTAGATTCACCTTACAATCTGGGTGAGCCACACTGATATTCGGGCTGCCAGACATGCTGTCTTGTGTTTTTCCTGCTCTGGCTACAGAACATCCAAAGCAGCCAGTGTCTCAGGAAGTACCAGTTGGCAGTGGCATTTCTTCTAGACAGTGCTTGGTGATGATAGTGTGACTCAGTCCTCGATATGGGTATTCTAGGCCAGGCTTCACTGGATGGTGGTGTGGGTGATGGAGGCCCAGGTGAGGGCCCTGTCTTCCATATCCGTCTGCTTGTCCTGCTGTGCAGTGTCTTCTCCTGCTCAGGTCTGAGCCCTGCTCTGAGTGCTTTCCTGGGTCCCGGCATACGCCGAGGTGGACAGAAGGTAGGACTACAGGTCCCTAGTCTCTCGTCTGACCTCTGATGCCATCCGTACTTCTGAGCAGTTTTCCTCAGTGGGTCCTCATCTAAGCTTCCTGGGAAAGCTCTTCTTTGTGTTCCCTTCCTTGGTGCTATGCTGTTCCCACAGGTGACAGCATCCAGAAGTTGATAATGTCACATTTGGGTGCCGGGACACACAGATTTATGCATGTGCGCACACACGCCCTGAGAAGGGCACAGGTGAGCGCTTTGTGTAGAAGGCCTGGGGCGCGGGGAGCAAGCAGGCTGACTAGGGATGGAGAAAGAGAAGGCACTGAGGGACGGGAAGCAGGTAGTCACTCCAGGCACCCATTCGGTCAGCCAGACAGACGTTCCCAGTGTCCCCATGTGCCTCAGATGTGAGAAGCTGTGTTGCCATGAACAGTCAAGACATGTTTACTACATACTGTGCAGCGTAGAAAAACAGGGAACCCCACTAGCATAGATTAGAAGTCCTGGGACGATGCGGGGTGGGGAGTCACAGCAGCAGCAGCAGCAGCAGCAGGACAAGAATGTTCTAGATATACTGCCGAGAGGATCCCGGAAGGCGTTTGTGTGTATGGAAAGTGGAGAGGGGTGGGGTGTGCATTTTACTGACAACAGCTGCGTGAGTTGTGTGTTCTGTGACTGTCTGCCTCCATCTTCACTGACAGTCTTATGAGGGGAATATCACCTCGTTTCATGCGCGAGGATATAATGGCACAGAGCTCAGTTACCTGCTTGGTCCCACAGTCCCATTATGTCAGAGGTGGGAGAATAAAGGGCCCGGGTTCCTGGGTCACTGGGTGCTGTGGACACCAGCCATGGTTTGAATCAGAGATAGGGTCATTTAAGATATGTGTCAAAGCTGTCTTTCCGGGGCTGGGGAGATGGCTCCATGAGTAAGCCCCCCAGGACCCTTGTAAAAGCAGGTACCTGTGATCTCATTGCACCCCTCCGGGGAGATAGGGTGTCAGAGCTAAGAGCACACGCAGCCTTGAACAAGAGACCCTGACTGGATTTGTGGTGATGGGAAGGAAGGGGACCATGATGTAACGACTGGATGGTTGAAGATGCCATTTCCAGTAATGAGGGGATAGGGTCAGAGTGTCCAGAGTTCATGCACATGTCCAGGTGGCTCGCACATACAGACCTGGACAGGGCTGTGGCCATAGATACCAAATGCCTGGTATGAAGAGCCTTGGGACATGCCTGCTGAACCTCGATGAACATTCATCTATCTGCCCACCTCTTCATCCACCCATCCATCATCCATCCATCCATCATCCATCCACCCATCCATCCATCGTCCATCCATCCATCCATCCACCCACCCACCCACCCATCCACCCACCCATCCACCTACCCATCCACCTATCAATCCGTCCATCCATCTATCTACCTATCAATCCATCTACCCACCCATCCTTACCCTCAGTTCAGATAGCATTTGACATTGCTGGGTTGTACGTTTGAAAACCGTGTCTTAGGCTGTCAAGAGGTATGGGGCGTTTACCCACCACCCCCACAGTTCCCCAGAGTTTTCTTGAGTGCGAGCAGCAGAAAATATTAGATAGAAGGATTTATAACGGAGAATCTTGCAGAGATAAAACAGATAGAAAATAAAGGATAGCCTCAAGAGGGCCTGGAACCTGTTCCAATGGGCCCCGACTGTCTCTGGCCCAAGGTTTTTATAGAGACGCCAAGGGGTGGAGCAAAAGACCTCCTCCCCCAGCACAGCCAAGTGCAGACCATCTCAGACACCTGCATTCAGGCCCATGGTCCTGCTCATCCTCTATTCGGACCTGCTGGGTAAAGCCATGAGGAACCTGAGAACGGGCTCCCACAAAGAGGCATTTTCTCCATTCAGTTGATTGGCTCTCCTTAGAGAAGTCTTTCAGGTATATGGGATCTGAAAGCCCTCCCTGAGGCAGGCACAGTTGGATGGGCCACCTTCTAAGCTGAGACTAAGGGATCATGTACAGAGATCTGCAGGTTCCAGACTGGGCTGGAATTCCTAGGTTCCAGATTCTCCCTAAGACAGGGATCTGGGGCCACATGGGTGAGTGACTGTGTTCTCCTGCCTTCATGGACAATCAGAGGTTTCTTCTTCCCTAAGGGGTCCTGTGTCAGACTCCCTTGCACCATCCAGGGCCAGCTTCTCTCTGCCTGGCCCGTAAGATCCTGTCTTTAGTTCCTCCTCTCCGAAGAGAGCCAGACAGCAGGAATCCTTCAGCGGTCTCAGCGGACCTGCCCAGAAGGGACCTGCTTGGCATCTCTGGGGCCAGGCCTTTGTCTGCAGGATTTCTGCCGGGGGGACCTCTGTCTGCTTGTTGTTATTTCCAGTGACATCATGAGTTGGGGGAGCCTTTGACCATGTGGCACACCCCCAAGCTCTGGTGTATATCAGCAGCTGACAGCATGCTGATAGGCGAGGGGTCAAAGGACAGGGAAGCAGTTCTGTCCCCTACCCCCTTTGGGGACATCTCTGATAAGAGGACATTCTTGTAATGAATGGCCAGTGTCCACCAGCCCGTGGAGGGGTGGGGGTAACAGAGTACTCTCTTCCATCCCCTTCTTTCTCCGTAGACATTTGCCAAGAGCAAAGGGAAGCTGTGGCCCAGCAGCCAGGAGGACATTTCAGTGGGGTCCTGGGGAGGGCTGCATCTTTGGGTGCAGCTGTTACAGTTCGAGATTCCTGGGGGGTGGGCAGAGTCAAGGCTGCTTTCCTGATGCTGCTCTGTGATAGCCTTCTCCAGGGAGAGGGGCCAGAAGGAAGGCGGTCAGTGGAACACTGAACTGAATTTCAGTCCCTGACTGAACTGGGGGCTCCACAGGGGCCTTGTGTGGTGCTGGAAATCGGCCGTGGCTTTTGAGGAAATGAATGAGGGGGACTTGCAGGTTGGAGCCTGCCCTGAGCAAAGATTGATGTCTCAATAGGCCCAGCCTAGTGAGAAACTGCAAATGAAGAACAGAAGGGGCCTCCTCAGAGGGGGTGGGGCGCCCCTGGACTGGGTCCAAGTTCGCCTCTGTGGATTGGGGCCAATTGAAACCACGTTGGCAGGAATACAGGACTCCTTGAGAGTCCTCCCCACAATAGAGGGGGTGTTGGGGGAGGGGGGTTTGGCCGGCAGCCAATGCGGGGACCCTGCTCCCATCTTTGGGATGCCTAGGGCCTCTGCCTCTCCACACCTCCCCACCCTGCCCCCACTGAATGAAAGAGGAGTGGGTAGGACGGAGTCAAGCCTCTCTGGCCCTCCCAGGCCCTCACTGGACACGAGGTCACGGGCATCTCCCAGCAGAGAACAGCTTGCGGAAACCACATCAGGGCAGTGTTAAGTCCCCTCTTGGAACTTGGACTGGGGAAGGCGCTCCAGCTGGGAGAGGTGGGAAGCTCTCCCTTTGCAAATCCCTCTCTGCAGAGGCCAAGGCACTGTGTTGGGTTTCCAAGTGGGGGTCTGGGGGGGGGCAGAGGGAGGAGTCTCAGATTTCTGGCATTCATGTTCTTAACCAGACTCCAAGGAGACACTTCCTGCCCCAAACAAAGTGTGAAGTGTAATTCGATTTTGACTTACTTATCAAATTAGATGAGCCATGTGCACTTTAAAAAATTCGGCCTTTGAAACGGGGCACATGGATTTGCAAAATTCGATCATTTATATGCAGTGTTTCCGTCCTTAGAGCAGGACAGGAAGCCTCTGGTGACCTTTATGAGGAGTGCAGGGTGCCCCAGTGAGTCAGCAGGGACAGGGCACAGTGGAAGGCAGTGTTGAGAAGATGAGGAAAGACCCAGTTCTCAGGAACACAGCTTTCACATCTCTGCCCACTCCAGGAGCCCCGTGTGGGGACAGCCCGAGTGGAGCCTGTCCTCTCCAGGTTGGGGATCAGCTGGTAGGCCCTCAGCCCCCCTTCTCCTCACATGGCTTCCTCCGATTTACCCCCAATGCTCCTTGCTCTGTCCCTGCATTTGCCCATCCTCTCCAGCCACGGGACCCTCTAACCCAGATCGTCTGTATGTGTGTTTATCGAATACAGGAAGCTGGAGGTAACTCAGGCAGTTAACACTGGAGTTACTCAGCCCAGTCTTCCATTGTACCCCCCCACTACCCCAACCCCCTCCCTGCTGAGAATGCAGCACAGGGGGCCTGGGTGTGCAAAGCTAGTGCTGTGCTAGCCCCAGGTTTTCTTGAGACACAGCCTTATTATTTAGCTCAGGCTGGCTTTGAACTCACTATGTAGCCCAAAGCTACCCTTGAACTCAATTCCCCTGTCTCCAAGTCTAGTTTTACAGATATGCACCACCATGTGAGGCTTCCAAGTTCTTTCCTTTTTTCTAAGATTCATTTATTTATTAAGTATACAGTGTTGTTCTGTCTGCACGCATCCCTGCAGGCCAGAAGAGGGCACCAGATCTCATTACAGATGGTTGTGAGCCACCATGTGGTTGCTGGGATTGAACTCAGGACCTGTGGAAGAGCAGCCAGTGCTCTTAACCCCTGAGCCATCTCTCCAGCTCCCAGGTTGTTTCTTTAGTTGGGTCTATGAACCTAAGTATTTTGTGTCCCCTAAAGTGTCTGTGTGTGTGTGTGTGTGTGTGTGTGTGTGTGTGTGTGTGTGTGAGTGAGTGAGAGAGAGAGACATAAAATTCCAGTACTGCTGAGCTGTGGGGGTTTGTCCTGGCTCCACCCAGAAGCCTTTGCGGGTAAAACTGCCTCCACCCACCTGCCCGCGCCTGCCCTTCTCCTTCTTGTTAGTGTCTTAGTATTAGTTCTTGATATATATTTGTTGAATGACTCGGTGTCGCGGTCCTGGTCTCTGAGGACGCAGGAATCACTGCTTGCCATTGCCCTTTGTGGCTATTTCTCTAGGACAGTTTCTGCTCCAAAGTCACCCACTTCTGCACGTACCAGGGTCCCACCGTCTGGCTGTTTTATTTTATTCTCCCTCACTTTTATTTTCTGAGTTGGCTCGTTACCCCCCTCTCTGCCTGTTCCTGCATGCCTGGCACGGAGTCACCTCTGAGTCTTTGTGGGTCTCCTGGAGGAGCTTCATGCTAAGTGGCCGCTTGGCTGTCGTCTGCTCCAGGCATGGGTCCTGTAGAGAGTTTGGGTTTAGCCTCCTTGTTCTAGGTGTGTGGCCTCTCACACTCTGGGAGAACCCTGGAGTCAGGAGCCCTGTTTGCGGTCCGGTAGCTGGTGTTGAAGAACAGGTCCATCCCCTTGGCCTTGGGCTGTGTTTTCTCAGACTTCACTGAATTAAAGTGAACTGCCCTGAGAGACCTGCCCAGCCAGCCTGGGGTGGGGAGAGGTTGGGAGGAGGTCTTGGCGATCCTGGGCTCTGCCTTCAGCCTCTGGGGCCCCGAGAGGGGCTGAGCTCAAGGCCCCAACACCGAGACCCCTGCACCTGAGGCAGAACATTCTGAACGGTGCCAGAGAGGATGTGGTGCATTTGGGGTGCTCGAACACCACAAATCCAGGGCTGATCTTGGTGTGCTGCCTATAGGTGCGGACCCTTCTTGAGACAGAGGCCTAAGAGGCCAGGAGATGGAGCAAATACTGGTGTCTTGGTACCCCAGTAGACCCCGCTGGACCTGGCTGCTGCCCAGGGACAGGTCGGCTCTTCTTTCTGCCGGGTCACAGGGGTGGGGCTTGAACAAGGTATGTGAGGATAATCGTGTTGGGTATTAAGAGCTGGGCCTGGCTTGTGCTGGAGCAAGAGAAGGGAATGGCATTGATTTCTCCTGAGAGTGAGAGTGTGGTCGTCCCACGGCCCACATGGATGCTCCCTGCCCAGCAGAATGGTTCCCATATGTGGCCAGGGAGGCAAGGTTTAGTTAAGAAGTGGACAGTGCTGGAGTACTGACCAGCAAGCCCAACAGGAAGGGTGACGCCAGATGGGTGGCTCCTGGGTGTGTTCCTGTCTGTCCTTGCAAGCCCATTGGCCTGAGCCTTCCTCCTCATGGTCAAGTGGGTCAAGGTCTTGGGCCCATCCTTTCTGGGAACCCCTCCCAAAGTGTAGTGGCCCAAGGCCCTGCCACAGTGAGTGTGGAGGGTGACATAATCCTTCATCTTTGGCAGGGCCTGGGGTGGGGGAAGAATTGGTCACTCAGTGGGTAAGTCTCCAGATGGTGGTGGCTTGGGACCCAGTTGTCCTACCATCCCTTGGCTGGGGGATGACAGGCCACTTGCTCAGGACATTGCCTGTAGCATCTGCCAAAGAGCCTCATCTCGAGTGTCAACATCTGGGGCCCAGGCGTCCTGAGTTGTGCAGTCAGTGGCCTGGCTGGACTCTTCGTCCAACTGTGCTGTAAACACCTGCCTGGTGCCACCCTCCTTCCCTCGCCTCCCCCCAATGGTGTTTATTCATGACGTCACGTAACCATCACCTGCCTAATTCCAGTACGGTTTTATCACCCTGCAGGAACTCCACACTCATTCAAGGCTCCTCTCCCACTGCCTCTGTGGGTTTGCCTCTTCAGAGCGTTTCATACACAGTCATTCATGCCTTGAAGTGTCTGTTTCTTTAGCTCACTATGTTATTTTCTTTTTCTTTTTAAAGATTTATTTATTTATTTATTTATTTATTATATATACAGTGTTTTGTCTGCATATATGCCTGCAGGCCAGAAGAGGACACCAGTTCTCATTAGGTGGCTGTGAGCCACCAAGTGGTTGCTGGGAATTGAACTCAGGACCTCTGGAAGAGCAGCCAGTGCTCTTAACCTCTGAGCCATCTCTCCAGCCCCCTCAGTCTGGTATTTTCAAGGTTCACTTGCATTCTATTGTGTTCATACTTTCTTCCTTCCTCTGGCTTCTTATGTTCCCATAGATGCACTCACCATGCCATGTTTATTAGTGCATCTGTGAACATTTTAGCACGCTGTCACTCTTTCTGTCTCTGTGTCTGTCTGTCTGTGTATACATGAGCCCATTCCATAGTCCTCATGTCGAGATCAGAGGACAACTTCAGAGAGTTAGTTCTCTACCATGTGAGTTGCAGAGATGGGACTTGGCTCATTAAGTTTGGTGGCAGGTGTCTTCAGCCTTGCTGGTGTTTAGCAATTTCTTGAGTAGCTCATTTCTGCTTCTTGCTGGTGTGGGAGCCCGTTCTGGGGTTCCTCGTGGCTTTACCCAGCAGTCGAATAGAGGATGATCAGGACACGGCCTGAGTGCAGGTGTCTGAGATGTCTGCACTTGGCTGTGCTGGGAGGAGGTCTTTTGCTCCACCCTTGCGTCTCTATAAAACCCTGGACCAGAGACAGTCCGGCCGTTGAATAGTTCCAGCCTCTCGAGGCTATCCTTTATTTTCTATCTGTTTATCTCCACAAGATTCTCCGCTATAAATCCTTCTATCTAATATTTCCTGCTGCTCGCACTCAAGAAAACTCTGGGAAGCTGTGGGGGTGGTGGGTAAACGCCCCACAGCTGGCTAGGAGTTGAGGATGCCCCTGAGCAGGCTGAAGCCTTGGGTGGTCGAGGAGGGAGGTGTCAGAGAACACACTCCTGATCCTTAGGTGGGTGTCGGGCCACAGAACTCACTGTCCGTAACCAAGTGAAGTGCAGGGGAGGTTCCAGGAGTGAGAAGTCCAGCAAAGGTCTTATCTTGTTCATCTGACCATCCAGTAGTGTTTTCAGAAAAGAATCAGTATGTAACGCCGAGTCCCCTCTGTAAAGTGGAGTACCAGGCTGCCTCGCACACCTGTCAGGAGCATGTAGGTATTTAAAATTGAAACCAGCAAAAATAGATTCTTACAATGCATCCTCCTGAACTAGCTCGGTCTCCAGTGCTCGGAAGTCATGTGGATGTACTTCACTGGTTCCTCAAAAGTAAAAATAGAATGGCTCACATCTGAGTGATGTCCAAAACTGTTGAAAGTTTAGTCTTGCTGGGTGTGATGATTTATGCCTGTAATCACAGTATTCAGGAGGCTGAGGCAGGGGGATCAGTGAATGTGAAGCCAGACTGTATATAAGAGAGAGTCTGAGGGGAAGAAAGGAGAGAGAGAGAAAGGCAGAGCTAGCCTTAGCTCGCAAGAGTGCCTATATATCCATGTTCACACCGTAGTATTCACACCAGAATGCCAACCAGAAGCAATCACTCAAATGCCTGTGGATAAAAGACTCACTGTGCCGAGCCTGGAGAGGCGGCTCAGCAGTTGAGAGCACACACTGCTCTTCCAGAGGACTGAGTTGAACACCCACATCTGGCATCTCACAGCTGCCTATAATTCCAGCTCCAGAGGGGAGCTGATGCCCTCCTCTGGCCTTCTTGGACACCTATACTCAGGCACACATATACCCATACACAGACACACATGCATATATATAACTAAAAATAAATCTTTTTAAAAACAAAATCGTATGAATTGAGTTTTTTAAAAGAGACTGAATGTTCATTAAAGGAATATTGTTGGCCTTTAAAAGGCACGCACATTTTATAACATAGATGAACCTGAAGGACGTTATTCTCTATGAAATAAGCCAAAAGTCAGAGATCATTCTCCCTGCTTACCCAGGGATCTTGGACACAAGGAAGGTTGCCAGAGACTGGTCCCAGGCCAGTTAGGGCCGTGGTGAGTGTCCTTAAAAGAGGTGAAGCCCAAACCCTCCTTTACCATTGCTAAGATGGTAAATTTTACCACACATTTCAGAGGCGGAAGTAGCTAGGAGCTGCTGCCTCGGGCTGTGCAGATCCAGGATGCATCTGTTGACATAGGTGATGATATAATGGGGTCTGGGAAGCCTCGGGCACTCACGGTCCTGGAGATCCGGGGCTGGGATCACAAAGGCAGCCCTGGGTGGAGGGTCTGCCCCTCCCAACCAGGCAGGCAGGTGGCTGGAGAGGCCCTGGTGGAAAGGGTCACTGGGGTATGCCAGAAGAGCTTCCAGAGCCCCGGGGAAGCCTGGGACTCTACTGCGTTCTTATTGTTTCTCAAGCAGGGCCCCTGGCAGGCTGAATGTTTAGTTTGGTTTGAGTTTCTGCTGTGAAACTCGATGCATGTTGAAGGGCCACCTGGGGCCGAGGGGAGCCTTCCTTGACTGGGGGTGATTAGAGAGGGTTGGGGGACAGCCCTCCCTCCCCTCACCGCTCAGCAGAGGGGTGGGGGTGGGGCAAAGTGGGACTCAGACTCTCAGACAGATGGAAGCAATTTTCAGTCACGTGAACGAGGCCTGAACCGCTGCCCGCCAAGGCAGGGCCCCTTGTTCTCCTCCAGGAAGCGGGCCCCAAAGCCACAGGTTCTAGGGCCAGATGTTGGGCCGTCTTTGTTTGTTTAAAGATGCTAGAAACCCAGGGGAGTGTTTCTGAGTGGAGAGCTGACACTCTTGAAGCCTTGTGGAGAGGGCCGGTTCCATGACCTGGATTGGGGATGCTTCTGATGGGAGGCACTGGCCCCTAGGACCTGCCTGTGTCATTGTTTGGGGACACACACGTGTGGACCCTCTGGCACTGGCCCCTAGGACCTGCCTGTGTCATTGTTTGGGGACACACACGTGTGGACCCCTGCACTGCCCCAGGCCTGCCTGTGTCATTCTTTGGGGACACACATGTGTGGACCCTCTGGCACTGGCCCCTAGGACCTGCCTGTGTCATTCTTTGGGGGCACACACGTGTGGACCCTCTGGCACTGGCCCCTAGGACCTGCCTGTGTCATTCCTGGTGTGTTGACTAGCATTCTCTTGTGCAGTTGCTCCCCAGGGCCAGGAAGTAGAGGTGACTGCACCCTAGGGAGGCAGAGAAACAGGAAGTGACTGATCCAGTGAAGCCACCGCCTGTGGGGGTGGTCCTCAGGCCTCTTTCCTGAAGCTGGCTCTGCAGGCGATTTCTCCTGCCACACAAGCTTGGGGAGGGTGCAGAGAGGAAGTGCCGTGTCCTGGCTTTGCTGCTGCTGGCCATGCCAATAAAACAGAGAGAAAAGCCCTAACTCCAGAGACGGCCAGGGCTGAGTTAGCTGAGGATGTAGGGGGCGAGTCAGCTTGAGTTTAGTGTCCCCCCCCCCCCGGAAGGGAAGGGGCAGTTTAACCAAGTCCCCGTGGTACAGGCCCATCTTCCTGCTGCTTCCTGGCTCTGCTCACTTAGGAGGATAGCTCTGCCCGGAGGGGGGAGGGGGTGTGCGCCCTGAGCTCATGTTCCCTGCAAGCACCTTTGGTTGGCTCCCCACCACATACACACACACTCCCCGCTTTCTGAGGCACGAATATGCATTGAGTCTCCTCCTTCAAGGCAGTGTGTATCAGGGTCAGAGCCAGGGAGCCCTTCCCTGGAGGTGAGAATAACAGACTTGGTTGGATAAAGGAAGGGGACTTGGGAGCAGCTGGTGTCCCCTCTGTGTTGGCCATTTTTTGGGGGGCTGGGCCGTGGGGTCTTAAGTTGAGAGTGCTGACATTTTCCACGACAGGTAGTATCTCTAAGGCTTTTTCGACAATGCAACATCTGTACCTCAAGAGCCTCGCAGCCACCTGGGGCTCAGAGTGGCATTTACAGGGCTTTCTCAGTATAGCGGTTAGGTAGATGTAAGCCTCCTGTTCAGCCCCACCCAGGTGAACCAGCTTTGCGTGTCCCTGCTGGGTAGGAACACCTCGGGTCTCCAGTGGGCTCTGTTGGAATCATCCCCAGGCCTGGGCTCTGACCACGCACTCAGGTAGCCACAGCAGAAGGCTCCAACTCTGACTTATGAAAGGAAGCTGGGGTTTTCGAGTTTAACCCCTAACCTGTCACAGACCTACTAACTCAGATGGCCTTTGCCTGAGGCTCAGGGGCAATTGGTGTACTCCACAGCTATCTTCCTGCCTGTCCTGCCTCAGGACTATATGGGCCAGGTGCCGGGGAGTAGACCCTCCCAGTGAGAGTGAGTCAGGTCTGGAAGAGCAGATAGGGATCATATCAGCCCTCCCCTGTGACCTGCTTGTGGTCACCTGCTGAACTGTGAAGGGCCCTGGGTCCCACTGCAGGCTGTCTGAGCAGAGGTGAAGGGTGTGCAGAGGGTGCCCCGGGTTGGCAAAGCCAGCAGGGACAGCCCTGAGAGGCGGGTGGCTGAGGGGTGTGGGCCTGTTGGACGATACCGTACAGGGGACCTAAGTTCTGAGGTGTCCCACAGGAGTTTCTTGGGCAAGTCGCTGAGCTCTGCAGACTTGGTTTCCCATCTGAGAGTAGGCTGCCCACAAACCCCGTTCTGATGTCTCTGTTTCTCCCTCCCCAGGCTCCGAGGTGGCTCCCGGCAGTGTTGGCGACATGGCTGACAGCCCTAGAGATGCCATGCTCAAGCAGGCGCCCGCGTCACGGAACGAGAAGGCCCCCGTGGACTTTGGCTACGTGGGGATCGACTCCATCCTGGAGCAGATGCGCAGGAAGGCTATGAAACAGGGCTTCGAGTTTAACATCATGGTGGTTGGTGAGTGTTGGAGACCTCTGCCCGCCCGCCACGTGACCATGTTGCCACTCCAGGCCCGTGCAGGGGACCTGCCTCAGTCCCAGCACCCAAGCCGCTCTCAAGCTGTCTTCCCCACTGGAAAGTGGGAGGAGAGCTCTCACCTAAAGGACAATTGGAATGAGATGCCGGATACGGGTGCTTGTGCTGGGAGAAGGGACCACATCCACCGGTGACTCCTCCGAGGGCTGCTACCTGTGTTAGCCCTCTGTGACCTGTGACAGTGGCCTCCAGCTCTCAGCTCTGCTGAGTGTCCCCTGGTTATTGCCCCAAGTCCTGGCCTACGGGCCTGAGTGGGACTCAGCCCTCATACCCCAGGCCTGGCTGGAGGCTTCCTGAAGGCTCATCCAGGAAGTGGGGTGTATAGCCACTTTCTCCCTCCTGTGGCCTTGGAGAGCTAGAAGTCGCCAATGGTAGGTTGATAATTAGTGTGACCTGAATGGACCAGCTCAGAAGCCCCTTGAGCCCCACACATGAGGTCCTCTCAGTAACTCTGTGAAAGGTGCATCTGCAATTTTATTTGTTTGTGTGTTTATTAATTTAGAGATAGGGTTTCTCTATATGACTAGGCTGGAACTTGGTTATGTAGACTAGGCCTGCCTTGAACTCACAGAGATCTTGCCTGCCTCCTGAGTGCTGGGATTAAAGACGTGCACCTCCATACCTGGTCTATGATTAGTTTTTCACTCTCAGAACAGGACTCTGCTGACTCTCCAGGGTGGCATCTGGGTAAATGCCTCCCATAGGCTGACGTCCTAAACCAAGTAGAGTCTGGTGGATACCCCACTGCAGGGGTTTGTCTGGGGACCTGTGTCTATGTGTGTCTGCTCTGCCCAGATTCACAGACAACCGACATCTGTTTGGGGGGCCATCATTCTCCTCGGCAGCTGTCTGGACCCATTCCTCAGGAGTCTCGGTGTCTCTTCCTGCTTTGGGTGGCTTCTCTAGGGCCAAGAATGCGCTCTGGCCAAGCCCCAGAGCCACAGAGTGTGGGTTTAAACTCAGCCCTGGACTTTGAGGAGGTGAAGCCCCGGTGGGCTGTCTAAGGATGCTCTGAGCCCAGTGGACTCAGTGTGGCGTAGCCATGAGCTGTGTGCCCATGGAGAGCCTGCCAACCCGCCTCCTCTTCTCTCTCCAGGGCAGAGTGGCCTCGGGAAGTCGACCTTAATCAACACTCTCTTCAAGTCCAAAATCAGCCGGAAGTCAGTGCAGCCCACCTCGGAGGAACGCATCCCCAAGACGATTGAAATCAAGTCTATTACCCATGGTCAGTTCTATGGGAGTCGGGGCTGAGGCTGGGAACAGGGGTCAAGGGCATCCCCAAGATGATTAGAGATGATCAAGTCCATTACCCATGGTCAGTTCTATGGGAGTGGGGGCTGAGGCTGGGAACAGGGGTCAAGGCCATCCCCAAGATGATTAGAGATGATCAAGTCCATTACCCATGGTCAGTTCCATGGAAGCGGGGCTGAGGCTGGGAACAGGGGTCAAGGGCATCCCACTAGAGAGGTCACCGTGACCCCTCTGTGTACACTGAGACTGAGGAGGAATGGTCTGGGCCCCACCAGGCTGAGGCATCATCCCAAACTTCTCTAAAAGAGGTGGCTTTCTGCCTGGCATCACCTCAGCTGTCATCACAGCCCAGCCTGGGACACCCCAGGCTGGTCAGGCATCCTGAGGGCTTGGGTGACCCTTCTGACTTGGGGTGCTGTGGTTTGTGCAGATATCGAGGAGAAGGGGGTCCGGATGAAGCTGACAGTGATCGACACTCCAGGCTTTGGAGACCACATCAACAATGAAAATTGGTAGGTGACCTTGAGGAAGCTTCCTTCAGGTGGGAGAGCCCCACTGGGCTTGGGGCTCTGGGATACCACCTGAGGTCAGATATCCAGATAAGACCTCTCCAAACCCTACAGCCATGCATTTGGGGTCTAATGTTCTAGATCAAAATGGGGTCACCTGGGAATCATGCCCTCCCACCCCAGGACAAAGACCAGCATGGGGAATATAAGCAAAAGACTCTGAGATAAGGCTGGCTTCTCTTTGCAACAGCTAATCATTCCTGTATGAAGTCAGGAGGCTGGGTGCCAAGCCAGTTCTGGGAATTAGCCTGCCATGGGGGGTTGGGGGCTTAGAAAGGACACGTCCCCAGCACGGGCAGAAGGGGTCCCAGGTCCTGGCTAACCCGGATCTCCATGCAGCTGGCAGCCTATTATGAAGTTCATCAACGATCAGTATGAGAAGTACCTGCAGGAGGAGGTCAACATCAACCGGAAGAAGCGCATCCCCGACACACGAGTCCACTGCTGCCTCTACTTCATCCCAGCCACCGGCCACTCGTACGTCCCCTTCGGGGCCTTTGTCTCGATGGTGGGAGCTCTCATTTCCAACACTGGTGGGGCTGCATGCAGGAGGATTCTGTCCGCCCAGCCCCTGGGCACAGGCACAGGGTGGGGGCGAGTGGGACAGGACACTGAGTCAGGACCATGTCAGCAGCTGTGATGTGGGTGTCTGCGTCCGTAGAGGGTCTCTGTGACCTCTGGACTGGGTGTTTTCCTGCCTGTCCGGCTTTCTTTTCTTTATCCAGAGAGCTGAGGACTGGCAGGCGGGGATATTCTGGAGTCTGGTAGGCAGGCTCTGCAGATGGAATGAGGCTCTCAGGCTATGCGGGTGTGAGTGCACTCCAGTCACGTGACTTTCTCCACGTCTGGGGGGGTGCTCTTACCTCCTTGGCCACGGGGGAACTTTGCTGTGTGAGACACAGGAAATAATGAGTGTGCTCTGTCTTCTATGCCTCAGCCATTGCCTGTCCTCGCCAGAGATGCTCCCGGGGCCTGCGAGGTGTGGGAGCACCAGGTGCCTGTCAGAGTTTCCCTCCCCCAGGGCAGGGGGACTCGGGATGGTCTCAGTGACCAGGGTTCTTGGCTCCCTGTGAATCTCCTCTGTCCCCAGTACATAGAGGCCGCTCCCCTCCCTGCTGGACACCCTTGTCACTTGTCCTGACTCCATGTGGGGCCCCGGCCAGTTGCTGTGTAGGCGGTAGGAGCTGGAGGTGGCTTGTTGAGGCCTCCCAGCTTTGGTGCCTCCTGGCCACAGCGCCTGGAATCTGCACTCCAGGCTGTTCCAGGCTCATCCCTGGCTGTAAGAGCCGAGGCTTTGAGGGGACCTTGCATCTTGCACCCTGTCTGGATGCCATAAGGCTCACTGGGGTCTGGGTGGAAAAATCCAAATATGGGTATCTGAGCTTGCCAGTAGTGACCATCTTCCTGTGGGGCCAACCAGAGCCCGTCATGGCAGGGGGTGCCATCAGGTCTCCTCACGTGGGGCTGCTCAGTTGGGTTTCTGCAGCTACTCCAAGCACAGCCTGGGGCAAGGCCAGGACTTACAGCAGGAGACAGGGCCGACATGGCTTCAGTGGGGACAGCTGAGGGCGCGCCCCCAGTGGTGATCCTCTGGGCTAGGGTCCCAGCTGGGCACCTCGCCCAGTTCCCTTCCCCTGACGCTCAGTCCCCAGGGACAGCAGTGGCTTATGGCCGTCTTCGCTCAGACCTCCGCCTGCAGCTTCGCTTCCCACAGGCTGTCTGGGCCTGACAATTCACTATGGAGAAAATGCAGTTTCAGTGGGAAAATAATGCCCACACTTGGGTTCTGCCAGCCTCCTCCCTGCTCCCTGCATCAGATCCTGGCTCTCTGGAGCCAAGCTGACCTGGGGGACAGTTAGCCTGTCCCAGGGCCCAGAGCTTCTGGACGATGTCTCCCACTTCGCCCCGACACTGGAAGCCCCAAGGCGTGACAGTGATGTGAGCCAAGTCACTCTGTGGGCAGTATCCAGGGCCCGTTGGGCTCCTAGTGGCCGTTGTGGGTGAGGGGACTTAGAACCAGCTTCACTCCGGCTCTCCAACCTCAGCTCAATAGGGGAGCATTCACCTTGCACCCTTCCGAGTCCCAGCCTTGCCCCTCTACCAACGTGGCCTCCACGGTGAGACCTGAGGCCAGGGTCCCTGCACTGAGTCTCCTTTGTACTGTTCCGTTTCAGGCTTAGACCCCTGGACATTGAATTCATGAAGCGCCTAAGCAAGGTGGTCAACATCGTCCCAGTCATCGCCAAGGCTGACACGCTGACCCTGGAGGAGAGGGTCTACTTCAAACAACGGGTAGGATGCACGGCCCCTGTCCGGCCCCCGCTCCCTCGAGGACTGCCCAGACAAGTTACGGCCCCTGTCCAGCTCAGGGGATACAGGATAGGAAAGTCACCCTTCCGTCCTTCACAGCATGTGTCCAGCACTGGGGAAGCCCCTGGCCTGGGTGGCTGCTGGGGACCCCCATTTCCAGCAGCCTCAGTAGCTTTTGGAGTAACCCAAGCAGAGGCAAATGTCTCAGAGCCGTCGGACCCAGCACACCTGGGTTTTATGAGGTGGGAAAGAAAGCTGAAGGGCCTGTCTGCCTCGGTGGCTTTCTCTTCTGCCATGGTCGAGGCCACTGCTGGCTGGGTGGTGGGGTGCCCCTGTGGGCATCTGCATAGAGTCCTGGGCCTCTTCTGAACAAGGCCATACTTCAGAGCCTCCTGGGAGCTCCAGCCTGGGGTTGTGAGGCCCCAAATCCAATTCCAGAGGCTCCCAGGGCTTCCACCCCAGGCCATGTATGGGGATTTTCCCAGCATGCACAGGGAAGGGTAGTTGGGGGTTGCATCTGCCAGAGACCAGAAAGCTCTCCAGGGTGTGAGAGCCTGGATCTGCTAGGGCAAACGAGACAGCTGTCCCCTGGGATGTCCTCTATCGACTGTCAACTACCTAGGCTGTCGTCAAGGTGGAGAGCATTTCAGCAGGCTGCAAGAAGGAGCCATGCTAATCCCTAGAGGGTTTTAAGAAAGAGGACTCAGCAATCCTGAGTTATTTTAGGGGGTGGAGGGTAGTGATGGGGAGATTCTCGGGACAGTGATCGCGGGGCCCCTCAGGCCAGGTGAGCCCCTTCTTAGTGCAGAGGTACCAGAACTCGAGGCTCAGTGGGTTGTAGCTCAGGTGGAAGAGAGCTTGCCCAGCACACAGAAGGCTCAGGTTGGATCTTCAGCACTACATCAACTTGGGTGTGGTGCACACACCTGTAACACCAACACTTGGGAGGCAGAGGCAGGAGGATCGGGAGTTCAAGGTTGTCCTTGGTTACCTAGCCAGTTTGAGGCCAGCCTGAGCTGGAGACTTTGTCTCCTCAAAGAGTGGTGGGGGGGCCTGGAGAGATGGCTCAGGGGTTAAGAGCACTGACTGCTCTTGTAGAGGACCCTGGTTCCATTCCTGGCACCCACAGGCAGCTCACGAGTTCCAGGGGACTCACATGCCCTCTTCTGGCTTCTATGGGCACTGGGCATGCATGTGGTGCACACGCATACATTTGGGCAAACACTAGTACACATGAAATAAAAATAAAATGAATCTTTACAAAAAATGAGATATTCTCAGGGCAGGGCCACTCAGAGCCTGCCTTTGTAGGGGTTCATGGCTCGAGCGCCTGATGGCTGCTAGCCTGATTCAGGAACCACACCTCTGTGTCCCCCAGATTACCGCAGACCTACTGTCCAATGGCATTGATGTGTACCCCCAGAAGGAGTTTGATGAGGATTCAGAGGACCGGCTGGTGAATGAGAAGTTCCGGGTGAGTGGGTCACCAGGTGCTGGGTGGTGGGGGCGGTGGGGGGGATGGCTAGAAAAGGATGGGTGTCCACGTGTCCAGCCCTGGTCCTCCTGAGCCAAGGCCTGCAGTTTTCCAGGTTCAAGGCCCAGGAGTACGTGCAGCTAATTCTTCTGCCTTCTCCAGGAGATGATCCCATTTGCTGTGGTGGGCAGTGACCATGAGTATCAAGTCAATGGCAAGAGGATCCTGGGAAGGAAGACCAAGTGGGGCACCATTGAAGGTACCGGCTGCTGACCTGCCACACTGTCTCGACCTGTCGTTGAGCGTGGACGCTCATCCGCTGCACTGTGGGCAGGGTTTCTTCCCCCTTGGAAGGACACTGACTGTGGAGGGCACCTGTGTCCTTGAACTTAATTACTTTGTCAAGACTTAGTTACTTTGTCCCAAGTACTGAGGGCCGGGACTCTGGTCTTCTCTGGGGTCCAGGTCAGCCCCAGGTGGGATGGTCCCAGGGCCTTTCTTTCGGCTCTTCCTCTCCTCAGTGGAGTGGAGGATGGGGAAGGACAGAGCTGCCGGAAGATAAAAACCCGGTTTGTTCCTTGGGACCAGTGTGGTCGAAAGGCCCCGCAGAGGAGCAGAAAGTTGAGGCTCTGTGAGTTGGGGTGAGTCCCAATTCTCCAGAGCCTCAGTCTGCACATTTTATAAATGAGGGCTGTGCCCTGAGGTCTAGGTGATGTGAGATGTTCCGGATGGTTAGGGCTGTTCTTCTGGTTCGTTTTGGGCTTACTCTGTAGGCTGGGATGATCTGGCACTCAAGTCCTTCTGCCTTGGCCTCCTGAGTGCTGGGGTTACAGGGGTACACACCACACCAGTGCTGGGGTTACAGGGGTACACACCACACCAGTGCTGGGGTTACAGGGGTACACACCACACCAGCTCTGGGGTTACAGGGGTACACACCATACCAGTGCTGGGGTTACAGGGGTACACACCACACCAGCTCTGGAGTTACAGGGGTACACACCACACCAGTGCTGGGATTACAGGGGTACACACCACACCAGTGCTGGGATTACAGGGGTACACACCACACCAGCTCTGGGATTACAGGGGTACACACCACACCAGCTCTGGAGTTACAGGGGTACACACCACACCAGTGCTGGGGTTACAGGGGTACACACCACACCAGTGCTGGGATTACAGGGGTACACACCACACCAGCTCTGGGATTACAGGGGTACACACCACACCAGTGCTGGGGTTACAGGGGTACACACCACACCAGTGCTGGGATTACAGGGGTACACACCACACCAGTGCTGGGGTTACAGGGGTACACACCACACCAGCTCTGGGGTTACAGGGGTACACACCACACCAGTGCTGGGATTACAGGGGTACACACCACACCAGTGCTGGGATTACAGGGGTACACACCACACCAGCTCTGGGATTACAGAGGGAACACACCACACCAGTGCTGGGGTTACGGGGGTACACACCACACCAGGTCTGCTAGAGCTCTTTGGGGATCAGTTTATCTAAGAATCTGGTGATGGTGTTCCTGGCTGTGAACTTGGAGGCATCCGCTCAGGACCCTCCCCCATTTAGTGGATTATCATTTAACCCTTTCAGTTCTCCAGGTCCCTTTACTCATCCCTTTTCAGAGAGGAGTTAGAGCAGTGGTTCTCAACCTTCCTAATGCTGGACCCTTTAATGCAGTTCCTCATGACGTGCTGACCCCCAACCACAATTATTTTCATTGCTGCTTTATAACCGTAATTTTGCTACTGGTTATAAAGGAATCCTAATGTAAATATCTGTGTTTTCCGGTGGCCTTAGGTGACTCCTGTGAAGGGGTCATTTGACCCCCAAAGAGTTGTGACCCACAGATTGAGAACTGCTGAGTTAGAGAGACAAGTTCTGTAGAGTGCTTGCCTAGCCTTAACTGAGTTCTGTACTTAACCATGCTCTGTACCACATAAACCAGGTTGGCCGATCCCCATCTGTGATCTTAGCATTAGAAGTGGAGGCAGGAGGATCCAGGATTCAGTATCATCCATCCGACAGTGAGGTCAAAGGAGAACTAGGGAGGGAAAGGGGGCTGTGAGAACAGAATGAATGGACAGCCAGGGCTCCAGACTGGGCAGTGATTTCGGCTCCACATGCAGCCCTGCACTGGAGCCTCTGGAGTCAGGAGTTGTTACCTGGTCTTTCTGAGGGGAGCACTGAGGACCTCCTGTGCCGTCCATGTGGGTCTTCCAGGTGGGCTGCTGTGGGGATGTTTTCTAAATATGCCCTGGGTGCTTTAGGCGCCTGTGGCTTTCTGTAGCATGCTTCTCTGTGGCAGACGATGACCCCAGAGGTGACCCAGAGGTCAAAAGCTTGTCCTCAGCTTTGTTTCCCTCAGTCCCTCCTTCCTGTCTCTGCTCATCCTCTTTGCATCCCTCCCCAAATGTGCAAGGCATGGTTTGAAGTGAGGACAGTTTTGGGGTAAGAGTCCACATCTGAGATGCATGGGCTATTGGCGTGTCTCTTCTGACCTCTGGTGGCCAACGTGGGTACTGCATACACTCCATGAGAAATCGTCAGGAAGTTAATTAACCAGGTTAGATGATTGCTCACAGTTGAAGGTGCACACAGCCTGTGTGAACCGGTAAAGGTGCTCCCCTGGCTCCCACATCCAGTGGCCTTCTTATGAGGACCCCGGGGACTTACCAGAACATGGTAGGAGTTCCTATCAGGGACGGACGGACACGCACGCACGCACCCTGTGAGTCCATAACTGAACAAGCTGTATCCAGTTGTGCCCACTCCTTTCCTCCTCCTTGGCATACACCATCTGTTCCATCCTTGGAAGCTGGCCGAAATACTGCCTGGGGGATGGAAAGCTATTTGTTCCTTGAGCATAATGTAGTCAAAAGCCTCACAAAGTCCAATTACACTGTTAGTTCACTTGGTCCTTTCGTGCCCCCGAGGCATGAACCATGCCATTCTCCCTCGTAAATTTCTTTTTACATTTATTTATTAACTTATTTATTTTATTGGGGGAAGCAGTTTTGTACGTGCCAGAACACACATGTGGAAGGCAGAGGACAACTTGCAAGAGTCGATTCTCTCCTACCATGTGGTTCTGGGAATCAAACTCAGGTGTTGAGCTGGCAGCAAATGCCCGTATCCACTGAGCCGTTAGCCCATGTTATGGGAAACTGCGTCAGAGAAGCCAAGATTCACCCAAGCAGGAACGCTCACAGTTCCAGGGGTGCAGTCCATCATGGTGGGGATTCACGGTAGCTTGACAAGAGGCAGTTGATCACATGGCATCCACAGTCAGGAAGCAGAGATAAGTGAGTGCTGAATTCAGCTCACTTTCTCCTTTTATTCATCCAGAAAACCCCAGCCCACGGGATGATGCTGCCCACTGTCAGGGTGGGTCTTCCCTCAGCTGGACCTCTCTGGATGCACCCTCATAGACACACTAGAAGTGTGTCTCCCAGGTGACTCCAAAACTAGCTGAGTAGCTGTCAATCACATACCCTTCTCTCCCCCACCCACAAGTGGGTGGGGCTTTCTGGAAGCTGTTGGCATTGCTGGATGGGGGAGGAGGACTTCCTTCTGACAGGACATTGAGCATCCTTCTCTTTTCCTCAGTTGAGAATACCACTCACTGTGAATTCGCCTACCTGCGGGATCTCCTCATTAGGTAAGTCATCGGCTCTGAAGGCCCCTGGGGAGGGCCAGATCTGGGTGGTAGTGGCAGATTGGTGGGCAGAGGCTCCCACCTCCACAGCAGCTGCTTGTTGTCAGAGCTAGGGTTAGCGGGAACACCTCTGAAGCCCATTGTCTAGAGCTGGAAACAAAACAAAACCCTCTTGTGGGTGAATGAGGAAATGGGAATTCTTTCTAGCCTTCTGAGGTCACCAGGATGAGAAGGGCTGAATTCCTGTCCCCGCCCTGGATTCAGCTGTGGCCCTAAGGGCACAGCCTGGGCTATCTATCTCAAAACAAACAAAAGAAAAATATCATAATGAACCCCATTATTTTGTATAACTAAAATATGCTAATGGGGGGGAGATGCAGGGCAAGGGACCTGGGTTCGGGCTTCTAAGAGCAAACCTTACCACCTTTGGGACTCCTCGCCCTTCCAGCTTCCCTTTCCAAAGTAAAGGGGAGTGGTAGTCTGCTGTGGGGGTCAGTGGTAACCTTGCCTGGCAGGCTTAAGGCCCTGGCTCCCACCTGCAAAAGGAAACTAGAAAAAAAAAACGAGCTAGGCATGGCAGGGTGGACAGCTCTGGGGACGGTGGTCACCTGCTGCCTCCTGCTGGCCACAGTCTGAACTTCCGCATTGGAGCATAGATACTCCAGTCCTGCCTGCTGATGGGGGGGGGGGGGAGGGGAACCTTCCGAGCTTGTGTTGTTAGTGCTCAGTCTGCATCCTTGTGCAGGCCCCAGGCCCCTGACTAGCCACAGCATGGACACAGAGAGAAGGAGGTATGGGTTAGAGCCCACAGAGGGTCTGGAGTCACCAGAGGGCAGACTGCCTGGTCCTGCTCTGTGTACACCAAAGAGCCTGCAGGCTGCCTCTAAGGGCCGGGAGGGAGGGCAGGTAGTTGTGACCCCAGGCAGGCTGAGGTCACCCCACACTGGCCACACCCCCTGCAGGACGCACATGCAGAATATCAAGGACATCACCAGCAGCATCCACTTCGAAGCCTACCGTGTGAAACGCCTCAACGAAGGCAACAGCGCCATGGCCAACGGGGTCGAGGAGAAGGAGTCAGAAGCCCAGGAGATGTAGATGCCCGCCCCTGGACCCCTGCCCCCAAATCTTCTCATCCTCCCTGGCCCACCCACCTACCCTGTCTTATTTTATATAATTGTCTCCATTTGTCACCCGCCTCCTCCTCTTTCCACACTCTGCCCAGTAACAAGAGAGGGCTTATCTCCCAGCTGTGCTCTTATTGGATGCAGCAGCAAGGTGGGCGGGGCTACGGCCTGGGCCCGCCTCTGGGCCCTCCCTCTCCATGCTCAGAAGGCTGGACTGGGCTCAGCCCCTGAGGGCTTAGAAGAGCTGTGCATCCCTGCCCTCTGAGTTTTGAGCTGAAGCCTGTGGGGACCAGGTCCTGGGGGGTTGCGGAGGAGCCCATTAAGCCACAAGTCCCCATGGCCACAGCCTCAAAAACAGGCCGCGCCCCGGGGAGGATGGAGCTGGCCAGGTGGTCCTGGAGCCCCATCTGTCATTGTGGACCACGCCCTCAGCTGCCCGCTCCCCAAGGAAACTAGAGACATCCACAACCAAAGTTGCCAATCGCGTAGACATAGTGACAGCCGTGCCCCTTCTCCCTAAGCCTGGCGCAGAGCAGAAAGTGCCTTGATCCGCGAGAGCCAGTCCCTCTTCCCAGGTGTCCCTGGGATGCAAAGCTGGGGAGCGGGAGTTCTTTTCTCCCTGCCCTCGACCTCCTCCCGTGTGCTGTAGACACTGCTACTGCACCGGACTTTATCAAGACAGCATGAAAGATGCACCCCACCCCCGCCCAGTCCTAGCGAGGTCAGAGCAGACTTGGTGGAGTGGAGGGAGGAAGCCATGGAAGGAAGGTGGAGCGGTACATGGGAGCTGCCCTGCCAGGTGCCAGGGAAGGTGTATGTCTGGTCCTCTGGCCCAAGATGCTCTGGTTACATTGTCACCCAGTTGCCCCGCCCCACCCCTACACACATACTGCCCAGGCTCAAGCTGGGTAGGAACCAGGAAAACCTGACCATTTTGCTGTCTACATGTGCCTGGACCCCTGTGTCCCAGAATTATACCCCCAAGGACGGAGAGATGAGAGAGTCAGAGATGGATAGGCAGACCACAGGGCGAGGCTTCACAGCAGAGCCAGGCTCCCTCCTCTTCTCTCAGAGGGATCCATTAGGGACCATCGATGCACAGCTGACCAAAGCCATGCCCTTTCTGCTTGCCCGCCATTCCTGTCCCGTCTCTGGGAGGAGTGTGGTGAGTGTAGACAGGTTGGACCCGCTTGGGGGAGGTGCCTCTACAGACCCCAGGCTAGCTTCTTGCAGCCTAGAAGTACAGTGTGTGGGGGGGGTGCAGACGGATGAGGGGTACACATTGCACCCTGCATTGGGTGTCTGCTCCCCCTCCCAAGTGTGGAAGGCCCCTCATTGAGCCCTGCAGCTGAACAGTTCGCTTGCCAGCTTGCCAAGTTCTTTTGCCAAAATCAGGACTTTGAAGGAAATCTCTAGCATGCTGGACCCAGGGCACCTTGGCCTTTCCAGCCCCAGTGTCCCTGGGGACTTAGCAGCAGCCCATGTCAGCAGGGTGATGTCATGCCTCATGAAAACTGTTCGTCCTGCCAGGCTGTTCCACATGGCCTTTCGCTGGGGGGCTCCTGGGGTAGGGGTGTCTCTTTTTGTATAAATAACAAAGTGTTGAAATGTATTTCCTGAAATAAATGTTTCAAATACAGTCTAGAGTGGCAGTGGGTTCTCTTGCCTCGGGACGTGTGTGGTCCATTAGCATTCGAGGCTCCTGCCGGAAGAGATGGAGCTATGTGGGACCCTGAATCCAGACTTGCAGAACCAGTGGCCCCATGGTGAAAAGTGCTCTTCCAGATGACTCAGTTAACAGCATCATTCAGGTGGGTCACAACCACCTGTAATCGAGCTCCAAGGGGATCTGGCGCCCTCTGCTGGCCTCTCCTGGTACCTGTACACATGTGGCGGGCACACATATACACATGAATACAAATCTAAATTGTACTATGTTAGGCCCTATGAACTGGCCATTTACAATAACGTTATTCAAAGAGAACTAAACCATGTGTGGTTCCAGGGGCCTGGCTGAGCCAGCTGGGATGGGAAGAAGGGAGGAGCCCTGGCCCTGGCTCCTCTGTGTGCTCTGACGTCCTGCAGCTCCTGCGACAAATGACCACAAACCAGGCTCCCTAGAACAACAGAATCTGTCTACATTCCCATAGCTCTGGAAGCCTCAGACCAGGTGTTGGCATGACCCTGCTCCATCCAGTCTCGTGGAGAGAGTCCTCTGCCTCTGCCTGCTCCTGGACTGCATGGCTCCAGGCTCGGCCCCCGTCTTCACACACCCTTTTCTGTATGTCTTGAGAGATGCTCTCCTTAGATGGAGGGGCCACTTCGACCCAGGATAATCTCATCTTGATCTTTAGTTACGTCTTAAAGATCCTGTTTCCAAATAAGGCGGGAATTTGGGGTGACACACACTTACCACCTCACCATGTCCTGTACTGTGGGGTTCCCAGCACTGCAGTGGCAGCTTGAGAACACAAGGCTCACTTGCCGCCTCCAAGCCGAGTTTTCTAAGGAGTGACTCTACCTCTCTGGCCTGCCCACACTCTTCTGAAGGCCACCCGGTGACACATGGGGTTTCAGCAGCCTCATGGAGTCTTTTAAGTCAAGGATCCCGAGTTACGGGTTCGAGTGCCGATGGCACCGGCAGAATGGGATGGTCGGGTCCATGGAGCCAGCTCGCTTGAGTCCCCAGTTCTAAGGCCCTTGGTTCTACAGTTCCATAGCTCTGAAAGCCTCCTTCCTCAAGGCCGAACTGTTCCCGTGTTCATTCCCATCGTCTGTCCTCCAGCCACAGACAGACTTAGGCAGTTGCCATTCATAACCAACCCAGCCTACATGTGCCTCCCAGCCAGTGATGGGGGTACCCACCTCCCACTCAAATGAGCAAACACTCCGCCATTCCCATCTGCCCAGGAGCATGGGCTTTCTCGTGCTACCTGGCTGGTAATAGGGGAACCCTCAGCTCCCACCAACAGTCGGCAAAGCTCCAGTGATCTTGTCTGCACTCTACAGTACTGCGGTTACAGGTGTGCATGGCTATACCAAAAGAAAGAAATTTAATGTGGGTGCTGGGGATCTCAGGTCCTCAGGCTCAGGCCCCATGTGCTCCTGTCCACTGAGCCACCTCTCCAGCCCTGAATGTGACCTTTCCATGGAGCGAGCTATCTATCAATGCCAGAACTAGAGGGGGCGGGAGGCTGGACAGAAGAGCAAGGTGGCTTCATGGCGTGGGACCCCATGCCCCTGACCTTCCTCTTGCCTATCCAGCCACAGCGTCACACATGGCCAGCACAAATGGTTCCTGGAGCAGTGGTGTGGTCCAGGATGGACTGTCACCAAGGCGCGACCCAGGAGCAGGAAGACCCTGCAGCGGGCCCTGCTCACGCTGGCTTAGGCTTCCGTGAGGATTGGGGTGTCCCAGAGGATCTACAAATGCCTGGTGTCCCTTCCCCCACCCCAGGCCTCAGGGTTTGAAGGCAGGAAACAGATGGACAACCTCTGGGGAGCCACTGGAGTGAGGGCTGCCCAGTGCACCTGGGTCAGGCCAGGAAAGCTCGAGGAGCCTGTTCAGAGCAGGCCCTGTTGGAGTCGCTTTTGGATTTTTGTTTGTGGGTATCGTGTGTGTGTGTGTGTGTGTGTGTGTGTGTGTGTGTGTGTACATATGTATGTGGAGGAGGGTGTTGTGTGCATCTGTGTGCATGGAGGCCAGAGGACAGCCTTGATGTAGCTGAAAGTTTTTCTGTGTCCTGCCTGGTCCACAGCTGCTCAGACCCAAGTAAACACACAGAGACTTATATTAATTAAAACTGCTTGGCATTAGCTCAGGCTAACTACTGACTAGCTCTTACACTTAAACTCAGCCTATTTTTGTTAACCTATATGTCACCACGTGTTCTGTGCTTTACCTGTGTGCCATTACATGCTGCTCTCTGGATGGCAGGATGGCATCTCCTGACTCAGCCTTCCTCTTCCCACAATTCTCCCTGTTTGCTTATCCCGCCTATACTTTCTGGCTGGCTACTGGCCAATCAGCGTTTTATTAAATCAGTGTACAAAAGCATTATCCCACAGCACCTTGGTTTGTTTTTTGCTTCTGTTTATGTTTTTCGAGACAGGGTTTCTCTGTGTAGTTTTGGTGCCTGTCCTGGATCTCGCTCTGTAGACCAGGCTGGCCTCAAACTCACAGAGATCCGCTGGCTCTGCCTCCCAAGTGCTGGGATTAAAGGCATGCGCCACTGCCACCCAGAGCCTTGGTTGTTTTTTGCTTTTGTTTTTTTATTTGAGACAGGGGCTCTCACTGGCTTGAAGTTTCCAAACAAATAGGCTGGGCTGGCTGGCCAGTGAGTCCCAGGATCTGCCAGTTTTTGCCTCCTCATTGCCAAGGTTAAGTACATGCCTCCATGTTGAGCTTTACCTGGTTCTGAGGATGGAAGCCCAGGTCCTCTTGTTAGCCTAACAAGCATCTTACCCACCGAGCTGGCCTCTCCAACCACTTATATATATTTGTTTATTTATTTAATGTGTATAGATGTCTGTGAACCAAGTGTGTACCTGATGCCGGAGGAGGACAGAGGCAGGTGTGGGATCTCCTAGGACTGGAGTTTCAGACTGCCATGTGGATGCTGAGAATAGAAATCGGACCTGAAGCCTCTGGAAGAGCATCCAGTGCTCTTAACCACTGAGCCATCTCTCCAGGTCTCTACTCATTTTTAAACACCACTTTCTGGCTACAAGTATAGCCTTCAATATGGAAAATTCCAGAAAAGAAATTACACATTAGAGAAAAAAAAATCCCCATTCACATCCACATCCAGTGATGTTACCTAGCTCTGACGCTGGGGCATGGCCTCAGGCTCTAGGGGAGATCATGGCAACCCCAGCATTTGAGAGGCTGAGGCAAGAGTATCAGAAGTTTGAGGCTACCACAGTTCCCAACCCCCCACCCAAGTCCCTGTGTTTTCTGTCCAGAAGGGTTCCTCGTTCACAGGGATGATTCTGTGTCCCTCTCTGCTTCCCCCCCTTGCCTGTTGGAAGTGGGGGCTGGGAGAGGAATCATGTCCCCGTCATCCCCCATCCCCCTCTTCCACACTGCAGCCCTTTGGGAACCAGCGTAGGACTGAGGTGCATTTCCTGAGTCAGAAAAGGAATATTTTCCAGATGCTCCACTGCCCAGAGAAGAAACAGGAGGGAGGGGTCTGCAAAAGCAGATACCCCCCACCCCCCACTCCCACCCATCCCCGCACGCATGAGGGATTCTGGCTGGGCTACATCTACGCAAGGTGGTGGTCACTCCACATCAGTTTTCAGGAGCCCTTGGAGAGTTCTGGTGTAGAGGGTGGTCTGCCTTGATGGTCTGCAGAAACTCTCTCTCCACACTGCCTCCGAGCCAGGTTTCCTCCTGCTGAGGGCCACAGCCGGAAAGAAAATGTAGAAAGTAAGAGCAGAAATAGTGTCACAGACCTGTGATCCTGGCACTCTGAAAGCGGAGGCTGGAGAGCCAGAGACCACCCTGGCTACCTACATACATCTGAGACCCTGTCACAAAAGAATAAAGTAAGAGGTCAAGTCCTCTTGTGTCTCTGATAGTTCAACCCATGCCTGCATTCAATGAAACATGTGCATGGAAGGCATGGGGACACAAACAGTGACTGCCAGTCAACCTGTTCATGAGTAGGAGTTAAAAAATAAAATAGCTTGGCTGTGGTGGCACACGCCTTTAATCCCAGCACCCAGAAGGTGGAGACAGGTGGATCTCTGGGAGTTTGAAGCCAGCCTGGTCTACAAAGAGAGTTTCAGGACAGCCAAGGCTACACAGAGAATCGTTGTCTCAAAAAACCAAAAAAAGGTAAATAAATAAAAATTTAAAAGTTTGTGTGTGCGTTGCAGGTGTGCATGTATGTGTATGGGTGCATGTACTCATGGGTGCACATGGAGAGAGGCCAGGGCAGGATACTGAGTATCTCTTCCTTATTGCCTTGTGACAGGGTTTCTCACTGAACTAGAAGTTTGCTGTTGTGATTAGGCTGGCTTGTCAGTGAACTGTCAGGATCCTCTTGGCCCTGTACCCAGAAGTCCAAATAGGGAGTGTCTCTAGAGCAAGAGATAGGGGGCCCATGTGAGTTTCCTCCTTCCTCCTGCCTGGTAAGGTTTGAGTGTGGAATGTCCCTCACAGACTTATGTGTTTGAACGCTTGATCTCCAGAAGGTGGCGCTGTTCTGGGAGGTTATAAAGCCTTTTGGGTGTGGAGATGGTGAGGCTTGAAGGCACACTTGTTTCTGCCTGAGTTTCCTGATTTATAGAGATTTGAGGAAGCTGCATCACAAGCCCCGCCCCCAGCTGCCATGCCTTCCTGTCCCGATGGGTGGTATCTCCATCAACTATGAACCATAAAAACAAACAAGCAAACACTCTTTCCTTAAGTTGCTTCTATCAGGTGTTTGGTGACAAGGATAACTGGAACTAATTCCCTGTCTCCCCTTTGCTCCTATCCAGTTACCACTTCCTGGCTTAGGGATAGCCAGGGCCTCCTGCTCTGCAGACGATGAGTTTTAGTGCAGAGGTGTAATGGTTAGTCCTCATTGCCCACTGGATTTGGAACCAACTGGAAGGCCCACATCATCTCCAGGATGTGGGCAGCACCACCCCATGGACTGGGTCCTTGAATGAATAAATAAGGAAAAGGGAAGGCCTCCAAGGACCAGCATTCATCTCTCTACTTCCTGACTGTGAACACCATGTGACCAGCCGCCTCAGTCTTTCCACCATGACAGAGAGTAACTCTCAAAAGTGAGCTGGAATAAACCTTCCTTTACTTACGTTTCTTGCATTGGGTACTATGTCACGGCAAGGAGACAAGTAGATTGATTTGAAACACAAAATCACTTTGCCATGTAGATTCAACTCTGCAGCCTTGAACTTGGGTCCACATAAGAACCCCGGGGTCTCCCTCCTAGATCACATATGGAAGAATTCCTGGAGGCCAGGTTGGAGCTGGGCTAATGGACAGAGGGGCTGAGAACAGTTGGCCCTCAGTAGTGCCTGAGGGTTTCTTCTAAGTCAATGTGATTCAGTGTGGCCCTGGAGAGGCCGTGGATCCATTGGGGCTGGGATGGATGTCCCTTTTTCTACTGTGTGGCCTTGGGCAAGCTCTGTCCCACCAACAGGGACAGTGGTCACGTAGGCGTTCTTTATGCTGGGGAATGAGGCAGGCAGGAAACCTACGTTTCATTACAGTGATAAAATGTGCATGAAAGGCAGCTTCCAGAAGGAAAGGTGTGTGCTGGCTCACAGCTTAGAGCTCAGTCCACTGTCTGCTTTTCAGCTCAGTGGCAAGGCAGAAACCTCCTGGCTGAAGGGCATGGCAGAGAAAGCTGCTTGCCTCACGGTAGCCAGGAAGCAGGGAGAGGAAGGGAGGGAGGAGAGACCAGGTCTACCCTTCGAAGGCACCACCCTGGGCATCTGCTTCCTCCAGTCAGGTTCCATCTCCTGTTTCTACCACTTGGTAACACTATCAAATGATGAATCCGACAGTGGGCTAATTAGGCCAGAGCCCTTGTGAGCCAGTCATGTCCTGTCCCGTGTCCCCCCCCCCACCCCCCCCCCCCCCCCCCCCCCGCCGAGGTTTGGAGTCCCACTGTTCAACATGGCGCTGGGAGGCAAACCTTTACCATGTGAGTGTTGGGGAGTACATTTTGGTGATGGTTTAAAGAGATGTCCCATAGTCTCCGGCATTTGAATACTTGGTCCTTGGTTGGTGGCGCTGTTGGGGAGGCTTGGGGGTGTGGCCTTGCTGGAGAAAGTGTGTTGCTGGAGGAGGTCTTTGAGGTTTCAAAGCCATACGCCATCCCCGATGCACTTTCTCTGCTTCCCGCTTGTGGCTTAAGATAAGAGCCCTCAGCTCCTGCTCTAGCTACCATGTCCACTCCTCGCTTCCCTCCAGCCATGACAGACTCCTTTCCCTTGGGAACCGTAAGTCCAAATAAACGCTTCTGTAAGTTGCCTTGGTCATGGTGTTTTATCACAACCGTAGAAAAGTAACCAATACAGTTTCATACCCAAGCCACAACAAGCCCACAGCAGGATGGATTCTGTCCAAAGCCAAGGGCCACCTGGACCCAATGCCAACTCACAGGGTCCCTGTCTCTCTCCATCACAATGTCACTCCTTCTTCCAGCCCTGGCAGGTGGGCCCTCTTAGCATCTCTGAAGCCTGGATATGTGTGTCCAATCCAGGGCTTTCCCTTACCTACCTGAGAGCCACAGCAGTACTGTCCTGTTCTGCAGGACTGGGTGGACCCAGGACATGTCGGAAGCACGGTCCCAGTCTTCTGGGCTACAGGGACTCCGCCCTTGGTGGTCAGGACCTATTGTAGCACTGCTGTGCATGAGTGCCCGTGGGAAAACATCTTCCTTCCCTTTCATAGAAGGTGCTTAGAAATACCCAGAAGAAAACGGGGCATGAATAAATAAGGCTGCCCAGAGTAAGTGGGTCTTGATCTGTCTGCTTGAATTAAAAAATAAATAAATAAATAAATAAATAAATAAATAAATAAATAAATAAATAAATAAATAAATAAATAAATAAAAAAACACCACTTGGAGGGGTCTGGATGCCAGCGTTTCTGCAAGGTATCATTACCCTATGCCACTGCCTGCTCCTCCCCCTCTCCCTTCTTCCCTCTTCCTCCTCCCCTCTCCCTCCTCCCTTCTGCCTCCTCCCTCTCTTGGGTGCCAGGGACATCAGCATTGGGCTCTTCAGCCAGCCCTGCCACCCAGAACATCATCACCATGGCCTCTTCTCTCTCTCTGGTTAATACTTTCATCCGAGCCCTGTCCCAGGAAGAAACAGTCTCTAAAGAGAAATGGCTTTGCCGGGATCCCGGGGATCCCTCCCTGGGAGACCAAGTCCAAGGCTGGATACCCAGGAGTCCCAGGAGCACACTCACCTGCCCAGCCAAGATTGGACTTGGGGACAGGCCTGCCACGTGACTTCTGCCTCTGCCTCTTCACAGAGCTGTGGTGCCCTGTGTTTGAATTTGCAGCTTCTTGCTTTAAGATGGCCTCGACTGGGATGGCAGCTGCCAGGGGCTGCTGGGGAGGGTTGGCATGGGGACGTAGGGTCTGTCTGTCTGTCTGTCTGTCTGTCTGTTTTACAATGCTGAGGATGGAATTTGGGGCTTTTACAATAGATGGTAGACAAGTGCTCTCCCCCGAGCAGCACCCCATCCCCATCTCTGTTGAAGTTCCCGTCTGCTCACAGGCAGCACCGGCCTCTCCCTACTGGTCCCCCGTAGGTCTCTTCACATATTTTTATTCACTTCAGTGAATTACGATCTTGTCTGTTACTGTTTGAATGTGCATACAACACAGGCGTGTGTGTTTGAATACTCGGTCCCCACCCGAGTGCATTTCTGGGAGGTTATGGAACTTTTAGGAGGTGGGACCAAGCTGGAGGAAGGGGGCCACAGCTCTTACTCTGGTCTGAGTATTCTCTCTGCTTTCTGGTCAGCTCCACATAACCCTGCCCCTCACTCAGGCCAACAGGGAGCCACGCACTGCCCTGCCTTTCCTGCCACGATGGACTTCTTTATTTATTTTTGTTTTCTCAAGACAAGCTTTCTCTGTGTAGCTCTGGCTGTCCCAGAACTCTCCTTGTAGACAAGGCTGGCCTTGAACTCACAGAGATCCACCTGCCTCTGCCTCCCAAGTGCTGAGATTAAAGGTGTGCGCCACCACTGCCCGGCTATGATGGACTCCTAAACTGAATCAAACCCAACTTTTCTTCCTACAAGTTGCTTCTGTTAGGAATTTTGTCATAGCAATAGAAAGGGAAATTAACCTTAGCTAATAATCCTAACATCCCTACCTTTCCCTGGTGAAGGTTTTTCTGTGATTATGTTTTCTTGCTTTTTTGTATGTCTTACAACTTATTTATTTGCCCTCAAATCATGCATTAGAAAAAAAATTGAAAAACAAACTTCAGATTTGCTTCATTGTTGGCTACAAGTGATTTGAAGGTAGGATCGGGTCTCTCCCTGAAGTCAATATGTAGGAGAGAAATGGATGGTTTCCAGAAACTTCCATGTGGGTGGAATGTACTTCTATGCAAGGGCATGTAGGAAAATTGGAGGATGTAGTAGTTTGCAAGAGAATTGCCCCCATGGGCTCATATGTTTGAATGTTTGGACCACAGTTGGTGGAACTGTTTGGGAAGGATTAGAAGGTGTGGCCTTGTTAGAGGAGGTGTGTCACTGGGAGTGGGATTTGAGGTTTTAAAAGCTCATGCCACTTTCATTTCCCTCCCTCCCTCTCTCTCTCCCTCCCTCCCTTCCCCCATCTCTCCCTCTGCCTCCTGCTACTTGTGGATCAGATGGAAACTCTTATCATGCCTGCCATGATAGCCATGGGCACATTCTCTGAATCTGTAAGCAAGACTCCAAGTACAAGATTTATTTTATAAGTTGCCATGGCCATGGTGTCTCTTCACAGCAATAGAACAGTAACTGAGACAGATTCTGTGGAAGTTGGTGTAACCACCCAGGTGCCATCACTGTAGAGAGCTGGGTGGTGACATCCCGAAGCATTGGTTGTTACAGATGTGAGCAGTGGAAGTCAGTAGATGTCATCCTGCTCACAGTTATTGTCTGTCAGAATGACTTTTAAATGACCTTGAAAATTCTCTTGACACCCCTCCCCCACTCCAATCCCACTGGCTGCAGGCAACTGCAGTTCTTGTGAATTCAAAACACATTAAAATCCCCAGCTCCCACCTGGGCAGGCTCAGGCTGGGAGGCAACCCGGGATTCACCATCAGAAACCTGGCCCTGATCTCTGTGTCTTGGCCTCCATTGTAATGGGGGCCTTCACTGACTCCCTGCTCAGATTCCTCCAGAATGTTCTGGCTTTTGTCAGTTCGAGGCAGGCCTTGGCAACTGTGGAAGCAGAGGGGGTGTGTGTCTAATAAAGTCAGAGCTCTGTAATTTAGCAATTACTGAAACCCACACTTGTAATTTAGGGGGTTTCTTGTAATTCTTTGTACTCTTTATCTCTCTTTGAACAAATGTGCAGTTTAATAGCTTCCTCCTCCCTGCTCCCAGGCTTGGTATTTGCCACCCATCCCCCACTTGGCTCCAGTTCACGGAAGTGTCTAGATTGTGTGGAAGCCACTCTCGGCTCCAGAAGGTTCATTTAACGACCAGCATCTCCCAAAGTCGCTGTGCTAGCTCCTGGCAATCAAGCATTGCCTCCAGGGCTCTGAGTTGAGGACTCAGGCTGAGGGTCGGGTGGATGCTGTGACCTGCCTCCTGCAGGGTCAGAGGTCGGTCATTCCATCGCCGCGCCTGGGACTTCTGACCCTTCACTGAGTCACTTACTATATAATTCGGCTTTGAGACTCTGTGGGGAGCCTGAGCTATCAAGGATGGGCTTGTCCTCTCTAGAGGTGTGGGGTCTACTGGAAAAAGGGGTGGATCTCTGTCAAGGGTGTCACAGGTCACAACAGAGCCAGAACCCAGGGCTGTGGAAGCCAAGGGAGCCGCCTCTGTGAGGATGAGGTATGAGAGAAGATGGGAGTCTGGTGTGGAGGAGAAAGAGGGACTGAGCCTGAGAGGGAACCACCTGAGTACATGGACAGTCAGACTGGAAAGCCTCTAGAAGCTGTAAAGACAACCTTGGGTTGAGGATGTGACTCAGTTGGTTGAGTCCATGCATTAAGTTCTGGGTTCAATCCCCAGTGTTCCCTGAGTGTGGCAGCAGGCACACACCTGTAATCCGGGACTTGGAAGTTAGAGACAAGGTCTTTCCCTCCATTATGGACTCTAGTCCTCTGGAACCCTGTGCCAAAATAAATTCCTCCTTAAGTTTGCCTTTGGCCATGGCATCTTGTCCCAGCCACAGGCAAGTGACTAATACATTAGATTGGTTTACACGATACAGTCTGAGGAGTTTGAGAGCAGCTGAATCCCATCAGACAGCCTGCTGGGTCATTGAGGCTGGTGTCGCAGCCGTGGGGGTAGCCCTGCAGTGGACGCCTCCCTCTGAAGAGGCCAATAGTCCTGTAGTTGCTCAGTCCACAAGACTGGTTGCCTCAGCAGTTCCTGGGCTGGAGGATTCCGCAGAACTTCTGGTCTTCAGTCTGCGGTGGAAGCCAGTGCTAGAGTGAGTGAAGGATCAGCAGTGGCAGTGCCAGAGTAGATGAACTCAACAGTGAGAGTGAAAGTCATGCAGGCAAAATAGTGAACCCATCCAATATGTCAGAGCTCACTGCACCCACCCCACTGCAGGAAAGGGTTAGGATGCCCATGTCCCTCAAACACACACAGGGGCATGTATCCATGAAAACAATGCACACACAAGTACTACATTTAAAAATAATTTATTTTGAAATTATATGCCTATACTCATTACACACGGATATGAGGGTGTCTGTTGTGAAACTGGCTTATGCCGAGGAAGCACATGATTTGAAATCATTCTTCTGGAGAACTGAGAGTCAACAGCTAACACTTTAATCTCAAAGCCAGCGATCATGAGGCACAGGGGTCAAGTCAATCCAAGGACAGGAAGAATTTGCAGGAGGAATTGGTCTTTTCTTTAAAGACTCGCTCATTTTATTTCATGTATATGGTGTTTGCCTGTGTGAATGTATATGCACCATGTGTGTGCCTGGTGCCCTCAGAGGTCAGAAGAGGGTGTTGGATCCTGTAGACGAATTTCTAAACAGTCTTATTAAATAAAAAAACACGAAGCCAGATGTAGGGGTGAAAACCTGAGAGATCAGGGAAATAGGGAAAGCCACAGCTAACCTCACCTCACCAACTTTGCAGCTTCCAAATGCCATGACTTCCTGTCTACCCACACCTATATGCCTTGCTGTTCTGCCATCTGAGTTGCTCTCTCTGTCCAGCTACATCACTTCCTCTTCCTGCCCAGCTCTGTCACTTCCTGTCTGTCTGTACAGACCTCCAGACCTCCATGGTTAACTAGTGTTGGAATTTAAGGCATGTGCCATCATGCCTGGCTCTGTTCCCAGTGTGGCCTTGAACTCACAGAGATCCAGACAGATCCCTTCCTGCCAAGTGATAGGATTAAAGGCGTGTGCTAACAATGCATGACTTTTGTGTTTACTTATAATGGCTGGCTTTTTCCTCTGATCTCCAGGCAAGCTTTATTTATTAGAGTGTAAATAAAATATCACCACAGATCCTCCAAAACTGAGTTACATTTGGTAGTGAGCTGTCGTGTGAGTTCTGGAAACCGAATTCTGGTCCTCTACTGGACCAGCAAGTGCCCCTAGCCACTGAGACCGATCTCTAGTGCTACACTCTTTTAAAGATAGGGTTTTCCTGTGTTGCCCTGGCTGGCCTGGGACTCATATTCATAGGGATCCAGCTGCCTCTGCTTCCCAAATGCTGAGATTTGAGGTATGCACCGCCATGTCTGGCTTGAGGAATTAGTTCTTAGCTGGGGGAGGGTCATATTTTGTTGCAGGCAGCCTTCAGCTGGTGGGACAAAGCCTGGCTATGTTAGAGAGGGCAGTCCTAACGCAGTCTCACAGAAATGCCAGGAAAAGCTCAGATGACTATCTGGGAATCTTGTGTCCCAGTCACACATAAAACAAACTATCGCAACCCCCAGGAAACGCCTGGCACTTTTTAGACTTGCTTGGAAGAACCCCTAATACCCAAACACAGACCTTGGAGCTGAGCCTGAGGTAACTCCGGAATTCCAACTCATATTCAGATCAAGGAAAGAAAGGGGAACTAGGGTGCTGGTGCCTGTAATCCCAGTCCTGGGGATGCTGAGGCAGGAGGCTCATGAGTTTGAGGTCAGCCTGGGCTACTATGGTAATATCTTGCCAGCCTGGGCTACTCTGGGAGTATCTTTTTTTTTTTTGAAAATTTCTCTCACCTACCCTCAGAGACTGAACCTTTGCCAGACTCTGCTGCCAAGCTAATAATGTACCTTGGAATTATTTAAGACTGTGTGCTTAACCCTGCTGTCCTACTCTGTGCTTGGCCTAAGTTTAGCCGGACAGTGGTGGCACATGCCTTTGATCCCAGCACTTGGGAGGCAGAGGCAGTTGGACCTCTGTGAATTTGGGGCCAGCCTGGGCTACAGAGCTATTCCAGGACAGCCAGGGCTACACAAAGAAACGCTAGAGAGAGAGAGAGAGAGAGAGAGAGAGAGAGAGAGAGAGAGAGAGAACACCAATCTCACTATGCCTTGGATTTCCCATGCAATCAGCCTTTATAACAAAAATCGAATGCATGGCTTTAATCTTAAACTATGTACTCTTCCACACCCTGACCCTGAATAATGTGTTTGTGTTGGTGGTAACCATTTGCTGAAAGCAGCCAGTAGGTTGAAAGCAGCCTCAAACAGGTGTGCGCCATGACACCTGGCCGAGGGGGCCCTTGACAGCATTGGAGGGCCACTTAGGGGCGGCCCCTGGCCTCGGCATGGAGTCCCCTCCTCTCACTCAGGCTCACTCTTGGACTCCTCCTCAAGGCACCATTTTTGTTCGGCAGACGCTCCGTTGGCAGCGTCTCCTCCCTCTGGGCCTCAGAGCAGGCAGTAGAGTTTCAAGTGGCTTCTGCAAAATATTTTGAAGGAGAACGATCTGCCTTTGGCAGTGAGGACTCTCCTGCCCAGGCCGAGGCTCAGTCCGTGGACAGAAGGCGTGCCGGAGGTGCTCTGTGCCCACAGGGCCCTCTGCCACCTCCCGGGCCTGGCTCTCGGCACAGCCGTCCAGAGAGCTCAGAATGGCTTCCAAGTGCCGTGCCAGGGGGAGAGAAGATGGCGCCCGGGCCATCCTCCTCCCTCCTCCCTCCGAGTGGGTGCCGACAGCAGTCCTCTCCTCTGGAAAGGGGCCAGAGCTTTAAACTGTACAGCAGCAGCCTCTCCAGGTGAACCTCCCCACCACGCTCGGCCTCCCTGGGAGGCCCACTCCAGCCCCTGCCGCAGGAGATCGCTCCCATGCCAACTCTCGGGACAGAGGGAGAGTGCAGCACCAGCCAACACCTTAAGCTCTGATGAATGTGGTATTCATTAGTTACATGAGGCTCCACGCGTGGATCACCACACCCCTTCCTCCCACGGTTCCTTTTTGTTGCTGGTCAGGATTTGCTGGGTGGATAAGAACGCCAGTCGCCACCCGCCCCAACCTGACACAATGCCCCCTCCAGAGGGTGATCCAGTGTCTCTGAAAGTCCGTGGTGTGAGGCGCACCACTGGGGGCTGCCTGGCATCATTATGGGCTGTCTGTCTCTCCCTACACTGGCATGGCAGGTCAGGGAGACAGATGAGGAAGATGTTTCCAGAAGAGGTGAGGATTCAGTTTGGCAGGTGTCAGGGCAGCTCTGGCCTCCTGAGGTGTCCCCCCAGGGAAGAGTCGCTGTGGCTCCCAAGCTAATGTCACCTGGTCCCTCCATGTCAAGGATGGCTGCTAATGAGCCTGCCAGGGGCCTTCCCACTGGGGGAGTGGGCAGGAGCTGTGGGGGTGCAGGGTCTGCCTGAGAGACCTGTGGGGGGTCTGCCCCTCCCTGACAGTCCCGTCCACCAGTATGTCTGTAACATTAACCCTGGAAATCACCTTCCTGCCTCTTCCCAGGACACTGGGGCTTTCTGGGACATTCTCTCTGTCTTTGAAAGGTTTATTTTGTTTGCTTTTATTTTGAAATCACCCTCTAGGCAGTGGTTCTCATCCTGTTGGGGAGGTGGTGAATGTCCCTTTCACAGGAGTTGAGTATCAGATACTCTGCATATCAGATATTTACATTGCAATTCTAGCATTAGCAACAAAAATAATTTTATGGTTGGGGGTGACCACATGAGGAACTGTATTTTTTTAATTTTTTGAAAAAGATGTATTTATTTATGTATTTTATGTATATGAGTGCTCTACTTGCTGCACCGTGCATGTATGGGGCAGCAGATCTCATTATAGATGGTTGTGAGCCACCATGTGACTGCTGGGAGTTGACCTCTTAACTGCTGGTCCATCTCTCCAGCCCTGAGGAACTGTATTAAAGGGTCGCAGCATCCGGAAGGCTGGCAAACACTGCTCTGGAGTTCTCTCCTTGGATAGTGGTGCTGCCGTCACCTGCCTGACGTCATCTGCCTGACAGTCTCAGCCAGCCCTCCTCACCTCCTGCAGCAGTGGTGGCCTTTGGTGTTGCTGAAGGCAAAGTGCAAGATTGGCTTTGCACCATCCCCAAGTTCATGTCTGAAGTCCTTGACTCGAGCCTTCAGGACGGACAGGGTCCGGGGATGGCTTTGCAGAAGGTAATCATGGTGGACTGAGGCTCTCATTCCCGCAGGACTGGTATCTGCACAGAGCGGATTATGACAGACACCCAGAGGTATGACCAGTGAAGACCCAGGAAACAGGAGAAAAGGGACAGAGAGCTCCAGGCCTAGGGACGGCCTGAGTCACTCCTGTGACTCTGTGACCTTGGGAAAATGTCTGTTGTGCCACACGGATGGTGATGTTGGAGTGTGGCTAGGCTGTCCTGGTACACAGTAGCAGAAGTTGTTGGACAAAAGAAACCAAAGCTTGCTCTTTAAGACACCTCCTGCCGGGCAGTGGTGGTACAAGCCTTTAATCCCAGAGCCAGGCGATCTCTGTGAATTCCAGACCAGCCTGGTCTACAGAGCGAGATCCAGGACAGACACCAAAACTACACAGAGAAACCCTGTCTCAAAAAAACAAAAACAAAAACCAAACCAAACCATACCAACCAACCAACCAAACAAACAAAAAAACCTAAAAAGAAACCTACTGCCATATAAGTTAACTAAGAATTTAATAACCATAAAGAGTTTGAAGGGGAGGTGTCCTACATGGGTGCATGATGCTGTTCCCAGAAGCCATGGGTTTTTAGACAAAAACTCAGTACCAGGTACAGAGCACCTCCATGACTTTTTTGTTTTGTTTTGTATTGTGTTTGTTTGTTTTGCCAGAGAGGTCCCAGTCAGGATATGTCCATTGCACTTGGCTGTCCCTTGGAATTAGATGGGAATAGCTTGTTACTGATGACACTGAATACTTTGGTTGCAGGACACAGAGAAATCCAGCTGGAACTGAGATGGAAGTGTCCTCTCTGGTGGCTAGCTGTGACAGTGCTTGGAGGTGCTGTGCTGAGGCAGGAGGATTGGGGTGGGGAGAGCCAACAAAGGCCTTACCCAGAGAGGCTCTGTGAGCTACAGCGCCAGCGTGCCAGGCGAAATGCACCTGTCTCAGTTACTGTTCTGTTGCTGTGAGGAGACACCACGACCAAGGCAGTTTATGAAGGAAAGTATTCCCCGGGGACTCGCTTATAGTTTCAGAGTGTTAGTCCATGGTCATCATGGTGTGGTGGCAGACAGGCAGGGTGGCATGATGCTGGAGAAGTAGCTGGGAGCTCACGTCTGATCAGAAAGTTGGAGAGAGAGAGAGAGAGAGAGAGAGAGAGAGAGAGAGAGAGAGAGAGAAACGGGCAGAGAAAGGGAGAGAGAGAGATGGGGAGACTGGGCCTATTGTGAGCTTTTGAAACCACAAACCTCCAGGGACACACCTCCTCCAACAAGGCCACACCTCCTAATCCTTCCCAAACAGTTCCACCATCTGGGGCCTACAGTGGCTATTCTCATTCAAACCCTCACAGTGCCCATGGTATAATAGTGGCATGACTGTTAAAGGAATAATCTGCTGTTTCTAATTGAACTTGAGGCTTACTCCACAAGAGGAAATTCATGTTTGGTACTGTAAGACAAATCAAACCCTTTGAATTGTGAAGTCATGGACCTTAGCTGGAGACCTACTGCTGTTGTTTGCTAAATAAGTATGTTTCCAGACTGCCTTCTGAATGTGTCTATGTCCATGGACTAGTGTTGCTTTGAACCTTGGGCACAGATTTTTTTTTTTCTGCAGTGTCCAAAAGTTAATGTAGAGACTTATATCTGGTCATACCAGCTGTGCCTGTAATCCCAGCACTCGGGAGGCAGAGGCAGGTGGATCTCTGTGAGTTCTAGGACAGCCTGGGCTACACGGAGAAACTCTGTCTCAAGAAAACTTCCATGTAGACACTTGAGAGGAACCCTAATTCCGGCCACAACCACCCAGTCATGACAGCAGAGATTATAGTGTTGGCCAGTCAGCATTGCGGATGTACCCATGTCTTTCATAGACAGCTGGCATTCACAGAGGCCTCTTCAGTTGACAGAGACTGGTGGTGAGGCCGGCAGCTGGCGGCTCTTCTGCTCTTTAGATTTCAAAGCCTCCATGACGATCCTTACCATCTGCCAGGGGGTCCTACCCCACTCCTAGACTCGAGGGTCCCTGGAGGCACTACACTTGTTACAGCTGAAATCTGAAATGTCCACACAGGCGCATGGGGACCAAACTACCTTTAGAAGATGAGGCCTAGCTGGGGGAGGTGGGCCATGGGGGAGGGGCTTTGGAGGTTACAGCCCTGGCTCTGGCCATCTCTCTCTCTCTCTCTCTCTCTTGCCTGACCCACTGTGGCTTGAAGAGTCTCTGCCACAAGCTCTGTCTCCGTAACCTCACTGAGATGGACTGGACCCTCGGAAACCATGAAATCAAATTAAACTTCCTCTCTTTGGGCTGCACCTGACAAAGTAGTTGGTCACCGAGACACAGTGTCTGCCACGTCCCTGGCCCGGCTGGCCAGAGCCTGCGTTCATGGAAAGGCTGGGAGCAGCCAGGAAAGCAGGTCCTGCTCCTACAGTCACTGGGCTCAGCAAGCGCCATGGCTCTGTGTTTGTGTAATATCTGATGCCCTTAAAAAATTAAAAATAAGGCTTGATCTACAGAGCAAGTTCCAGGGTAACCAGGGATACACAGAGAAACCTTGTCTGCGAAAAACTAAAAAAAAAGAAAAAATGAAAAACAAAAATAAATAAATAAAAATTTAAAAATAAATAAATAAAAAGAAAAAAATCCTCCACACTGGGCATTTCAGGACACAAAGCCATCTGCCTACAGGGTCACGCATCAGGAAAGACATTATGGCTCTAAAATGACAGGGAAATTTTGCTTTAGGAAGTCTTTGGTACAAATCTACTCACAAGTATGTTCAAAATGGGGCCCAATTGACAACCCCCTGGCCTGTCAAAGGCTCCACACTCTGGGCCTCTGCGCTCCCGCCTAGACATCACTCCAGTGTACAGATGTCCCAGCATGCTGTGCTGCAGAGCACCTGCAGCTCTGGAGGGGCATGACCCTTTGACTTTGGAGGTCCCCTGCCACCCACCTCTGCTGTCTCAGTGTCCACAGGTCACTTGGGAGAGGGAACAGATCATTACATCTGTACCGGGGTTTGCCCTCTCAAGAGAGAGAGAGAGATCATCCAAGAGGGCATCAGCACAGGAAGCTCAGGCACTGGCTTCCCCCAGCCTGCTTCAGGCTGGCCCAGGGGGTGGGGAGTCACCTCTTGAAGCTCCTCTAGAGGCCCAGGCCTTGCTTGGCCCAGAGCCACCCCTGAATGATAGAGTCAGAATAAATAGAGAACCCTGACACCAAGCTTGGCCTGGGACCTGCCAGTGGACCTTCTTGGCTTGGCTGGCTGGAGAGGGTAGGTAGAAGATCTGCCTGAGGTCTCCGGGGTCTCCATGGTACTCTCATGGGACAAAACCAGTGGGTTTGGTCAGCGAGGAACGAACTGGAACCTGGACACCACCCCTGGCTGGAGTGCAGGGTTGGATGTAGTATAATAGTGCTCGCTCGGAGCCACGGAGCCACACCTGGACTGTTCTTGGCTGTACCTCTTCAGGGGCTGGGTCAGCCAAAAAGCCCCTGCGAGGGCTGAACCTCAGTGTACCCTTGGTCACCTTAGAAGAAAACAAAAAGTGAAGTTGTGTGTGTGTGTGTGTGTGTGTGTGTGTGTGTGTGTGTGTGTGTGTGTGTGTGTGTGTGTGTGTGTGTGTGTGTGTGTGTGTGTGTGTTTTTTTTTTTTTTTTTTTTTTTTTTTTTTTTTTTTTTTTTTTGTGTGTGTGTGTGTGTGTGTGTATGTGTGTGTGTGTGGTGTGAGGAGCCAGTGTTCGTTAGTTTTAAACAGAGCCTGAAGGGAGTGAGGCTGCAGGTTCCTCTCTGCTGTATATTTGTCTTTTTAAAATTAAAAATAATTCCCTTTGGCCAGGCAGTGGTGGCGCACATCTTTAATCCCAGCACTTGGGAGGCAGAACCAGGCGGATCTCTGTGAGTTCGAGGCCAGCCTGGTCTACAGAGCGAATTCCAGGAAAGGCACCAAAACTACACAGAGAAACCCTGTCTCGAAAAAACAACAACAACAACAACAAAAAATCCCTTTATTTTTAGTGTATAGTTTTTTTTTTTGCCTGCGTGGATATCTGTATACCACATGGGTTCAGTACCCATGGAAGCCAGAAGAGCAAAAGAGGGGGTTGGATGCCCTGGGACTGGAGTTATAGACAGTGGGTGCTGGGAACTGAACCAGGGCCTCAGCCAGAGCAGTCAGTGTTCTTAACCACTGAGCCGTCTCTCCAGCCTCTGTATATGTGTCTTTCATTAACACGAGAAGATTACTCAAACTGTAATAAATCTATATTACAGGGAAGTCCAACAGCTCCAGTGGCGATAAAAATAAATTCTTTATCCTAAATGTTATTAGACAGCTTTTAAAATGAATTGACTGGTGGTTGGGTTCCTAGTTTGGGCCATTATTAGTAATTAATGTAATCAAACAGCATCATTCATAATGTTGTCTCTCTGGCTCCAGCCCCATTGGCCAGCCCCTGCGGGTGTTGCGTTGGGAACTGGATCTATGAAATGCCTGGACTGTAGCTGGGACGTGAATAAAGTCTTGCCATGTAGCCCAGGCTGACCACAAACTCAAGGTCCTCCTACCTCAGACTGCTAAGTGCTAGGTGTACAAACATGCATTGCCACACCTAGCTTTGAAAGGCTGTGTTCTACCTACCTGTCTATCTATCTATCTAACATCTGTCTATCTTTTCATCTATCTCTCTATTTATCTCTCTATCTATCTATTGGCAGGGGGAGGGGTCTGAGGATCTGATGATAACTAACCTAGAACAAGCTTTGCGGGTGAGGATGACCTTGAACTTCTGATCCTCCTGCCTTAGATCCCCAAGTGCTAGGGGTGTAGGTAGGTACCAGCATGCCCAGATTTGAAAGACAGTTCGTTGAGGATGTTTGCTTGTTTTTAAGCTAGGGCTGCCTTGAAGCAGGCTGTGCAGGCAAGGGCAAGCTTGGGCTTCTGATCCCCATGACCATTTCCCAAGTACTGGGATTACAGCTGTGCACCCCCACACCCAGTTTATGCTGCACGGGCACTCAGACCTAGGGTTTTATTCACGGCAGGTGAGCTCTTTGCTACCTGAACTATGTCCCCAGCCCAGGGACTGTGTTCTTGGAAACATGATGTCTCTGAAAGGGACCTGCTGAGTGGACAAGACCTCTGCCGTTTGTTTGGAGGAAGACACCTTCTGATTTAGCTAAACTAGGTGACTAGCAAGTCCTGGGGATCCTCCTGTCTCCACTTTCCTAGGCCAGAATTACAGGTGTGCACCACTGCGCCCAGCTTTTTCCGTGGTTGCTGTGGCTCTGAACTCAGGTCGTCGTGGTGCTGATATGGTAAACGCTTCACCAACGGAGACAACTCCAACACCTCTAAAAAGTTCTTGAATTCAGGAGGCTTCAGGGAGAACAGACTTCCTTCAAGCCTGTCCTCACCCAGGGGAGGGGCTCAATGTTTGCTGACACCTTGATCAATATTTCAGGAGCATGTAGTTTGTAAGCGTCCTTCTTCCTCTGCCTCCTGCAGCAGCCCTCCATCACCCTCAGCACAGCCTAATGGCCTCACTCTGGTTCATAAGGCCCTGCCGGAACTGTGGCTCCTCCCTTGGCCCATCCCCACCCTGTGAGTCTCTACTGTAGTTTCCCAACAACAGCTGGCTTCACTCTGCCCGGGCCTCGCTCACAGGTGTTTCTCCACTAGGCTCCCCTCTGGTCGATGTCCTTCCTCCCTCTGCCGCTCATTCTTTCTGTCCTAACTGAGCCTGTGTGGGCCTGCTTTTACAGGTGAGATAGTTGGGCATAGCCAGAGCCTGCCTGGGGCAGTCTGGGTCACGTCCAGGGAAGGCCTGTGTGAGGCTCTTGCTGTTCTCTTAGCTCTGGTGGACTCTGGCCATGATGGGCAGAATGAATTCCCTACCACAGAGATGGCTCGTCTGTCAGAGGGAGGTCAACGCCTGTGCTGCGGGACCTGGAGCTCCAGCCATCACTGGTGTCTGGCTGCCCAGCTCGGACATGTGGCTCTTTCTCTTCTGTCCCTTCGCATGTTGCCCCCTCAGCCATTCTCAGCCTAGCCATGGGATGTGTGGCTTGTCACTGGACGTGGAGTTAAACTAGAAATTTCCAGTCCCGAGGCAAGTGGGCCTGACAGTGAAGTGGCCTCGGGGACCCTGATGGAGATGTTCACACGGTTCCAGTGCGGGCTGACCCTGCCGTGGGCACCTGCTGGGACCAATTACAATCTCTCTGTCGGGCCAGGGCTCATTTGCATAAACTCTCATCCCCAGGACATTTTTTTCCAAGAGGCTTCCTGCTCTGCACTAATTAAAGAAGACTTTCAGGCTTCTCTGCCCATCAGGGCTCAGTCCATGTCTTCAGCAGGTGCCCCACGTGGCCTCTGCTCTTCTGCACAGCTCTGGCTGCTTGGAATTGTTTGAGAGGTGCGCGCGCGCGTGCGCTCTGCTCATTTCCTCCAAGACCCTCGCCATGCCTGAAGGATAGACCTGTCTCTGGGGTTGGTTTATTGGCATTGCAAATCCAACACCTCTCCCATAATGTGGTTTTTGTTCAATGAAGAAATTTTCTGAAGAGGTGACCCACTCAATACAAATGCTTCTTGTGCAAGCAGATCCCTGGCACCTGTCTAAAAGCCAGCACGTGGTACATGTCTGTGACCCTGTACTAGGGGAGTGGAGACAGGTGGGTCCTTGGAGTTCGCTGACCAGAGGACATTTCAGGTTCGAAGAGAGACCCTATTTCAAAAGAAATAAGGAGAAAGGGTTGGAGAGATGGCTCAGTGGTTAGGAGCCCTTGCTGCTCTTCCAGAGGACCTGGGTTTGGTTCCCAGCACCCACATAGTAGCTCACAGCTGTAACTCCAGTGCCAGGGAATCTGATGCCCTCTTCTGACTTCTGTGGGCATCGGGAATGTGTGTGGTACACATACAGACATAGAGGGAAAACACTCATTCACATAAAATAAAGCAATAGAAAAGTAAGAGGAGAAAGACTGAGGGAGACACCCCACACCAGCCAACCAGTCAGTCACCTCTGTAGTCCATGACCACACACACACACACACACACACACACACACATACATACACACACACACACACACACACACACACACACACACACACAGTAGGGGGATTTCTTTGCGGGACCCTCCTTCCCCTGAGCCCCTTGAGATCCAGGCTCCACCTGACACTTGTGTAAAAGGCCGTCCAGCTCTGGCTAGCCGGTCTCTCACTAGGAGGCCTCTTTGCCTGCGCCCCAGCCCCTCCCCCACAGGAGCTTACAGCTGAGCCGCCACAGGAAGACTTCAGTTCAAGAAGTTCAAGGAGAGGTTATTTCTATTTTTGGCAAGTTGAACATCGGAAGGCAACCTCCCAGGAAGCTACGCGCTTAGGTTGGAGGTTAGGGCCTATCGATGGAGTCGCCCGAGTTTTCCGTAATTCTTCATCCTTTTTTATTACACAGAGGTTCAGCCATCCTGAGGTTAGGTTTAGGACAGGAGCAGGTGCCAATTGTGGTAAAGGAAGGAAGGAGCCAAGGGTCCCTTTGAGATAATCCTGGGAATTGATTTTGGGGGCTTGGAGAGGTTATTATGAGGGGGGTAGTGCCCTCTGTCTGAGTCTGAACTCCAAGGCGAGCACGTCCATGCTCCCATTCCTCCGAGGGCCAAGTCTGTGAGTGTGGACTTGGTGATTTAGTGACCCAGGATCTACAATTTTTCGAGGCACTGTCGTGGTTCTAGGGACTTGGCGGGAGGTTCCACACCTTCGTCAAAGCAGAGGGCCCCCAGAGCGCAGGGGGAGGCAGCATTTTGATGGTGTGAACAAAGTTGGCTCACCCTTGTGAGGAGTTACAGACACTCTGCTAGTTTAGGGATGGATTCCAGACGGTTCTGCCTTCCTAAGAATCCCAGCCTAAGGAGCTGGGGCAATTCATGGAGTGACCACGGGGTGGCAGTAGGGAATCAAAAGCCATGCTGGCGTTGGCCGAGCCTTAGTCTTCGTTTGAGATTTCCAAAGCTCCTGGAAGCCGAGCTTGCAGCCCCATGCCGGCTCTGCCAGAGCGCTCCCCTAATTTAATCGCCTGTCCACCGGGCTGGGAACAAGCCTATACCATCCTTTCAGCCTGGGCAGTTCCTACTGTTCCGAGGCTGTCAAGTTGTTTAGTAGCTGGGCCGGGAACATGCTGATAAAACATTTAATTTCTATGTGCTGTTGCAGCGTAATTGGATGAACATGAAAGCAATTAAATATTAAAACATACAAACAAATAACCAAGTCACCGTAATTAGCCAAAGTTTGATCACTGTCATATTTATTTAGGGAGAGGTGATATGTCTCAGCAGGTGACATTTTAAATACCCCGGGCCACTCTGGGGTTGTCTTTGGAGAATGCTGAATTATGTAGGGAGAATTTAATTAAACCCTGTTGTAAATCAGCTGTGATGACAGGGGAATGACAGCCACATGTTGAAAAGAGAATTAGTCCACAGCAAGGGATATTAATTAACTCTTTTTCTGAAGGCCTCTGGCACAGAGTGGCATTCAAAAAAAAAAAAAAAAAAATCCAGCCCTTTGACACAGGAAGGGGACCATGCCTGCTATTTTTACAACCACCATCATTATTTATGGATTGAGTTTCTCCAACAGTCGGTGTGGCTGTAGACACATTCCATACACCGGTATTAAACAGTTCTCTCCCAGGAGCTCTGGCTGCAGTGTGAGGGGGGATGCAGGGAGAGGGATGCAGTGTGAGGGGGGATACAGGGAGAGGGATGCAGTGTGAGGGGGATACAGGGAGAGGGATGCAGTGTGAGGGGGGAATGCAGGGAGAGGGATGCAGTGGGGGATGCAGGGAGAGGGATGCAGGAACCAAAGCCCACTTGAAGGTTTCGGCTCCCGAGGATCCGAGGATCCACACAGAGGCCAGAAAGGAAGTACAACCTTGAGCCTCTGGGAGAGAGCCAGAAACTGGGTAACCTGACCCATACCTGTGAGGAAGGAAAGGGAGTCAGGAAGACATATTCGCCTGTATTCACAGGGCTCCTGAGGGACAGTTCCTGTGCAGTACACCCAGCCAGTGGGGTCAGGGCCACTCCTAAACTTTAAAATGCAGAAGCTCAGGGTAAGATGAATGGGGAATGGTAAGATCTGTTCTGAAATCCTATGGAGGTGGAGAGCTGCCTTTGTTCTTGGGTGACAGGTTGAAGCAGACATGTTAAAAGCCCAAGAGGTCAGAGCACTAGCTAAGAGCTAAAAATCCTTTTTTTTTTTTTTTTTTTTTTTTTTTTTTTTTTTTTTTTAAGATTTATGTATTTATTATGTATACAGAAGAGGGCACCAGATCTCATTACAGGTGGTTGTGAGCCACCATGTGGGTGCTGGGAATTGAACTCAGGACCTCTGGAAGAGCAGTCAGTGCTCTTAACCTCTGAGCCATCTCTCCAGCCCTAAAAATCCTTTCTTACCCTTCACTGCCGCTGCTGTCCTTCCCCTCAGTCGGTAGAGCATGGAGACACACGCCTTCAATCTCAATACCAACCATAGAAGACCTGGAGGTCTGTACAGACAGGCAGTGACGAGGAGGTCATGTGGCTGGGTTTACAACCAATGAGAAGGCAGAACAGAAAGTCAGTAAAAGGACAGACACACAGGAAGTAGGTCTCTTTCTGAGGGGAAGGACCACAGCAGCAGTGAAGGGTAAGAAAGGGTTTTTAGCTCTTACCTACTGCTCTGACCTCTTGGGCTTTAACTAGGCACTTGGCTCTGTGTTTCTTATTTAATAAGACTGTTCATCTACATTCCCATGCCAGGTAAGGGCAACATGAGTTCCCCTAGGCTTGTACCATTGGCTTAGGTAGGAGGCTGCTTTACAAGTCACCAGCCAGTCTTCCCAATCACATAGAAACCCCTTGGCAGCCAGGACATGCTACCTGAGCCTTGCAGTTGAGCTGTATCTCAGCTACTTGGGAGGCTGAGGCAGGAGGATCACGGGTCAAGGCCATCTTGGGCAACTTAGAGAGACCTTGTCTGTCTCTATCTTTCTCTGTCTCTGTCTGTCTGTCTGTCTAGAGCTCAGGGGTAGAGCACTTGCCCAGCACAAAGGGGCATGTGGCCTCCAGCATGAAATGACCCCGAAGAGCAACAAAGCCCAGTGACTCTGACCCATGGTTTGGGCATTGTCTGCACACAGGAGTTCTGAGTGCTTGTTCCATTATTCAAAGGCCAAAGCAGCCACACAGGACCACAGACTTTTGTCCTATTGGCTACCTAGGCTCATGATAGACAATTGCATTAGCCAATCAAGAGCCCAAGAGGGCAGGATGCCAGATGTAGCAGAAACAGTTTAGTGGGTCCTGATAGCAAATGGAAGTAGACTTAGGGTTTCTAGAACATTCTCGAGCGTCTCCCCTTCTCTCCCACAGATAAGAGAGTTGGAACTGGAGTCAGTTTGGTTTAGCACGAAGCTTGTAGCTTCCAAGAGGCACTGACCTGATATTGGTGTCTCAGGAGTGTGTCAAGGTTTCCAGGAGCTGGAGAGATGGCTCAGAGTTTAAGAGCACTGACTGCTCCTCCAGAGGACCCGGGTTCAATTCTTAGCACCCAATGACAGCTCACAACTGTCCTAAACTCTCTCTCTCTCTCTCTCTCTCTCTCTCTCTCTCTCTCTCTCTCTCTCTCTCTCTGTCCTTTCTTCATTCTCACACCCCCTGCCACAACTACAGCTGAGGGACAGACATACCTGCCAGGGCTGAGCAGGGAGGAGGTTGGGACTTCACCTTAGGAACTCCCCCGAAAGCCTGGAAGGAGCCTGGGGTCTGAGCAGCAGGGAGGGGGCCTGAGCTTGTGAAATTTGTGGGTGGCCTCTGGCAGGGAGGGGGCCTGAGCTTGTGAAATGGGTGGGTGGCCTCTGGCAGTGAGGGGGCCTGAGCTTGTGAAATTTGTGGGTGGCCTCTGGCAAGGACGGGGCCGGGCTGGCTGGAGAGGCTGCAAGTAGAAAGGTAAAAAGGTGCCCAGAAGGCAGCGAGGCTTCATCACAGGAAGCCTCCATCCGGTTCCTCACAGCTGATTTCTGGAGGGAAGTAAGGGGCTGGCTGGGCTGCGGGCTTCAGGGAGAGACATCCAGTTTTACCTGCAGGTGATACTCTACTAAGGTCCCAGATGCTGGGCTGGAAGGGGTGGGGGCTTCTTACCGGGAAGAACCAAGGTGGCTGAGCGGCTGTGGGTTGTCTGGAACATTCGGCTTTCTCCCTTCCCTTCTGGTTCCTGTAAGGTCTCAAGTGAGAACTGGAGATCAGGGATACCATGTGGGCTGCCCTCTCTGTACTTGGGGGAGGCAGGATGTAGCCGCCCCAGCCTGGCTTGCTCGCAGGTACCCACTGACCTCATCTTAGGTCGAGGAAGAAACAGCCCCAAGTGGGTGCCTGGGAGTCTGTCTGTCTGCCAGGCTGAAGACTCCCTGCTCCCGAGGGCTGTGTGAGCTCAGGAAGGGGCAGTCTGGATCGGTGGTTCAGTTACAGTGATGGTTCCCTTGTCCCACCGCTGCCCAGGGACGCAGCCCAAGGCAGGCGCTGCCCACCAGCTCTGACAGCATGGGTCACTTCAGTCACGGACACTCTCCTGCCTCGTTCAGTTCTTCCGGCTCCGAGCAGACCGCCCTGCTGCAGATAGGCCCTTGCAGCCATCCTCTGGCTCTGCTCTCTCGCCCTGCCTCAGCCTGACGTGGGGGTTCTGAGGTCTTTGAAGGAAGGGGAACCTAGTGGTGTGGTTTCAAGAGTCTGGCTGGGATGAACAGGGTGTTCAGGGGCTCCCAGGACTGGCTACCCCGCTCTACAGTGGGAACAGAGTACTCTAGGAAGGGGCATCCTCATATGTCTACATTCTACTGTGGCTTCTGAGAACCAGCTTGGGCAGAGAACCCCAGGCCAGGCTTCCAGATAGAGCATAGAGCGGGCCAGTTCACAGCACAGAGCAGACCAGTTCACAGCATAGAGGGCCAGTTCACAGCATAGAACAGACCAGTTCACAACATAGAACAGACCAGTTCACAGCATAGAACAGACCAGTTCACAGCATAGAGTGGACCAGTTCACAGCATAGAGTGGACCAGTTCACAGCATAGAGCGGACCAGTTCACAGCATAGAGTGGACCAGTTCACAGCATAGAGTGGACCAGTTCACAGCATGAATTCTCTCTGGACTCGTTCACACCGTTTGGGGTGCACAGATCAGACTCAAACCTGCCAGGGCTTCAGTTTTCCTTCTCCTCTTACTGACTGTTCGAAGTCAGTCAGAGTGGCAGGTGTGAGAAAGGACCGGGTGCATATTTACCCTTCAGAAATGAGAGTTTCTTGACCACGGGTGGGTGGTGTTGGGCCATGGTGGAGCCTCTAGGTGGGAGGTGACAGTGTCTGGTCAGAGACATTGTGACAGAGCCTTTTTAAATTTTATTTATTTATTCTTCCCTCATATATACATCCTGACCACAGTTTCCCCTCTCTGTCCCTTCCAGTCCCCTCTCCCCAAATCCACGCCTCCTGTTTCTCTTCAGAAAAGGGCAGGCCTCCCATGGATATCAACCAAACATGGCATATCAAGTTGCAGTAAGACTAGGCCCCTCCTCTCCTCTTAAGGCTGGAGGAGGCAACCTAGTATGAGGAAAGGGGTCCTAAAAGTGGCAGCAGAGTCTGAGACAGCTCCTGCTCCCACTGTTAGGAGTCCCACAAGAAGACTAAGCTACACAACTGTAACATTTGTGAGGAAGGTCTGAGTCAGACCCGTGCAGGCTCCTGGTCCTTCAGTCTCTGTGAACCCCTATATGAGCCCAGGTGAGTTGATTCTGTGGGTCTTCTTGTGGTGTCCTTGACCCCTCTGCTCCTACAATCCTTCATCACCCTCTTCCACAGGACTCCCCACACTCCACCTACTATTGGCTGTGGGTCTCTGCATGTTTCCATCAGTTGCTGCTTGAGTCTCTCTGATAATGATTATGCTAGGCTCCTGGCTACAAGTATGGTATTTGCTTCCACCCTGGGTCTCTGGGCTACCCAGCCTCTGGTTCCTGGCCCTCCAGGCAGTGTCATGAGTGGGTTCCCTCTTGTGGCATGGGTCTCAAGCGGGACCAGTCATTGCTTGGCTACTCCCCTAATATCTGCTCTACTTTTACCCCAGCACATCTTGTAGGCAGGGAAAACTGTAGGTCAAAGATTTTGTGTCTGCGTCGGTGAGCCTTCCCTTGTAAAATTGAAGAGGCACTTCATTGAGAGAGGCATCTTTTAAAAAATATGTGAGAGGCAGTTGCCATGGACAGCGTGGTGCAGGGGAGTGAGAGCATGAGGTGGAGAATCTACAGACGGAAATCCCCATTTTCATAACCTTTCCCCAGGGACTGGGGTGTCTGTCTGTTGCTGTTGCCTTTGCTCAAGGTAGAGACCTGATTTCAGAGAGAGAGACAGAGACAGGCAGACAGAGAAAGGGGGAGCATGAGCAAGCCAGCCAGGGAAGGTGTGTGAGGGTCAGTTTTAATTGTCAGCTCTACACAGTCTAGAATAACTCGGGAAGAGGGTGTCAGTGAGGGATTGTCTGGATCAGGCTGGACAGTGGACATGTCTGTGAGGGGATTGACTTGATGGCTTTAACCAATGTGGGCAGACCCAGCCTGAAGGTGGCAGCACCATTCCTTGGGTTTGGGTCCTGGACTGTGTAAGGGTAGAGAACACAGGCTGGGTAGGAGGCATGCATTCTCTCATTTCCCTCTGCTCTTGACTTGTGGATATGATGATCGGCTTCAAGCTCTGAGGCTGGGACTGCCCAGTAATGATGAATTACAGCCTGGACTTGTGAGCTAAAATAAATCCTTTCTCCCCTAGGTTGTTCTCCCTCCCTTAGGTTTTTCCAGACAGGGTTTCTCTGTGTACCCCTGGCTGTCCTGGAACTTTCTTTGTAGACCAGGCTGGCCTTGAACTCAGAGATCTGCCTGCCTGTGCCTCAGAAGTTCTGGTATTGAAGGTGTGCGCCACCACTACCTGGTTTAGGTTGTTTGTTTAAAAACCACTTTAAAAAACAGATTTAAAAGTTTGAAGTTGTGTGTGTGTGTGTGTGTGTGTGCGTGTGTGCGTGCGTGCAAGTATGTGCATGTGAGTACAGGTGCCTGCAAGGTGAGGTCCCCGTGAAGCTGGAACCGCAGGAGCTGTGAGCCACCTGTGTGGGTCCTGGGAACCTGGGAACCACACTTGGCTCCTCTGCGAGAGCAGTACACACCCTGAACCCCTGGGCCATCTCTCCAGCTCCCTAAGTCACTTGTTGTCAAGATAGTTTATCACAATAACAGAGAGGAAATGAGGACAGGGAAGGGGACATCTGTGAGCTGACACTGACCACGTGACTCTGGCCCAGCAACTTTGGCTTCCTAAGCTTCCCAGAACCAGTGAATGAGAAATAATTCCTGGGACAACAGAGCCTGCCGGAGGTCACTTCATTAAACAAGAAAGGATGTGACTCGCACATGTAGAAGGGATGCTTATGGTCCCAGAGCTGTGGATTCTCCAGGATGTCGGCCTCCAGATCTCTGAGGTTGCCTCACCTTTCCAAGGACCAGGTGAGACACAGCTGGGCTATGTGTGTGTGTGTGTGTGTGTGTGTGTGTGTGTGTGTGTGTGTGTGCCTGGCGGGTAGAGACTCATCCTCCTGGGCAACAGGGCTTCTGTCCATCCCTGCATTTGGAGGACAGACAGGACAGTAGTGAGGAGGTGATGGCCCCAAGCAAGGATGAGTACACTCCAGGCATTTCCCAGCGCTCATGCCTCAGGCAGACACCAGGCCACCAGGAGAACCCTTCGCTCTGAGTGGAGGGAAGGCACACACGCCTGGCTTCTGGGCTTTGCAGTTTCTTAAGCAAACATTAGAGTTTATTTATCTCGGGTCAAACTGCTCAGAGCTCAGAGGACTGGTGACTGATTGTCATTTGCAGCGAAGGGGTCAGGGGTCATGTTTTCAGGAGCTTGGATGGTCCCTTGTGGGCAGGCGAGGGAACTGACTCATGGCGGTCCGACCTCAGCCTTTCGCCCTTGGGCAGGAAAGGTACGCATGGACAGAAAGCCACGACAGGTTGCTCTAAGTAGTGCGGTGCCTCCAGACCTTGCCCTCGCAACAGACACTCAGCTCACATCCCCCCTCCCCGGATCTACTCTCCTCCCCTCCGCTCCACTTTCTTACCCAAGCTACCACCAATCCCACGTCCTCTCAAAGTCCTTCTCAGCCCTGATGGATGGCCCCAAAGGATGCTGGCATGTCAAGACGTCTTCTCAAAACTGCCGTCTCAGGGATGTCCCCAAGCCTTAGGCAGACACAGCAGGGTCTGCAGGAGGCAGTGATGGGTGAGAGTGGGAAGATGACTCCCCCCCTCCCGCTGATAAAATCGTTTTGATATTGGGCAGAAAAGGTTGTATAGAAAGTTCAAATGTTAAAATTATGAGATAAGTCATTGAAAAAATGACTTGAGCCAGTGTTTGGGAGACTGAGGCATGAAGAAGACAAGTCTGGAGCTAGCCTGGACTACGTGAGGCAGTGGTGGCATACACCTTTAATCCCAGCACACAGGAGGCAGAGGCAGGTGGATCCCTGAGTTCAAAGCCAGCCTGGTCTATAGAGTGAGTTCCAGGACAGCCAGGGCTACACAGAGAAACTCTGTCTTGGAAAAACAAAAAACAAAACAAAACAACCAAACACAAAACAGCTTGAGTGTGATTACCTGACGCGGCTTACTATATGGACTTTTTTTTTTTTTTTTCCATGTGTCCCATTTCTGGATTATAAGACATAAAATCTTATGGCTCATTTTTGTAATAAAAAGTACTTTGAGTTGGTGTGGGTATACCATAGACAACGAAGAAACACTGGACCCCTGTTAGCTAGAAAGGGGTCTAACTTGGCTCTCACTACAACTAGAAATTTAGAGTAGGAAATTACTGGCACCACTGGCCTGCCTAGTGATCTCCAGATGTCGATAGGGTCTTGTACCTGATGAGCATGCAAATCCATGGACAGTGTTTGCTGAATCACAGATACCTGCAAGCAGAAGTAACAATAAGACCCAGATGATGGGTAGCATTGTAGCCTCCTTTGTAGCTGAAGCCAATGCTCAGTGGCTAAGAGCACTGGCTCTTCATGCAGGGGACACAGGTTCAGTTCCCAGCAACCACGTGGGGGCTCACAATCATTTATAACAGCAGTTCCAAGGCATCTGATGCCCTCTTCTGGCCTCGGTGGCCACTGCATGCATGCGGTGGGCAGCATTAACAACTCATACACATAAAGTAAATAAATACGAGCCGTTTTTCTAGTTGTCCTGGTAAATTTGTTGTGGATCTCAACGTGGGTTTTACCCCTCTTGTTGAATTTTTTTTTTTGACTAAGGGTCTCACTCTGTGGCCTAGGCTAGCCTGTGCGGATCAGGCTGGCTTCAAACTCAAAGCAGTTCTTCGTGCCTCAGCCCGGGTGCTGGTTTCACAGGCGTGGGGAGCCTCCACTCCACTGCTGGCTGTTGGCTGTCAGGTGTATCTCCACGATGCCTGACGGCATTGGGCAGAGGTTCGTGTTTACCACCTGTGTTTCTTTTTTAATGAAATTTGTCTTTTCAAATCTTTTGCCAACTTTAAATCTGAATTTTTATTTGTTATTATTTTAGAAATGTAACCCAGACTCTGTAACCCAGGCTGGCCTAGAAATCACTATGTAGCCCAAACTGGCCTCTAATTCTTGGCCATCCTCCTCCTCCTCAGACTCAGCCTCCCTCGTGCTGGGATTACAGGAGTGTGCTGTCATGCCCAGTTCTTCATCTTACTAAGTTGTGAGAATTCTTTCCATGTTCCACCTAGACTGAGTTCTTGAGCAGATTTATGTTTTACAAGTAGTTACCCACAGCTTGGAACTTATTTATGATCTTAAACTCTCCAAAAGCAAGAAGACATTTAACCTGAGTATCAGTTCATAGCTTGTTCAATCCCTAGTACACAGTGTCCTTCTTTGCTTGGGGGGGGGGGTCTTAGATTTCAAGGTTACACATGAGTCTGTGTCTCGCTGGCTTTGTGTTCAGGGATCAGGGATGGGCTGAGATGTGCCTGTTTGGTTATTTTATTAGGATTTTCTATTTCACCTTTTTCTTTTTTTTTAAAGCAGGTGGATACTCTACATCGCACTGCCGTATCATGAGAATGCTGTCCTTTCCCCAATGAACTGTCTTTATTCCTCTGTGGAAAAGAAGTGCCTGGGCTACGCTGGCTTTGAAATCTGGATTACCAGTTAGTGAGTCTTCCATAATCTGCTTGGAATGTGTTTGGACTTTTTCGTGGTCCACGTTTTTTTTTTTTTTTTTTTTTTTTTTTCTTGGCCCCTGGGTCCAGCTACTGGGACAGACACTGCAGATGTTGCTGGGTTCAGGGGTTCTCTGATTCCCTGGAGTCACAGTTACAGCTGCCTCCAGGGGAAGTTAGGAAGAGTCCTGGGCCCTGTGAAGCCGGGCCAATGTCAACTGATAGACCTTGGCCACAGCTCAGCCCTCTGGGTACCAGGTGTGCATGTGAAGCCAACTTCTGGTGTAGCGTGCTAACACGGGGTACCGGCCTTGTCACAGCCATGTCTTCTTCCTGGGTATGGAGGGGAAGAATAGGAGAGGAGGAGGAGAGGGTCAAGGAACCAACATGGGAGAAGAGACAAGAGTGAGGGAGAGAAGGAGGAAGGCAGGGTGAAGGAGAGGGAGAGGAAGAAGGAGGAAAGAGAGAGAGGAGTGAGAATACAGGGGAGAGATGGAGGGTGAGGGAAGGAAGGAAGAAGAGAGGGAGAGCCAGCGCACAGGCACTCACACCCATCTTGTCCTCTGGTACCCTGATCAACCGCTGTTAAAAATAGAACCCTCTCCTTGCACAGATTCTCAAATGACACCCACCAAGTGCCCATTAACTCATCAAAGTGGCGATTCCAAATTGATTATCTCGAGTGTAAGACATAATAACATGTTCATCATGGGAAGTAATTAGCGGTGGAGTGGGCCGGTGGCTTGCCGTTGCCTCCTGGTGCTAGCTGGCGACCCGCGACCGACTGAGCTGAGCGCAGTGGCCAGTCATGTTCCAGGGAGCAGGCCATGGCGGCGGGGGGTGGGGTGGGGGACTCGTCCCTGCTCCTCCCCCGCCGCCAGCCTGCAGGGACAGGCAGAGCTCCTTGGAGCCTGCTCGGATGCGGATTCCGGGCGCTTCCAACTGGCTGAGCTTGGGATGCGGGGCCCTGCACAGTTGCCTTGGAAACCGAGCAGCTCCACTGCATTCCGCTGACAGGCTCCCCCCCCCGCACCCCACCCCACCCCCCGCCCCGCAGGAAGATCAAGTGCCTCCGGAGCGCCCTTCTCCGAGTCCCAAACTTGGGTGAGTGCCCACCCACTTGGTGAGGCAGATGAAGACGATGCTGGAGGGGAGCATCTCTGGGAAAATGGCTCCCAAGGGTGCGCGGAGCAGGCAGCTTGTGAATGGGGGCAGGGCTCTGGAAGCATCCCGCCATCCTTTGGAGGGGAGCTTTGGTCCCGCTCTGTGGCACTGCTCAGCCTGTTCGTTCTGTCCTCTCCTCCTACCCTCCTTGCCTTGAATCAGAAACCATCTGGAAGAGGCTAGGCTTATCCTGGTGTGTGTTGGAGGGGGTCCCCAAGCCCCCTCAAGTCTGACAAGCTCATTTCCTGCTGAGTTGCTCTCCTGGGGTCACATGGGCTGGTCTTTGGTGGGAAAACACCCTCTTTGCTGGCAGCCCCGTCTCAGCTCCCTCAGAGTACTAGATATGCCAGCTCCTTCAGAACTAGGTTCCTGTCCTCATGGAGGCCTCGTGTCCTTTATGACTAGAAGGGGGGGGAGGCAGAGAGAGGAGGGAGAGAGAGTGGAGTGGGGAGCTCTCTGCAGATTAAGCTGGGTCACGTGATAGGAGCTGGGTTGCTTTACTAGGTGGCCAGGAAGGGCCACTCTGACATTTAGACTGAAATTCGGTGACAGAGAACCAATGCTATCAAGAATGGGACGAGGAAACTTCTAGACCAGACTAATGATGAGACCTCCAAGCTTGGTACATCAAGGGGCAAAGAGGGGGGTCTCTGAGTGGCAGGGGTGAGGCCAGCAGGGGTGAGGCCAGGGTGCAGAGCCCTGGGCTCTCCAGTGGAAGGAGCTTGGATCTGTTTTCAGGGACCATGAGAGGCCTGGAGGAGTGACCTGATGTGATTAAAGACATTTTAATTTTTTAATCGTTTAGTATATTTAATTTATTGCGAGCGTTTTTTCCTGTGTGTGTGCATGTGTGTGCCACAGTGAGCACGTGGGGGTCAAAGGGCAGCTTGCAGGAGATGCTTCTGTCTTTTCACTAAGTGGGTCTCGGGGATTGAACTTAGGTCGTCAGATTTGATGGCAGGTGCCTTTATCCAAGGTGGCCATCTCACCCACCCAAGGTAAGTTTTGTTTGTTTTGTTTTGTTTTTGAATTGTGGTGAAATGTACATGACAGAAAGTTGATTATTTTAATCACTGAAACTATTAAGTGACTCAAAGGCACTCAAAGTAATATTACTGTCACCACAGCCGCTTCAACCCTGTCCCCAGGACACCCTTACCCTGTCTCTCTGCCGCCCCCACTCCACTCGTCTGAATGCGATGACTCCAGGGAGTCTCTGAGTGCATCCTGCAGCCTGTGCCCCCGACACTGACTCACTGCCCTGAGCAGAATGGCCCCGAAGTTCATCCATGTTGGGGCAAGGATTGGAACTCATGTCCTGCTTGTTTGTTCGTTTATTTGAGACAGGGACTTACTATGTAGTGTAGGAGCGTGCAGTCCTCCTGAGTGCAGCCTTCCTGAGCGCTGGGATTACGGGCAGGGGGCACCGCCACACCACGGCCAGCTTATGTAGTTCTCAGGTTCCAACCACGTCTTCATGCAAGCACTCTACCAACTTACCACATCCCAAGCCCGCCATTTCATTTCTCTTCAAGTTGATATCCCACATCTGTTCTGGAAACTGGTCCATACTGTTTGTGCCGGAGAACCCGTAGCCTGGTGGCCTGATCTCCATCCTGTCAGCACTGGGAACATGAGCCTCTCTGGTGTCTACCACATTCCTCTTCTGTAAAATGGGTAGACAGCAGTGGCTGCTGCCCAGGGTTGTGGGACCCACTGAGGAGAGACATTGGACCCTGGTGTTCAGGGTAGAGATAAAGTGGAGCATGTACCAAAGTTGCAGGCTCCCAGAGGAGACCAGATGTTTACCAGAAGATGATTGACACACATGGCTCAGGCACAGCAAGCTCCCATCCCATCAGGTAAGGCCTTGGGTAGCTTTCCTGTACCCTACACCCCTGGTTCCAGCAGCCGCTCCAAATATAGCCTACTGTGGCCCTGTCCTGCACACAGTGGTCTCTTTGCTGTGGTAGTATTCCATTTCCTCTCTAGGATTTAGTGCCTTTAGTGTTTTTACATTACATTTGGTGCAGGAGTCTCGTGGAGAGCAGGTCCCCTGCTCTGTCACAGTCCAGAGGGATGGAGAAGTCTCACTGAAAGGTGGAAGGAGATTGACAGCTTCCATTAGAGGAGCATGCCACTCTGAGGATCCGGTGGGAGCTTTGTACACACACACACACATGCACACGCACGCGCACGCACACGCACACGCACACACATGCACACACACGCACACACGCACACGCACCTCCAGGGCACAGGGTACCCTAGGGGAAGCCCCAGAGTGGCTCTTGAAGAGGGAGGGACTGCCCAACTGTGGAAGATGGCGGTTCTGCTTCCCTCCGGGTTTGGACAGCAGCATCTTTTGTCCATCCTGCTGCAAGCTCTGAGGGGTAGTGCACCCCAAGTTCAAATGGAGGTTCCAGTTCATTGCACAAGCGTGGGCAGCTTCCTCCAGGCCAGTACCTTACCCAGCACTGGTTCTGTTTTGTTTTGTGTTGTTTTGTTTTTGAGACAGGGTTTCTCTGGGTAGCCCTGACTGTCCTGGAACTTGCTCTGTAGACCAGGCTGGCCTCGAACTCACAGAGATCCACCTGCCTCTACCTCCTGAATGCTGGGATTAAAGGTGTGTGCCACAACCACCTGGCAAAATTTATTCTTTTATTTTTTAAGATTCATTTATTTTGTATGCAGTGTTCTGCTGGCATGTATGCCTGCAGGCCATAAGAAGGCACCAGATCTCATCATAGATGGTTGTGAGCCGCCATGCGGTTGCTGGGAATTGAACTCAGGACCTCTGGAAGGGCAGCCAGTGCTCTTAACCTCTAAGCCATCCCTCCAGCCTGCAGTAGTCCTGTTATCTCAAGCCTGTACAGCAGCTGCTGCTATCCACCCATTTTACAGAAGGAGAAAGTGAGACTCAGAGAAACTGGCATGTCCAGTGCAGACAGGGCAGGGATCGGGCTGTCTGGTTCCAGGGAGTTGCTCCTGTACCCTCTACTGTAGATAGACTTCTCACCCGGGAGCCTAGTTAGAATATTCAGACAGTTTGCCATGTCCTGACTGTCAGGGACACCCTAAGCAGCTTCCCCTGCCTAGGAGCTGGTGATTCTTCAGGAATGCTGCCATCTCCAAGCAACCATCAGAGAGAGCAGCCTTGCCAATGCGTCCTGGTCTCACTTGCAACCAGCAGCCTGGTTCCATTACTTTCACCTCTAGGCATCACCCTCACCTCCAGGCCTGAACAAGCTTCTTCAGAGACAAAGGGCTTGGACTTCAGGGAGCAGCAGCTGCAGTAGGGATGGCAGTGGGAGGTGGGGGAGAGGAGGAGAGGGAGGAGGGGGAGGAGGGAAGGGAGGAGGGCGAGGAGGGGAGGAGGGGGGGAGAGGAGGAGGGGGAGGAGGGGAGGGAGGAGGGGGAGGGGGGAGGGAGGAGGCAGAGGAGGGGAGGGAGGTGGGGGAGAGGAGGAGAGGGAGGAGGGGAGGGAGGAGGCAGAGGAGGGGAGGGAGGTGGGGGAGAGGAGGAGAGGGAGGAGGGGAGGAGGGAGGAGGGGGAGGAGGGGAAGGAGGAGGCAGAGGAGGGGAGGGAGGAAGGGAATGGGAGGAGAGGGGAGGGAGGGGGAGGGGAGGAGGAACGAGGAGCTACAGAGGAGGAGGAAAGAGGGGGAGGAGAAGGAGGTGAGGAAGGGAAGGAGGAAGGAGGGGGAGGGGTAAGAAAGAGGAAGCCAGGAGAGAGAGGCTCAGGAAGGGAAAGGAGGGGAGAAAAAAGAGGGGAGGAAGGGAAGGAGGGGGGAGGGGAAGGAGAGGAGGAACTGGAGGTCATCACGACAACCACAACCCGGCCTCATGCATCAGCCCCTTGCTAAGCACTGCACACACCCTACCTTTTAAACTCCTCTTCGCTCCCTTATGAAGTGATATTCTATTCTCCCATTTGCACGTTGAAAAATAAGGCTCTAAGGAGTTAAATGATCTACTCAAAGTCAAGGTAATTATGGGAGATGAGGGCTGGGATCCACCTTGCCATGCCCAGATCCTGCCTTTTTCCCCTCAGCCATGCTGACTGCCAAGGGTCCCTCTCACAGACCAAGGCTGCTTCGAGGCTGCAGACAGATGCACACAGGACTCTAAGAGGGCCAGAGGGCATCCCTGGAGGGTTCGGCAGGTCTCTTCTAGGCGGGAAATGGCTTTTCCATCCCTGGGTCACAGGAGAAGCATGTGAGTGTATCAAGAAAGAAGGCCAAGCTGAGGCCAGGTGGTCTAGGAGCCCTGGACTCCCTGCATCTCCTTGTGCACTGATCACTCACAATCCCTTTCACTTGGGGCTGCTCTTTCGTGTTGTTGGTTCACGGGAAGCCTGTGGCTCCCCCCGCTGTGGGCTGGCGAATCCACTCATTAGGGGTCACCTTCATATCCTGTGTGTCCTCAGAGGGGAAGGGATCTGGGGTTCAGCTGTGGGTCATCTCTTCCCTCATGTCTCCGCTGGCTGCCGCTTGGTCTCCAGCTACATACTGTTCCTCTGAGGAACAGCAGGACAGCTCTGGATTGTGACAGCCTGGGTGAGTCCTGAGCGGCTTGAGCTCTCCGTCCTCTGCCCACACCTCTGTGGGGAAGGGGCCACACTGAGCATTCATTTGTCCCCAGGTTGCTGTGGCCCACCAACCCAGGCTCCTTTAAGACTTGGACGACTGTGCTTTGGAGCTGAGGCTTGAGGTATATCAAAGGCGCTATGGTAATGTCACTTTTAGTGTTTTGAGGACCTCCACATACTGGTCCCCACAATGGTCGCAGGTGCCACCAACAGTCAATCAACACACCACAGAGACACCTGTAAGCATGTTTGCTGCAGAGTCACTCAAGTTAAGGAACTGGCCTAGATGCCCATCACCAGGTGAATGGATAAAGAGAGTGAGGTGTGGATACTGGAATTTTACTCAGCCAGAAAGAGAGAAATTATGCCATTTGCAGGAAAACAGATGAAACTAGAGACATTCTCATGATGGACTAGGCCAGACTCAGAAAGACGAGTATGTCCTCTCAGATGGGGAACCTAGGTTTTGAAAGTGTGTGTGTGTGTGTGTGTGTGTGTGTGTGTGTTCGAGCCCGTGTGTGTGACTGTGTGTGTGTGTGTGTTGAAAATAGAAGAGGGATTATTTGACTGTTTGACAAGAGGAGGAGGGGGAGGGGACAGGGACGGTGACGGGGGGGGGGGGGGGAGCCTGAGCTTTTTTCCTGTTGAAACGACTAGAAATGCTGCAGCGAAGCCCATCGTTTTATACTATGGATGCACGCTGGTCAGAAGGTAAAACACACTGTCCCATCATCGTTTTATACTATGGATGCACGCTAGTCAGAAGGTAAAACACACTGTCCCATCATCGTTTTATACTATGGATGCACGCTGGTCAGAAGGTAAAACACACTGTCCCATCATCGTTTTATACTATGATGCACGCTAGTCAGAAGGTAAAACACACTGTCCCATCATCGTTTTATACTATGGATGCACGCTAGTCAGAAGGTAAAACACACTGTCCCATCATCGTTTTATACTATGGATGCACGCTGGTCAGAAGGTAAAACACACTGTCCCATCATCGTTTTATACTATGGATGCACGCTAGTCAGAAGGTAAAACACACTGCTCCATACAAATAAAAAAAATCCCACTCATGTTTTCCATGTTCTGGTAGCCAGGGTGGCTACTGTGAATTCTTTTTAGCTGTTGCCCCTGCATGGATGAGTCATTTTCCACACGTCTTGGGTTTTCTGGGGTCTTTTTCTACTTCTTCCTGTGGCCAGAAACATGAGAACTCAGATCCAAAAAGATGCAAACATTACAAAGTTGGGTTTCTCCAGCCCCACTGCGCAGCATCCTGCACCAGGACACAATGTCAGCAGGACTCATCAGGGCCGAGGAAGAGCTCCCCCACCCTGCCCTCATCTCTCTCCTCAACCTGCTTTTATCTTTAACTCACTGAGTGTAAATCAGTGTAGACTCGAGGAGCACCTTGGGCAGGGGAGGGCAGGCCCCGAGACCTTGACCTTTACTTACAGAGAATAAAACTTCTCTCAGACTCAGATGAAGCCAGAAGCATCCATGCCCGGGTCAGCCGTGTGTGAGCCACAGCCTTGGGTTTGGGGACCCGGCAGGAGCAATGGCTGCTGCAGGCCCTGGAGGATAGAGATAACGTGTGATAAACAGGTGCGTGCCTCCCCACCCCCTCGGATACCCGATGTTCTTTATGGCCTTGCTCAGGTAGATCATTATTACCATAAATTTTCTTATCTCTGATGCTTTTCCAATTATGGGTAACAACAGGAAAGGGGCCGTTGGCTTCTGAAAGGTCACCAAGACAGAGAGCCGCTTGGGAAGGGGGACACACGGCTTGTGTAAATCTCCACAAGTTTTATGCACAAGTCAGGGCAGAAATGTAAGCGAGATTCATAAACTATATCAAGATTTACAGGGTCTCAGGGGTTGAACATTGCCTCTCCTCTAGCTGTTTGTGTGGGAGTTCACAATTGTTCTTTCCCAGTGTTTTACACGCAGCTCCTAGCGAGGCACCGGGACAAAGCCCTGCAAGTGACCAGTGACCTCCTGAGGACGACTGGGTGTCTGGGAAACCCTGGCTCCTTGGGAACACCTAAGTCACATGTCCCTCTGCGTAGCATCCAGGCAGCAGCTGGTGACATTGTCCTTCTGAGATCTGACAGTTGGGACATGGTGGCCCGAGTTCACCTTTCCCAGTGTGGCTCTGGGACAGCCTGTGCTCAGCCCTGGGGACTGGAGTTGATTAGTGGAAGAGCAGGTCTGGGTACCTGTGTTTGTAAGAAATTCCTCAGGGGTAGCCTGGCGTGATGCTACGCACATATAATCCCAGAACTTAGGGGGAATGGAGGCTGGAGGATTAGGAGTTCAAGGTCATTGTTGGTTACATAGTGAGTTCAAGGCCAGCCTGGGATATATGGGACCCTGTCTCAGAGACAAGAAAAAAGGAAGGGAGGGAGGGAGGGAGGGAGGGAGGAAGGAAGGAAGAAAGGGAGGGAGGGAGGAAGGAAGGAAGGAAGGAAAGAAGGAAGGAAGGGAGGAAAAGAAAAGGCAGGCCTGGAGAGATGGCTCATTGTTTAAGAATATTTATTCTTGCCAGGTGGTGGCGCACACCTTTAATCCTAGCACTTGGGAGGCAGAGGCAGGTGGATCTCGGTGAGTTGACAGTCAGGACTGTTACACAAACCCTGTCTTGAAAAACCAAAAAAGAATATTTTACTCTTGCAGAGGACCTGGGTTTGAGTCCCAGCACACAAATGGAGGCACACAACTGTCCATACCTCTATTTCCAGGGGCTCGGATACTGTCTTCTGGCTTCCACAGGCACCAGGCACGCACATGGTGCACATAGAAATACATAAACTCATGTACATATAAAATAAGTAAACAAACAAAAAGCATCGGGGGCAGAAGAAGGTGCTAACAGATATACCTGACCAGGCATCTGGAGCTTGATGTCGCGCCCAGCAGGTGGCTCTGTGGAGGTAGCCTGGCTCAGGATCAGCACAGACATTCCGGGGCTCACTGGGTAGAGGAGAGTGGCCCTGACTCTGCAGCTAACTTCAGTCCCACGCTTCCTGTTTCTCCTTCTGGGAGAGAGCCGATGCTTTCTCCAGGGCCCTTCTAACTGCCACACGCCCCCCCCCCCCCCCCCCCCCCCCCCCCCCCCCCCCCCCCCCCCCCGCGCGCACCCCCAGACTCATGCTTGGAGAGTGGGGAGAGCAGTCTCCCACCCTTGCCGAGGCCTCTTTTCCTTGTTGATCCCTGTTCCCGCTTGGAATAGTTACTTTTCTGTTGCCATGATAAAACACCGTGACCAAAGGCGACTTACAGAAGTAGGCGTTTATTTGGGCTTATGTTTCCCGAGAGATGAGAGTCCGTTATGGCGGGAGGCAAGGCAGCCGGCAGGCACAGCGGCAGCAGCGGGAAGCTGAGAGATCATGTCTCAGCTGCAAACATGAAATGGGGCGTGGCTACACGCCCCTAAAACCTGCCTCCAATGACGCACTTCCTCCAGCTAGGCCACACCTCCTGAACCTCCCAACAGCACCACCAACTAGAGACCACGTGTTCAAGCGCCCACACCTGTGGGCGCCACATTCAACCATTACACCCTCCCTTCTAAGCGCCCTGCAGTCCCTCAGGGTTGCAGAATATTTAACTGCAAAATGTGCTGCTGTTTTTCTTTCTCTGTCTAAAGTTCCTGATTGGTCTAATAAAAAGCTGACTGGCCAGTATCCAATATCGAGGGAGGAGGTTATAGGCAGAACTTCCAGGAAGGGGAGGGAGTAGGAGGAGGAGGATTTAGGCTCAAGGAAGGGAGAAAGGGAGATGACAGAGAGGTGCCAGGGGCCAGACAGACACAGAGGAAGCAGGAAAGTAGGACATACAGAATGAAAGGAAGGTAGAAAGCCCTGAGGCAAAATACAGATGAATAGAAACAGGTTAAATTAAGTTATAAGAGCCAGTGGGACAAGCCTAAGCCAAGGCCGAGCATTGGTAATTAATAGTAAGTCTCTGTGTCTTTATGTGGGAGCTGAAAACGCCAACTACCCCTCGGCAGGCAGCCTCCATCCCTGGCTTGCTTCAGCTGTGATCCTGCTTTTAGGTTTATGGTCATTCTAGATGTTCCCAACAGCCCTCTGCAGATGCCACGCCTTCAGGAGACCTTCCTGTCACCCTGGTGGAGAGTGACCTGTGCCCTAGCTAGTCGTCCCTTCTCTGGTTCTCTAGTGACAATACTTGCAGACACTGTAGGGCGCTGTCCTTACACCATACAAGAGGACTGCTTCCTTGGGCAGCGACCCTGTTCTTTCATTCTTTCTTCCACATTTCCTCACCTCACTCTGAAAACCACAAGAATACAAAGGCTCAAAACAACCCAGTCCTGGAGTACTGGACTCAAGTCACAGCCACTTTTGATTTGCATGACAGGGGCTCAGCATCCTTGTCCACAAAGTAGACATGATGGTGCTATTGGTCTTCTAGATGCCTGTGGGTCTTAAGTAGAAGAGGGATGAGGTCCTTGGGGCTGGACTTGCCACACCCGTGACCAGGCAAACCAACCCTGCGATGGAGGTGTGCACAGCTGTGATCCTGAACTTCCCCTTCAATTCCAGCCTTCTTCCTTTTCAGTCTCTCTAGAGGGTAACATTGCCTGCCAATTTGGCAAGTTCAAGAAGCACTTAGGAGACAAAACTCTGGGCAAGTTTGGGGCATGCTTGTGAGGAAGTTTCTAGATTGGCTTAATTAAGGTTGGGAGATCCCTGTTCCCCAGTCCCCGGGTCCTGAGCATTGTTGATGTCATCCCTTGAGCTAGAGACTAGAAATGCATAAAAAGGAGTGTGAGCCAAGCACCTGAGTGCAAATGGACGTTTCTCTCCCACCTGCCAGTTTCCAAATAACCATTCAGAGGCTTAAAAGTACTTATAAATGCTCAACCAATAGCTCAGGCTTGTTACTAGCTGACTCTTACACTTAAATTAACCCACATTTCTATGCTCTGCACGTTAGTATGGCACGTTCATCTCCTGCTCCCTCTGCATCTGGCTGGTGACTCCTAACTCTGACCCTCTCCTTCCCATCATCCTTAGTTTGATTGCCCTGCTTATACTTCCTGCTTGACACTGGCCAATCAGCATTTTATTAAACCAATTCAAACGACAAATCTTTACAGTGTACACACAAGAGGATTATTCCATAGCACCTGAGTTCATCCCTCTCTGCTCCCTGGCTTCAGATGTAGCATGACCAGCTGTCTCATGCTGCTGGCGCCAGCTGTGACTCTCCCACCCCGACGGTAGCCTTCAAGTGTGAGCAAGCTAAGATCTTTCCTCCTAGAGTTGCTTTGGTCCGATGTTTTATCAAGGCAACAGATTTGCTGTGGTCTGCTGAGGTGAAATCAGAACATGCAGGGAAGCAGCTAATGATACCTTTCACACAAATAAATAAATAGCGGTCACGCCCGGGAGTCCAGGAGCCATACTGCCATCCCCTTCCCTCTGCACTCACCACAGCCCTGGATGTGCAGTAGGCCCTACTTATCCCCCATACTCAGGGCCCCATGCTCCTCCCTCATCAAGGCAGCCAAGGCATCATAGGGCAGGGTCTTCACTGCAAGAAGTGTGTTAGGAAAGGACATGCCAAGAGAGCACAAAGCTCTGGGACCCCGGAGTGAGAGGATTCCATTTTAGCAGAGAAGAGATGGCTGTTTTCATACACAGCTCAGTTCAGGGAGGTAGCTGGATATCCGCGGTACGTTCCACCCTAACTTTCTCCCCTGGAACCACAATCCCCCACCCTTTAGTCTGACACAGTGCTGCATAGAATCTGGTCTGTTTCACTTTCACTGGAGATGGATGGAGGGGACCCCTGTCCTCACGGCCTCTTTTTCAGGACAAAGGCACAAAGGCTGGCCTCGAGGCTCAGCAGACCGATGAGGCACTGGAAGCTGCTGGGCAGGGCTGTTCATCACCTTGGAGGATGACAGAGAGGAAGCAGGTGTTTGGCTTAAGATGACAGGAAAGAGCAGTGCATGGGACAGAGACGGTGGAGTCTTGTGTCATTTCTCAGCCCCATTTCCCTCCACTTAATGGTCCCATAGATTATGGGACCCAAGCAGTGGATGCCTGTGAAGGTTATGCCGTCGGGTGATGGTTTCCAGGGGCAGGAGAAATAATTGTGAATTTTCTGTCCTACAAAGACCCTTGCTGTCTGCAGAGTGCTCGGTTAATCTTGTTCTGCTATGTTCTGAGTGAGAACACGGGGTTACAGCCTTCCTTTGCCACGGGAAGAAAAAGAGACCAACCTCTCCCCAATTGGCTTTTCCCCCACCCTTTTCTTTTTTTGGCGTTTTGTTTTGAGACAGGGTCTTGCTATGTAGCTCAAGCTAGCCTGGCACTTAGCTATATAGCCCAAGGTGGCATCAAACTCACAGCAATCCTCCTGTCCCCAGTCCTAAGTGCTAGGGTTGCAGGTGCACCCCATGAGTCCAGAATGACCTTCCTTTCACATGGAAGAAGCAGGTGGGTGGGGTGGGTCCAGGGCGAGGTGTCCTCTGGTCCTCTCTCTCTTAATCCTGCCCTGGAGCAGCAGCGGGTTTGTCTGAGTGGTTCTGCAAACCCTTTGGCCTTCGTGGCCAGCCTCTTCTCTGCATTTAGGAGGGGTGGGGAGGGGAGGATGGGGAGGGGGAAGGAGGGGGGGGTGGGGTAGGGAGGACGGGCGGGGGAGCTGGAACTCTGTGAAGGTCATGAAGGGCATGCCCCAGAGAGGACCGTGGCACCCGGGACTCTTCCCCTGTGCTTCCAGCCTTGGGATAAGCAGTTTGTTCCACCCCAGGCTCCCACCATCCTCCCTGGAATCCTCAACAGAGGCCTGAAAGCCAGGAGTCTACCTCATCAGGAAATGGACCTCTAGAACATTCTGTGACCCAGTGACTTCCCACAAGGCTCAGGTCCACAAGGATGTCACCCTGGGGACCAAGCCGTTCACACCTAAGGACCTCTGAGGGACAGAGCATCCCAACTCTGGCAGTTTCTCTTTATGGAGATGAGAAGGTTCAGAGGCCTGTGTGTATAGCTCCATGGGAGAGAGCATGCCTCATGTAACAAATGTCCTGAGTTCTGTTCCCAGCACCAAGAAAAGAAAGTTCCAGAACACGATAGAGGTGCTGGTTGACCAACATTTTGACTGAACTAAATGGCATTGAATTACCACTTTCAAAAAAATTGTTCTGAGACAGGATCTTGCTATGTAGCCCTGGCTGGCCTCAAACTCTTGGAAACCTGCCTGCCTCTACCTCCCAAGTGCTGAGATTAAAGACATGCGCCACCTCACCTGGCTAAAGTGGTTGGCCTATGTCATGCTATTTTAGCCTCTAGATACATGTGTGCATCTGAAACTCCACAGGACCTGGGAAGGCCCCAAAGGTGAGCCAGAGAGTGCCTGGGTGAGGGGTAAAGAGCGTGGTCTTTCTTCTTGCTTTCTTTAGCTCAGTAGTAGCGGCTGGAGGAAAACCCCACACCCTCACTGAGTCACCTTGGGAATTGTCTGGACAGACTAAAACCCAGGTGACAAGTCTTCTCTTCTGACATCCACTGTCACCCAAATGCCCAGGCCCTGCCACCCAGAAGCGATGCCCTGAGTGGTACAAGTGCAGCTGCTGACAGCCGGGTCAGAGGGGACTCCAGGAAGCCCGGTGTGGGGGAGGCTCACGGCCTCACTTCTGCCCAGTCTCCCCTCTGAGCCAACAGGCTTTGTCTGGCTCTTCCCCCAGCAGGCACAGCCCCTTAGGTTGGCTTGGCATGTGGCCTACAGAGGGCAAAAGGAGGCTGCTATCTCTGCAGCCTTGGGCCTTCCAGGTCAGCTGGTGCCTTCCGCAGCTCTATTGTCCTGGACGGACGGACGGACGGACAGACGGACTCAGCTCAGAGCTTCCTGGCTGGCTGAATTCCACTGCGAACTGGTCCTGAGGACCCTGCTACTGCATCCCACCCTTATCAGGGCTTCATGTTACCCAAGCCCAGATGGTAGTGCTCACCAAACCTGCCACCCCGACCTACCTGCTGCCCAGCAGTCCCAGCCCCACATTGTCCCTAGCTTCAGACTCCCCTGATTCCAGCCCTTCTACCCCCACCCCCAGCCCCCAACACAACTGCTCCCTGACCTGGTTCTCTGCCCCTGGAGTCAGAGAGGAGACACAGACAGACCCCATTCCAGTTGTCTAGCTTGGCTGTGGAGTGCCTTGGAAGTGACCCCTCGAGAGCCGTGGTAGGAGGATCCGGTGAGCTGATATCCCTGTGCGTGTGGACTGGAAGGAGGGTGGGGGTGCTGGTTAGTTCTGCAGGCTCCTGTAGGGGGACCAAATCACTCTTGACCCTTCCTCTTTGTTCTGGTCCCAGAAGCGCCCAGGAGCCCTGCAGCCTGGACTCTTTCCTCTTCTGGATCAGTTCCTTCCTCCACCATGCACCATGAGCTTTATTTAATTGAAAACCAAACCTCTGGCCTGGTCTGGACCAAGGACCAGGGAAGCAGTTTTATGAAGGGGTTTTGCAAGCCACAGGGACAACTGTCCCCAATTCAGAGAAACCTCCCTGGACAGAAGGGCTCTCGAGGGCCCTGGCATTAGCCATTGAAGAAAGCAGAGAAAGAGAGAGCTAACCCCACAATTAACACCTCCCCCAGCTGGAGGAGCCTGGCCGGGTGTGTGGTGTCTGCCCCAACCCCCACCCAGCCATGGGGACACCCCCACAAGTAATCCTCCTGAAGAGAGGATAATTAATTCAAACAGACCCTCATCCATCCCAGGCTGGGCCCTTTGACAAGGCAGAGGCGGGAGGTATGGGCAGAGCGGAGCTCAGAAGTCTGGCAGGCTAATCCAGGGCTCAGGGCGAGCTTGTTCCGGCCCTAATGAGACTCCCGGGCATCAGCCAGGCCTGCTTTGTCTCTGGCGGATGGGGAGGAGGGCAAGACCAACTTTATTTTCGAGTCTGGACTGACTCGCAGAAGTAGCATCTCACTTGAAGGGCACCCCATCTATCTGTGGCCCTCGCTGCATGAAATTGTATTGGCTCGCCACTTGCTATCTGGCCGGGCGCAGCTGGGCCGTAAGTCATCGGCGATAACGTTCTTTATTATGCCTCCGTGTTTATGAACTGTGCCTGCGAGGGAGACGATAGAAATATGCAGCCGTATGCAAAGGCGGACGGGAGGGGGAGGGGGAGGGGAGCATATGCTAGTTGCTAGGGCAACCATGGGGCTATTTTGGGCATCGGATTTTTTTTTCCTGGTGATAAAAACCATTTTCCTGGGCTGGCTGGCCTGTCCCCTCCCCCTTTCTGAGCTGCATATTTAGGAAAGGAGCGACTTAATTTCTTAATTAAACATTATGCTCTCCCCTCCCTTGCCTGCTTTCAAAATGGATGGAAAAATAGAAAGGTGTTGATGAGTGTTCTTGAGTAGAAGGGGAGCCAGCGCTGTGATGGAGAGGTGTGAATAATTCACTAATCTCTGCTGATCCCCAACGCCTCCCCCTCCACACCCTCCCTTTCTACCCCCACCGACTTAACTGTGATAAACTCCCCCAGTTCTAGACCTGAGCGCAATCTCAGAAGCTCCAGGTGTTTGTAAGCAAGGGGAATGCCAATGAGCTTGGGAAGGGAGGAGGCAAGTGCCTGGAAGGTGACTGTATCCCAGGGCACAGGCAGCCCTGAGAAACAAAGGCAGCGAGATGCTGGGAACTCGCTCGGCTCTGTCTCCATCCATGACACAGATATCCCTGTGGGAAATGGGGGCCGGGAGAACCTGAGCTGTTTCTAGCCTGGCCAGCTCCGTGCCCAGCTGTAGAAACCACACTGCTGGAACTTTCCATCTTCCTACCCCATGTTATCACGTCCCTGTCTCATAGTTGTGGGTGCTCAGGAAGTGAGCGCAGCCGGGGAGGAGCCTGTGAGTGCTCCTCTCAGCCTCTGTCCAGCCTGCTGCCCGCCTGCCTGCTCAGCTGCCTGCCCCTGGCACGTTCTGAGTGAGGAGGCAAGGGAAGCCCACAGGGTATTGGGGTTCTTTGGCTCAGTACCAGGCTGAGGCTGGGGGAGGGGGGATGGGTACCCAGCAGTCCCTTTCTGGTTGGTGCTCAGACTTCCCTGTTCTGTTGACCTTGCCCAGACACTCCATGTGGGACAGGCAGGTGCTAAATGCCCTGAGGATAGGGACAACCAGACATGCCCCCTTTGTCCACTGAGATCTGGTGTCAGGTCTAAAACATTCACCTGGATCTGGAAGCATTTTACAGGGCTGGGAGGCTTCTGGAAGATTCTCTAAGTGTTCGAGCGGGTGGGGCAGAACCCATCTAGCTGGTCTTGCACTTACTGTGTGGAATGGGCTTGGGCCATTAAAGCATTCCCCCCCCCTCCTTTAAAGGTTTATTTATTTGATTTTATGCGTATGGGTGTTTTGCCTGCCTGTTTGTATGTGTGTGTACCACATGCAGCCTGGCTCCCAGGGAGGTCTAAAGAAGGCATCAGATTCCTTGGAACTGGAGTTACAGACAGTCGTCAGCCACCTGATAGGAGTGCTGGGAACTGAACCCAGGTCCTCTGGATGAGCAGCCGGTAATCTTAGCTGCTGAGCCCTCTTTCTAGCGCCCTATGCTTTATTTTTAAAACAAACTTTTAATTGCATATTATCCCAGGAATACGTATTTGTATAGAGAAAAAAAAAACCAGAAACTATAGAAGAGCAAATTATACATGTATTTTTTTCCTGCCTAAAAATGAAAGATGATCTCTTTTCTGCCTTTTTATTCTCCTTGTTTATTGTTACAAACTTGAAATCACATTGTATCCTGCTTTTTTCCCCCTGGCTCACCCTGGAATCCTTTCCCTTAAATAGTTCTCAGCATATATCTGTTTTCCTTTTGTGACTGCATGCAATTTTAGTGTAGAAGTATCCCACTGAAGCATTCTGTGTGTGAATCAATTATTTTCCATGTCTTTCTCGGGCTGTGCAAGTGGCAGCTTGTGATTCCAATACCAACTGAAGCCAGAGCTTGGAGGCAGAGCTTGGGCAGGGGTGAGCCCCTATGTCTTTGACGCCTGGCACTAGAGCCGAGGCTGATGGGAGAAGTCTGTCAGTCAGAGGAGAGCGAAGTTAGCTTCTGCAGTGACATTCGGGGGTAACAGACCAAACACCCCTCCTGCCCCAGGACAGCTGGCAGCGTTTGGCATCTTGGACAGTGAGGGAGATGGAGTAGGAAGAGGTTGAAGCGAAGGCTCCTGGGAATGCAGTGAGCTGGAGCTGTCCAGGGAGCGGGCTGTGCTGTGCTTTCGTTCTGATTGCCCTAGCCAGTCCAGGGTTGCTCTGAGAGCTGCCTTTTGCTTTAGGGGACCTGCAGGCAGTGCCCTCCCTACTCCCTTGGAGGGAAGCAGGGCCAGCATGGAGTCGCGGGTGACAGTTTTGTTCTGTTTCTTTCCTGTTTTGGGCCCATACACTTGTGCAATGTAAAGGAAACCGTGACGTCCCCTAGGGGCTCCAAAGACACGCCCACCTGTTCCTTTTCCTTTGCTGCCTTCCTCCGTTCTTTTTGAAGGAAAAAAATTTATTTTTATGTTTAATTTATGTATATGTCTGTGTGTACAAGCATGCAGCTGCCCAGAGAGGCAAGAAGAGGGTGTCAGATCCCCTGGAGCTGGAGTTACACCCAATGTAGGTGCTGGGAATCCAACTTGGATCCTCTGCAAGTCATATTAGCTGGTGAGCCATCCCCGTGGTACAGTGCTTCACTGTGAATCTTGACATACAGAGAGCTGGCATTGGTTCTGGAGGAGAGTCCTCTCAAGAGAGGATTTGGTGACTCCCTCCCCCAAAAGGTCCCCTGCTCTGTGTCCCGACACCTCCCCCAGGACTGTGTGTTATTGTAAAAGCCAGAGACCTAACTCATGGAAAGGGGAGAGTGTGGCCGAGGTCATGTTACAAAGGGGCTTTACCAGAGGATGGGCTTCCTTCAAAAATTCATGACTTACTTCTGGCCACCAGGGACGAGGGATGAAGAAATTGCAGCCTCAAACCCCACTGGAGCCAGCAGTGGTGGAGCACGCCCTAAGTCCCTGCCCTTGGGAGCAAGAGGCAGGAAGATCTGACGTTCAAGTCATCCTTGGCTATATTTGGAGTTGTAGGCTAGGCTGGGATAGATACCCTGCATCAAAAACAAACAAGCAAGCAAACAAACTACGAATTAAAAAAGGCAGGCAGGCAGGGAGGCTCAGTGGCCAGCTACAGCGGAGAAATGAATGAGCAATGTCTTAGGGAGACTGTTGCCACAGTGAAACACCACGACCAAAGAAACTTGGGGAGGAAAGGGTTTGTTTGCCTCACACCTCCACATTGTGGTTCATCATTGAAGGATGCCAGAAGAGGAACTCAAGCAGGGCAGGAACCTGGAGGCAGGAGCTGATGCAGAGGCCATGGAGGAGTGCTGCTTACCGGCTTGCCCTCCATGGCTTGCTCAGCCTGCTTTTCTTTTTGGAATCCAGGACCACCAGCCCAGGGATGGCACCACCCACAATGGGCGGGGCTGGGACCCTCCCCAACCAATCACTGATTAAGAAAATGCTTTACAGTTGGATATTTATTTATTTATTTATTTATTTATTTATTTATTTATTTATTTATTTTGTATACGGTGTGCCTGTGTGTCAGAAGAGTGCACCAGATCTCGCTATTGATGGTTGTGAGCCACCATGTGGTTGCTGGGAATTGAACTCAGGACCTCTAGAAGAGCAGCCAGTGCTCTTAACCTCTGAGCCATCTCTCCAGCCCATACAGCTGGATCTTATGGAGATATTTTTTCAATTGAGGTTCCCTCCTTTCAGATGACTCTGGCTTATGTCAAGTTGACATAAACTAACCAGGACAAACACAAGGGTGGACAGACCTTTGAAGTGAAGCAAGGATTTCCCACCACGTATCTGATAAGGGGTTAAGATCCTTCATATATAAAGTGGCCTATGATTTAATAACAATAAGTAGCCCAATAGAGAACGGACAAAGCTGGGGACAGTGGTGCCCACCTGAAATCCCAGTACTCAAGAGTCTGAGGCAGGAGGATCACAAAGTAAACAGACAGACAGCTATCTGACTAGGCTACATAGCAGGATCTGTAAGACAGAACAAAGGGAAAAGCAGACAAGGGCTTGAACAGACATCTCCCACCGAAGGACAGAGGATGGCCGACACAGACCTGGAAAGATGTTCACCGAGCGTGATCACAGGGATGGGAGCTGGCACCCCCCTCGTGTGAGTGTCATAAAATGCAATACCTTATGACCAGCGAGCTCACTTCTGACTGTGTATCCAAAAGAGCCCAGCCAGGATCTTGGGGGAAACCACTGCATGGCCTCATTGTGACCAGTGCTGTGTGTGGCAGCAGCTGACTACCCCATGGACAGTGTTTGGGTAGATAGTGTGATACCTGTGACAGAGTAAGGGACCATGCTTGGATAGACAGTGTGTGGACATACCTGTGATGGAGTACTTCACCTTAGAAACAACTAAGTCTTGTCATATGAGACAACATGACTCAGCCTGGCAGACACCAGGGAGACCAGCCAGTTACAGAGGGAAATATGTGGGTCCACCCAGGTCAGCTGTGTCCAGACATCAAGATCTAAAGACTCAAAATTGTGCAAACCTGAAGCAGAACAAGGGATGGTGGGAAGAGGGACTGAGGAACAGCTGTTATCTGAAGTACCCAAGGGAGCCTACTAAGTCCTTCCGCCCCTGGGTATACAGAAGTCGCCAACTACACACAAGTCCTTGCTCTTGGGCTTTGAATCTTCTGAAGCTGTGAGCGAGACATCGCAAGAGTTTATCAGTTCCTCTAGGGATTTGTTACGGCGTTTGGTGTGGACTAAGACAGGGTCAGAACAGCCAGCAGCAACGGTACAGTAGCCATGCTAGTTTCTTGGCCTACATTTTGATTGATTGATTGATTGATTGATACTCACGTTCATGCGCTTTGAATGCATGCCTGCCTGTGTGAGCTCATGTACCACACAGTGTATGTCTGGAGACCAGAGGGAACTTGTGGGAGTCAGTTCTCTCCTCCCTGGGGAGTGAACTCAGGTGTCAGGCTTGGCAGCAAGGATCTTTGCCCTCCAGTCATCAAACTGGCCCCAGTTTCTTGGCACTAATCAATGGCCACCGGATGATGTTCAAAGCAGGAGAAGCTGGTTTGGGGGGGGCAGCTTCTCTGTCTTAGCTTGCCTGGCAGGCTAGGCTGGGCCATTCTCTGCTGTGGGTATCACCACTGGTGTCATACAGCGTTTACTGGGGTCCCCATCCTGATCCACTAGGTGCCTGTAAGATGCCCAGATTTGACGATCACAGGTGTCCTCTGCTCCCGATGAGACCAGAGACCTCACTGCTCCCTTTGTAGCGTCCTCTAAGTCTGCAAATATTCCAGAGTGCAAGTGCTTCAGCTTCAATGTGGCAACCCATGTCTGTAATCCCAGCACCAGGAAGCTGACACAGAATCGCAAGCTTTGGTCCAGCCTGGGCTACATAATGAAGTTAAAGTGGGGAAGCTGCCAGATGCTGGCCGAGTCACCTCTCCTGATTAATACAGGAAGACATGAACTAGGAAACGAGGGGACTCAAGGCAACAGAGCCCAAGGGTACAAACTGTACGACGAGGCTCAGTTTTATTATTATACCTCATCTGATAACAGTTATGAGATGACAGGTCAGCAAGGAAGCCTGGTTCACAGGCAGCATCTTCAAGGGAATATAAAGCATGGAATTATTATTTTTTTCTTCAGAAAAACATCTGAGGTGTGGGAACATCATTTGCCACGACTATTCTTTAGAAATTGAGGAAGGTCACAGGCATTCCTGTGTTCCTTCCCATATCCGTTGGCATTCCAAATTCCCTTCTTGAGAAATATGAAAATGGAATGTTCCCAAGTCACATGTTCGTTCTACGGTCACATAACCTCAAGTCAAACTCTAAGTCCATGGGAAAGCATTCAAGGGATGGGTACTTGTTGATACATGCGTTTCAGTATTGTTCCTCCCACTACTCACCCACCTCAGGCACCCTTTCTCGGTCCTGTCAGATACCCTCCATGCCCCACAACTGAGCAGTCAGGCCATCCTCTGGCTCTCTGCCCTGGCTAACTTGACCCTCAGACACGAAGCAGTTTCAAAAGTGAGGTGCAAGTCGGGTGTGGTGGCGCTCAGCGTAATCTCAGCATTTATCAGAGGTTCCCTCATCCTCAGCTCTACAGTGAATCCACGGCCAGCCTGACCTACAGGGACCCTGTGTCAAAGCAAATGCACAAAGTGATGAACACAGTCAGAGGCACACCTTTTGTCCACCGGAACATGCCTACATCTAAATGAAGTTTCCAAGATTCATTACAGAGTGAGAAAAACTAGTGCAGAGGCGGCAAACAGGACAAAATCCTATGTGTGTAAAGAATAAGAAAGCAGAAAACCCACGCCAGTCATTTGTGCATGAACATGTCCGTAAGGACCACCAGGAGCCTCTCGTCATGGTTGTCCAGGGAGCTGCAGGAGAAGAAGACAGATCCTGGACTTGAACTCAGTGGCCTCTGGCTGGGCCCCCAGATGCCCCTTCTTGTCCTGGTGGCTCCCTGGCTTTTCCTGAGCAGAGCTCTGGGGATGCCACGATAGGTTTCTAAAGTAGCACATCTGAGGGTGGGGAGGGTTAAAACCACAGTGTCCTTCAAGCTAATCACCGTGACAGAGTGCATTAGATGCTCGAGTGTTGCTGTGACAAGTGCCTGGCTAGCGGGAGCTGAAGGGGAGGAGGGTGAATTTCAGCTCAGAGTTTGAAGGGATACAGTCCATCCTGGTGGGGAAGGAATGGCGGTAGGAGAGAGGCAGCTGGTCACTGAATCCAGTCAGGGGCAGGAGAGAGATGAATAATGGCCCCTTCCTCTCTTTTATTCAGTCCAGAACCATAACCTGTGACATGTGTTCAGGGTGTCTTCCACCTCAGTAAAGTCTATCTAGAAACTCCCTCACAGACAGGCCCAGAGTTTTTTTCCACGGTGACTCTAGACCCTGCCAGGTTGACAACCAATGTTAATCATCACATAGGGCGAAACACTGCCTTCTATTAGCCGGGAGGTGGTGGTGCACACCTTTAATTCCAGCACTCGAGAGGTAGAGGCAGGAGGATCTCTATGAGTTCAAGGTCAGATTGGTCTACAGAGCGAGTTCCAGGACAGACAGAGCTGTTATACAGAGAAACCCTGTCTCAAAAAAAACCCCACAAAAACAAGCAAACAAAACAAATCCAGGGATTTAGAACGCTGCACCCTCATGCAACAAGTCCCCATGTGTTCTTTCTCCTGTCACAGCCAACTCTGGTGTGAGAGAAGTTGGGAGTGAGGAGAGGACAGACACAAACACACCAAGAGGCCAGTGTACTAGAGGAAGGGAGACAGAGACAAAGAGAGACACATTCTGGCTGTGGTGCTTTAAATGGGAAAGGCCCCCATAGGCTCCTGTTTGAATACTCTGTCTCTAGTTCGTGACTGTTTGGGGAGGTTTAGGAGGTGTGGCCTTGCTGGAGGGGATGCATCCCTCACTAGGGATGGAGTTTCTAAAACCTTGTACCATGTCCAGTGTGCTCTCTGGCTTCTTGACTGAGGTCTGAGATGGGAGTCCTCAGCCTCCAGCTCCAGCTGCCATGTCTGCCACCTGCTGGGATGCCGTCCTCATGGAGATGAACCCTGACCCTACACCTTTCCTTCTATAGGTTGTCTGTCACAGCTGTAGAGAAGTGAGTCCAGCGCCTCTGAAGTAAGCCCGCAGTGGAGTCTCCTAGGACTCTGGCAAGCTGCTGAGAGCCGCAACCTGGGCAGGCAAAGAGGGTGGGGTATGTGGAGAGGGGTGGGGAGTCTCCAGTCTGAGGGTACCACATCAGGCAGGGATGTGCTCTATGTGGGTAGACCTCTGCCAGGCCTGTGCTGGAGATGTGAAGACTTTTTTCCCTCTCCAGGCATGTCCATCCTTTTGGCATGGCTTTGACATATTGTTATCACTGAGGACCATGCAATGGAGTTACAAACAAACAAACAAAATTTCCCCCAAAACGATTTTTCTTATGTTTTGAGTAAGTTCTCAATTTCGTGTTGTGCCGAATGCAGGCACAGGCCACAGGCTGGATATGCGTGCTTCTAGAACCTTCCATTTTCCTCCAGCAGAGTTCTGACCCGAGCTGCTGACCCAGAAGATGGAATGAAAAGATAGATAGACTGGAAAGTTCATTCTGGCTTAATCCAGGTGGAATTTCATCAGAGCTCCTGGAGAGTTGGACAACAGAGCGATGGGGAGGGAGCTGAGGCGGGAGGACAGCCCTTCCCCAGGCGGGCAGGCAGTGAAGGGAGGTGGAGAGTGGGCTGCTGCCACAGGGCTCCCTGTGACCCAGCCTTAGGACGAAGGGCGGGACCTCCTTCTCCAGGAAGTGATTAGGCCCACAGACCTGTTGTCCTCTTGAGGAGCAGCTACCGCGGATGTAATTACCCATTCACTCTGTTATTAGCTGGGGTAAGAGACAGAGACGCTCGCCCTGCGCCTGCATTTCAAAGCTTACTCACACGCCCGCATCCCTGATATTAAACACAATGAGACTTTTTTGAATTCAATTAAGCATTTGCCTACTGTGACTCTTTATTCATCGCAAATTGTCTCAGTAAATAATCTTCATCAAAAGTCAGAACCAATCCCCATTAGTTGTTTAGATTAATTAATGGGTCCCCCCGGAGCCACCCAAATGAATTCAATTTTAACGTCAACAACTTGCGATGGAGTTTCCCAGGCCGGCATTAAGACAATATCAAACCTGCAATAAGTCACATTTAAAATGTTAATTCAGGGAAGCTTTCCATTTACAGTATTTAATTAAATCTTTAAATAAACGGCGCGGGCTCAGGACCAGATGGTTCTGCATTTCCATTGTAGAGTGGAGCCTCGAAGTCATCGAGGGAAGTATATTGGAGGCGTAGCATAGATAAGCAGGATATATGGAGCAATAAAATCTAATCTGGTTTCCAGTGGGGAGATTCAGTGTATGTACACAACCCAGGCTCAAATTGTAAGTTAATTACATTAACCCCGGTGTACTCGGGGATCTGAGCAGTCCGAGATGAAATTAGTCTTTTTCCTATCTTAAGATTCTTTTCAACTTCACTATATTAATTTTTAGCCAAATACTTACTCATAAGGAAAATTGAAGTTAATGTAACCAAAGATAAAGGAACGCAGCCTTAATATTCTGAAGGGATTATGGAGACCCGAGGAAACGCACTGTGCAAATGTCACCGGCTTGGAGTGGATTTATGCTGTGGGGTAAGGGGAGCCATAAAGATGCCAAGGAGACCTTGCCCTGCCCATCGCCCCGCCCTGCCCATCGCCCCGCCCCTCCCCGTCCATCCCTCCACCAAGCCCGGGTTCTTAAAGGGTCTAAATGAAGAAAATGCAGTCTTTGGGCCCACACAATTCTTGAGAGGTCCATGGAGGTGCTGGGGGGCGACCCGGGTGTCTGATATAAGACAGACAACCAGCCAGGTGTTCAGCTGTGGATGGCCTCCACTGACTCTTGAAACCCCAAGAGTGTGAATTTTCAGAACTGGCCACTTAATCACCCTGATCCAAAAACGCTTGTTATTCAGGCTTTGAGGGAAGAGGTTAGTCACTTCTCAGCCCCTTTTTCGGGGTAGCCAGAAGAATCCTTTGTTCCCAACCATGCGAGCATGTTCCTTAGTATGCACCAAGTCATCCCGGGATGCCGGGACTGCTAATGCTGACTAGGTCTGTGCTTTCTTTGTGTGTGCACGTGTGTGCACGTACGTGTGTGCCAGAGCACAGCTGTGAGTGTCACCCTGTCACTCCCCACCTGGTATTTTGAGACAGAGTCTCTTGTTGAACTTGGAACTCACTGATTCATCTTGGAAGACTGGACAGTGGGTCCACCTCCACCTACCCAGCGCTGGGATCACAAGCGCTCGCCACCACACCTGGCCATTTATATGGTTCTGGGATCAGCCTCTGGTCCTCAATGCTTGCACAGTAAGCATTTAACCAACTGAGCCATCTCTGGCCCCTCAGTCTCCTCTCCTCAACCAACCAACCAACCAACCAACCAACCAACCAACCAACCAACCAACCAGAATGTATGTCTGTGTACCACATATGTACAGTTCCTAAGGAGGCTAGAAAAGGGTGTTGGATCTCCTGGACCTGGAGTTACAGACAGCTGTAAGCTGCCGTGTGGTGCTTGGAATCGAACCTGGGTCCTCCGGAAAAGCAGCCAGTGCACTTAACTGTTGAGCCATCTCTTTCAGACACTCAGTGTCCTCTTACTCAGAACTGTGTTGGTCAAGGCGATGCTGAGTGAACAGACTGACCGGTGAGCACTCAGGCACACTGGGGAAACTGAGGCTTAAGGATGTCTCCTGGGGGTGAGGGCTGCTGCTCTCTTCCCTCTCACAGCGGTTGTCTGTCCAGCTCAGACCTGGCAGGACAGAGAATTAATCATGACCTTTCAGCTCAGGCCATACGTGACCTCTGGCCCCAGCCCCATCCAGCTCTTGTAGAGCAGATCAAGCAGGGAATGTGGCTGATGCTTCCCACGTGCAGCCGAGGCTGTGCCAGCCACGGGTTTTTCTGGCTGCCAGCTTTGTAAAATGAAGAGAATCCATTGTTTCAATGGCTTCCGGTACAGTTGGACCCAGGCACTCAGCGCTGTAGTGTTGCTGTGATTTGCTCTTTTTTGTGTTTGCTTCTCCTGAGTGGAACCCTTGCCCATGCTGGACCCCGGCAGCACCTTACTGCTGCAAGCCGCAAAAATATACAAAGTAGGATTTCAGCTGATTATGACAAAGCTAATACCTGGAAGAAGCCAAGGGCCTTCTGGACGTCAAGCTGAGGCTCAAGGAACCTTGGTGAGATTTGGCTTTTGATTATCAGCATTTCCTACTATGAGTTTCTTGTGTGCTGTTGTAGCTTTTCCATCATTTATTGGGCACCATTTCCCCTCTGCTAAAGGAATGTTTAGATAACCTTCTGTGCTGACAGCTATGCTCAGCCAGAACTCCCAGTTCAAGCCTCCCTGTAATTATCATTGGTAGCATCTGGCCAGGTCTATCCCCAGATGGAGGAAAGAACCTTATCAGAGACACCTCTGTACTCTCTAAGAACAGACTTAAGCATCCAGACTACCTGTTTGAGAAGGCCTGGCAGATGTGCCAATTAAGCTTAGCTTCCTCCTTTCCCAAATCTTACCTCTAGTTCCAGATCTCCCTTTAACTATCACCAGAGGCATCTAGCTGTACACAGGTTTTCTAAGACTGAACACACTTTCCCCCACCCTGCAGAAAAACGGCAGATAGCTTGGACAGATAGGAGCCACAGGAAAAAAGAAGACAGTTTTATTTTCTCCCATTGACCTAGCAACTTACAGATTCTTAACATTTTCTACCAATCACGTTTAAGACTATAGTCAATCACATAAGATCCCTCTTCTTAGATATTACCCGAATTTAGTTAATTCATTAGTCACTTCCCTTTTGGGTTGCAAATGATAATTAACAGTTACTGCCCCTCTATGTGATTCTTATCACCCCTCCATTTGACCCTGGAAGCCTGGTGGTCACTGCTTTTGGAAAATTCTTACCTGCCTTTATGACCCTGTAGAATTCAAGCCTGGTGACCTTGCTCAACCAGGGGATTGTTATGGCTTGGGTTTATAACTGGACTCAGAGAGACTTGTGGGGGGCAGAGAGACAGGGGACGGAGAGGGACAAGGAGGATTTTTGTCCAGAGAGAACTGTGGACTAGATGGAAGATGAGGAAGAGTCAGATGGGGAAGTACTAGTTAGGTAAAAATGAGATGATAATGACCCAGATGAGGCAGAATTAAGACGAGAGAATTAAGATAGAACTTAGAGGGAACAGTAGATGAATAAAGAGAGAGATCAGGCAAGAAAGGAGCTAAAAGAGAATAGAAGCTTGTAGAGAGAGAACTCACACAGAATAATAAAGTATATGGACTAAGGAGTTTCTTGTACATCGTGTACAACCAGTTATCAGCTGGTTGTAGATTCTTCCCGGACCCTGGGAGGGGACTATTGAGGGGCTGGATCCCCATAGTCCCCAATACCTTACCTTGTATATCAGATATAAGGCCATTTGAAAGATAGTCCCCTCCAAGTCCCCAGTAGGTCTCTGGAGAGGCCTGCCCCAGCCATGGAGCATGCTGGGCATGTGTCCACATATTGGCAGTCAGCATAGGCATCACAGATGCTCTTGGGGCCCAGGTCTACCTGGGACCTCTATGAATGTAGAGGCAGATGGAGCTGGGTTCCTCCTGCCCTCCTGGGCTCTTCAGTGGGTATTTCTCAAAGCCACCATTCCAGACTCAGCCTCAGCTAGTGAGCCTGAAAGCCTGGACCCACAGAAGGGAACACGGAAGGCAGGTTCTGCGGCTTTTCCTGAAGGTCCTGAGCCGTCAATGCCCTCAGCCATCACTGGCCATGGGTGTATGTGCTCAGTTCCAGTTTCCTGGAGATGTCTTTCCCCAAACTGCTCGCATGCTGGGATTCTAGGTTTGCACCTCCACACGGGGTTTACGCTGTGCTGGGGATGGGGTCCAGGGCCTTGTGCAGGCTAGGGAAGCTCTCAACCAGCTGAGGCACACCCCCAGCCCTGAGACAGGATTTTCTCACAGCGGCACTCCCCCCGCCCCAGCATCTTTCTATCATACTGTCCTGTTGCTGGGGCCAGACTAGGCCGTTTTCCTTCACGTGGCTTCCCAGTGGACCCAGACTCTGTACTGAGGTCTTTGCATTTGGGGCTCCTGCTCTGGGCTCGCTCAGCTGGAGAGTTCCCAGTCTCACCCTGTCCCTACGCAATGTCTCTCCACCCTCCACCCCTGCTCCAAAATGACAGTACTGACTGACCCTCTCCGTTCTCAAGGCCCCAGTCCACCCTCGTCGCCGTGGCTTGAACTCTAACCTCTTCAGTGATGACGGGGCACACTCCAGAGCTGCTGGTTTTTCCTGTTGGGCTGCCCTGGTGACCTAGCCTGGGAAGGCTGCTATTCCTAGGAGGCTTATGCACCTGCGCCTCTCTTGGCCTCTTATTTTGGGACCTTGAGATTCTTGCCACACTCTGAACCCTAGCCCAGGGACCCCAGAGAATGACAAGTGGTGCTGTTGGCCACTCACTGGCTTCCTCTTCACTGGCCCTGTGATCCCACTGGAAATAGTCTTTCGGATCAGGAAATTGTGTCTGGACCCGGTATGGTGCTCCAGAGGCAGAGGCAGGAAAGTCTCTATGAATTCGAGCCAGCTTTGTCTACATAGTGAGTTCCAGGCCAACCAAGGCTGCAGAGTGAGACCTTGTCTCACAAAACATTATTTCTGCACCCCTTCCTCATATGCTTTGTCCAGAAGCCACAAGGAAATACTTTTTCTCTGGAGTGTTTTATGTGAATCAAATTATCAACAGATTTTTTTTTTCCTTCTCTGAGACAGCTTCTTTCTACTTTGCTCTGTAGCTCAGACTGACCTCAAACTCATGATCCTCCTGCCTCAGCCTCATGCATTCAGGGATTACAGGCATCTGCTACTGTGCCTGCCTGCAACAGAACTTTCAAACATTCTGCACCCAGCCAGTCCAGCACACTCATTTTTGTGTTGAAGATGGTTGTATCTAAATGCAGTGTTTTAGAAATTAGCTGAGCTTATTCCTAGAAGGGAGAATGCCAGCTTTTCAGAGGTAGCTGACTAAGGTCTGGAACTGCCTAGAATCTTGTGCTGGAGAGCTCAGGCTAACACAAAATTGCCTTGCACTCTGCAAATGATGGGACTCAGACATCTGGTCCAATCTGTCCCACGCTCTGTGGATTCGGTGGTGGCCCTGGTCAGCTTCAGGGATGACCTAGAGCATGTCCTGTTTCTACAGACTGTGCTTTTGTCTTTTAGTCATCTAGCTGGGCATTCTGGCCCAGGGCCTTTGCTGGAGCTTGAAGCTCCACATCATACTGGGTCCTGTCAGAGGAAGCTCCTTCTCTACCATGTAGGGAGGGACGAAGGCGCTGGGCCACAGCCTGCTTGGCTCCTGATTCCTGGACTGACTTTGGCCCCGTGACTGGCATGTGATTGTGGTTTATCTGGAACAAGCAATGGTTCCAAGACCAAGGGGATGTCCTGAGAGTCTTTCCCTCTTGGACACATCTGGAAAGCATCAGCAGAGACACAGAGAGAACTCTGTGTAATGAGAACCAGTCTCATATCCCTTATGTAGAAACCTTTTGTGGAGGCCAAGTTCGTCTGTCCTTAAGGGACTTAGCTCCTTCCCAAGTTGCCAGTTCTTGAAGGAACCAGCCATGCTGGGGGAGGGGTCAGCAAAGTCATAAGTGCACCGGGGGTCACTCGCTCCCAGGAATGTAGCTGAGCATCCTGCACTGAGCATACATATGTGCCTGGTGCCAGGCGAGCAGGTCCATAGGGCTCTCTGCAGGAGGGCACTGGGTAGTGGGCAGAGGTCGTGGAGGTCAAGGGGGAGCTGTGCAGGCTGCTCTGTACTGCTCACCCTTGTAAGGGGGTGATTAAGGGTGGCCCTGCACAAGAAGGTCCCCAGGGGCTCCAGGCAGCATGCTTCTGAGGTGAACGCGGGTGTGTCTTCACTTTCCAGAGCTCTATCTGGGCACTTCTGGGCCACACAGCTCTGTCTTACAGTGGACTTAGGAAATGGTCACACAGAGACCCTTCTTGGGGCCACACCTTGGAGCCCAATGGCTGTGACTGTAAGAGAGGCCACGCTCTCCACCTGCCTGTTCCTCTGTACCCTTGGCCTTGTATTTCTCTCTTCGCTTTCCCTAGTCAGTCTGCCCGTTGAGATCCTACTGTCTGGCTTTGTTCAGGAAAGACCCATAGACTCCACTGCCTCCTTAGCCCCATCCAGGTGAATGTAGATGCTGTCATTCCCCTGTGCACTCCAAGTGCAGACCCCAAGAAGGTAGACCTAGACCCAGCAGACAGGGCTCTGGCTTGGGCAGCACACACTAGACTATTGGGGTGGGTGACCCTCTTTTCTCTCTCTCAGGGAATAAAGACCTCACTGGGGTGTGATATGGGTTCAGAGAGTGAGAAAGAGGAAAAGTCACAGCACATACAGCTAAGCTGGAGGGGGTGACACATGCCTGTAAAGCCAGCACTAGGGAGACTGAGGCAGGAGGATCCCCGTGAGTTCAAGGCCAGCCCAAGTTACAGAGTGAAACACTGTCTCAAAACAAAAGAAAGCAAAGCAAAACAAAAAACCAAAAATGACATAAAAACAAGAACAAACATAACAAAAATGAAAACAAAACAAAAGGATAGCTAAAGACAGTAATAAGTTCATTTCCTCCACGGTACTGAGGGTGGAACCCAGGGCACGGCTCATGCTCAGACAAATGTCTGCCACTGAGCTATGCCCCAAGCCTCCAAATTCTTGCTCTAGAAAATTACCAGAGGGTAAGACGCTTCATCATTGGTGACTCATCTTGAATTCCACAGGTGGCAGGCCTGCGGTGCACTTGGCCGCCTTGGGGGGACGTCCCACCCCCCAGGCTGACACTGTACTGTGGGTGACTCTCAGTTCCGTTGAGTTTAATGCTTAAGTCAGGTTAAGTAGTGTGTCCTCAGCTCCATGGATTCATCTTTACCCCTCCATGTCAGCACCTGTGGAATCAGTACCAGGTGGGCTATAGAAGTATCTGGAGGGAAACTGAGGCTGTCTTCCTTGGAGTCAGCACACTGGGGGACTGAATGCAGGTTCTTCCTTTGCCAGCTGTGAGAGAGATCTCAGCCAAGTCCACGGATGGAGCCTTCAGTCCCCTGTCCTGTGTCTTGATGATACAGCGGCCCCCTTGCAGGGCTTCTGATAAGTTGAGTAGGGTAGAAGATATGAGCATCTTAGCGGGGGCTGGGTAGGTACCAGCATCCCCCAGGTGACACTGGACACTGATCGACCTCAGTGATTGGTCCTCAGAGCCCTCTGAGGAGGAAGAGATGCTGGAGGAGCTAGAGCATAGAATACCTACCCAGATGGTGGTACCAAAGTCCCTAACATCATAAGAGACCCATGGAGGGTGACAGAGAGCAGGTGTGTGACAAAACCCTGGGGCACTGGTACCCTTGGATCATCCAGGTGTGGGTGTTCCTCACTCAGGCAGGAGTGACATCTGTGAGGGAAGGTCTTCTTGACATATGGGTAGCCTCACTCACTCTGGTCACCTGTTCCACCTTTGACTAATGACCGACCTGACATCTTTCGGCGGGTGACCTTGCTGCTTCTGGTAATGCAAATATCCTTCAGTGTCAGACATAATAAGTATCACTATGAGATGAACAAGCAGAGCTTAAGTTGAGTGCAGATTAATGGGGTTTTAATATTCCTAATTTAATCAGTCCTTTCTGTCGCACTGTGGGCAACATGATGTAGCAGCTAATTATTTTTTTTTAAACTGTGATGGGGATCTTTCCTAATCAATTTCATATTTAATGTGAATGAAGGGAGAGTAGTGATAAATGAGAGAATAAATCTCACTAAACAGACACAAGAGAGATCAGTTAAAAAGACGGTGAGATGATTTTTTTCCTCCTTCTATAGAAAATCCCCCAGAGACAGGATGGGGAGGTACTGCCGGATCGTCTCATTCTGAAAAGAGAAAGTAAAGTTTTAGGAAATGTGTTGATGGGAAGTACGCACACCTGTCTTCATGATGTAAAAGCCGTGGATGCTGATGAACGCTGGGGCAGGTGAGACCAGCCATGGTGACCCAGGAAAAGTGCACTGGTAGCAGGCATTTGTGTTTGCTACAATGTATACCCCTGAGCATACTGTATCCCACACCTGCTATGATGTATAGCAATATCTTGTAGCAAGTATCCCTGTGCACCCAGGTTCATAACCCCTGCCTAGGTTCCCTGTATTCTAAAGGAACCTAAGAAACATATTGATAAAGGGGCTGACAAGACAGTTCAGTGGTTAACAGCACATACTGATCTTGTAGAGTGCCTAAGTTCTGTTAGCAACACTCACATCAGGCAGCTCACACCACCTGGAATTCCAGTTTCGGGGGGATGGACGCCGTCTTCTGGCCTCTGAAGACATTGCACTTGAGTGCATATACCCCCCTAACACAAATATATACACATGGAATTGATTTAAAAAATGGATTTATTCACAATTTTACAAGCCAGGGGACAAAAGGCTCCCAGTTTCTTTCTGCCGTCTCTATAACAGTGTTACAGTTTTAAAGAGAAGGGTGGGGCTTAGTGACAGACAGGCCCAGAAGGAGTGCCCTTGTGACAGCAGGCCCAGAAAAGGCATGGCTTATTGATGGACAGGGTCAGAGAGTCATGGCTTAGTGGTAGATAGGCCTAGAGAAGGCGTGGCTTTGTGGTGGAATAGAACCATAAGGGGCAGGTAGAGACAGACACGCCCAGCAGGTCTTGGCTTCCTCTACGGGTAGTGGGAAGGTGCTGGAGGGTAAAGGCTGTGGAGTGACATCTACTTCTGGTCACAACGCTAACTTTGTGGCTGGGGTTGTATCTCAGTGGGAGAGCACCTGCCTGGGATGTACCAGTCATAAGTTCCATCCCCAGCACCAGTTTGTTTAAAAAAATTTTTTTCATTGTTTTGTTTTTCAAGACAGGGTCTCTCTCTGCGTAGCTCTGGCTGTCCTGGAACTCACACTGTAGACCAGGCTGGCCTTGAATTCAGAGATTCACCTGCCTCTGTCTCCCAAGTGCTGGGATTAAAGGCATATGCCCAGCTAAACAAAAATGTTTAAAGGATTTAAAAATGTTTATTATTGTATATGTGTGTGTGTTTGCATGTATGTATGTGCACAGGCACTTGAATCCTTGAGAGAGCCAAAAGAGGCTGTTGGATTCCCTGGAGCTGGAGTTCAAGGGAGTTGTAAGCTGCCCGGTGTGGGTTCTGGGAACTGAATCCTGTCCTCTGCATGAGCAGCAAATGATCTTAACTTCTGAGCCACAGGTTTTTGTTTTTAAAACGGCAGCTTCCATGTTCCCACAGTTTATGGGAAGCCTGGGTTGGGGCTGGAGCATTGGTGAGAGACTTCCCAAAGGCTCTGGTGGTGGCATCATTGGGTGATGGAGGTAGAGGAGGCAGGAGGGGTGGGGTCCTGGGTAATGTCTTAGAGGTAGTGCAGACAGCCTCTTCTCTCAGTGGGGGTGGGATACTGGAGACACGGGGTGGGGAGGCTGTGGGCAAGTCCAGGGCTTTGGCCAGAGCCATCGGGAGGCTGGCACTGCTGCTCGAGATGGATACTTTCAAAAGGAGGGCAAGAAGTGAGGCCATGAGGAAGGGAGAGAGGCTGAGGTGTGGAACTGCACTGTGGACAGCAGGGTCCTCACCCCTGCCCTCTGGACTGCCCAGATGCCTTGGAGGAAGAGTCACGTTGGCTCAGAACTTCATAGTTATTAAACAATATCACTCTTCCCTGTGTGGTCGGCTCTCCTTACTCAGTGTTACTTCAGCCCTTCCCTCCACCTTCCCATGCAACAGAGGCCCAATGAAGCCCAAGGCTCAGTGGGGTGCTGAGGCCCCCACTTCTGCTCCCTCACTGAGAGCAGTTGGGCGAGTTAGGGTTTCATTGCTGTAAAGAGACACCATGCCCATAGGAACTCTTATAAAGGAACGCATTTAATTGGGGCTGGCTTTCAGTTTCAGAGGTTTAGTCCATTATCATCACGGCGGGAAGCATGGCAGTGTGCAGGCAGACATGGTGCTGGAGAAGGAGCTGAGAGGTCTATGTCCAGATTGGCAGGCAGCAGGAAGAGAGAGCGACACTGGACCTGGTTTGAGCTTCTGAAACCTTAAAGCCCAACCCCAGTGACACACTCTCTCCAACAAGACCACACCTACTCCAACAAGGCAACAAGTCCTAATCCTTTCAAGTAATGCTAATCCCTATGAGCCTGCGGGGCCAATTTCATTCAAACCACCACAACTAGCAAAGGAACTCTGAGCTCCAAGTCATTCTGAGCTACTTTTCTGTCTGGATCTCAGTTATACACAAACACTGTCCTGTCCTTCAATTGCTTTGTTTGGAAGATCATTCAACACCCTCAACAGCATTGCCCTAAAGTCCTGGCCCCCCAAGTGAACACTGAAGACTCCTGCAAGTGGAGAAGACACAGGCTTTGAAACCAATTCTGCCTCCAGGAAAACCAAGAGACTGAGAATGTCTTACAAGGGAGAACTCTGCCCCCACTCCTGGTTTCTTGCTTCTTCTAAAGGCCTGTGCTCCTCTTTGGCCCCAAACAGTCCCATGAGAGTGGAGGGTACCCCCATTCTTCCCTTAAAGGAAGGCTCTCCCAGTCTGCGTCACCGGCTAGCTGTACCATGTCTTCTGCATGTTCTGGGGTCACAGGGTACCAAGTACTTCCCCGCCACACTTTTCTCCCTTAGTTCTGAAACATTTCAGCTTTAAGGAAATTGAACCCATGTGTCTTCTGAGTCACTCACTGCCTAATTCCTCAGGAGGCTATTTTGTGAGAGCATCTAAAATTCAAAAGGCTATTCTAGCCGCTTCCTGCTTCCCTAGGGCGCCAGTCAGGGAGGCTGAGCGCCTACTTGGCGGGCTCTGGGCTCATGTTAGGATGGACTAGTGAGGAACCTGCTGCCCAAGAGAAGTGTCCACCGGAGTGTATTCACCAGAAACTGTCCTCACAGACCTCAACCATAGAACCGGGCCCCTTGTGGGTTGTGCCTGGTTTCCAGGTAGTGGACAGTGGGCCTTCTGTGGTCTTATGTTCAGTCTGAGATTCCCACTTCCCAGAACTTGGCCATTCCTAGAAATCAAAGAGATTGCAGGATCCGAAGGGATACTTGCTGGTCATGCTGGGGACCTTGGCATCTTCATGGACACAGTTCTGATGTCCCAGCACTTTCCTATTGGGCTCTTATCAAGGGAGGAAGTCATCTTCATGAATGGCCAAAAGCACCCAAAGCTTCCTCTCCGGCAGACCTAGGCCTCAGTTTCTCCACCTGAGATGACTCCGACTCCAGCATCCCTGAGATACAGTTTCTTGCTGTTCTCCAGCCTTGGGTAAGCAGGTGTCTGCTCCAGGCCAGCGCTGTCTTGCTCCCCCTCCCTGAGCCCATCCCTCTGCCTGGCTTGTGGGGTACAGCAGATGACAAGCTTTGGGATAAGCTGACGTGAAGAGCATCGGAAGGTTACCAAGTCTGGAAGGGAGATGATGGGGTGTGTTGTCAGGGAAGAATGTTCAGGGCAGGTGTTAGAAATGCTTGCGTGAGTTCATGGGTGTACCCTGGTGACTGATTTAGGGGTGCAGGCATTTTCCCCACAGGCTGACTGCAGTAAGAATACATTTTTGCCAAGTGTCATGTTAATGGAGAAAGGACATAGTGGGGTGCTTCTCACAATGGACTGTCCTTTGTCTTGCTGTAATCGAGTCCCGGGGCCACACCCAGCTTGACAGGCTCACTGTTACATGAACTTGGCCCATATCTACAACTTTTGAGAGAGTTCATTTTAAGTGCTACACACTTGAGGGTCCTGGGGAGCGTACACATCTCACCTAAAACGCTGCAAGAGCTGAGACCCTGGCACAGCTGTGATGCACACAAACCTCGGGGCACCCCTGCTGCGGACGCTGGACTAGTTCTGTGTGCCAAGAATTTTGAAAGGGCCCAAAGCAATAAAGTTCTGGCCTCATCTCCGTGAAATTATTTTGAGGGAGGGGGCAGCATTTAATTATGCACAGAGGGACTGTCTGTGAATATATCTGAGCCCTAGTCACTCAGCATATTTCAGAGTAATTGCTCCTTCCTGGTGGTGGAGGTGACCCAGGGGACCATGGCTAATTTGAATATCAAGTCCGATAAGGATGTAATTAGGAAGGGAATGTACAAAACCCGGCAATGCACTTCTAAGTCAGATAAGCTGTGCCCATGGCTTTCCACTGCGCCCTTGGCTCTCTGCTGTTCTTTGCTTAGGAAGCACACCCCTGAGGATGTCCTCGGGTGGAAGTTAGATGGTTGTCCTCAAGGCTGGGGTGTCCTGTTGCCGCAGACCGATGATTCTCAGTATCCCGGGGTTCATGCCCATGAGAGAATCCACCCCTGGAAGCCGGACGTCAGTGGAGCAGGAGGCGGGCTGTCTTCCTGGACTAGCCAGGGCTCGAAGCCCAGAGCTGTGGATCCTGCTGTGCTTGGCCAGAGGCGGCCCAGAAGCTGGCAAGGGTGGGGAGAGCAGAGCTGGGAGACAGAATGGCTCTAGAGCACAGAGTCGTCATGTGCGGGTCCAGCCCTGGGACACATCCAGAACCGTCTAATTGTATACACTAGCCCTCTCTAGCACCAGTGAACTAGAGTGGCCTCGACTCCCCAGTCACTAGGGGCTTCTCCAGCTGCTGCGTCAGGGACTCACCACAGCTGTGTTTAGAACCGGCACTGCCAATGGGGGCCGGGCCCCACACCTCGCCTCTCTACCTGTTATCCAAAGGCTCCCATGCAGCCAGCCCCGTTCTGTGTCTGAGCTCTCTCTAAGGACTAGTAACAAGTGAGTCCATGTGGGCGAAACCTGTCTGCCAAGTGAGGCCCAAAGCCCTCCACTCCCCTTCAGGACTCCATGTCCTTCCCTGGCTTTTTGAGGTTTGTGGATAGCTGAGGATGTGTTGGGAGTAGCACTAGGTGTTGAACCTGGAATATTATAGTTGGAATGTGAAATGTGAACACTTGGGTCTTGGCTAGTGGTGCTGTATCTGAAGTGCGTCACTGGGGAATGGGGCAGGTGGCAGGGATGAGGTTTATAGCTCAACCCTGTGTGTGGCCCTCTCCTAACAGGTTGATTTTCTGACTCCATCTTGAAGCTGTAGCAGTCAGCTTCTGCAGCCACCACTTCTGCTGGTCACGATGGACTGTGTCCTCTCCAACTGTGAGCCAGGAGAAATCCACCCCCCTTTAATTTGCCTCTCCTGGGTATTTTGTCAAAGAGGCGAAAAAACAAGTTCAGACTCACCTCGGCATCATCCCCACAGCCTGGAAACTTCCTCTGAAGTAATCGCTTGAGCAGTCAAGTGTGAGCCCCAAGGCAGAGAACCCGGGCTGGTGACCGCTGGGGGTGGGGATTCTGCCTCAGTGCTGAGCAGCAGCCACCGCCCATAATCTCCTGGGGCAAACCTGAGCCCAGGCTTCTCTTCAACTCCTGCTTTGGGGCTCAGGTGTCACCTCTCCCTGTCCCCTGGTTGCTTCTGCCGGCTCCTCCCCCACTATGAGTCCTGCGGCTGCTTCCTTGGGTCCTGTGTGGCTCTCCTCCTCCACGCTGCCCGCACCCTGGCCCCTGCTCTGAGGCCCTCTAACTCTCAGCTGTGGGCCTCCCCTGCCTGACAGCAGAGCTGCGGGCATCCATCAGGGTCTGTCTCTCCGTGAGGTCAAGGGCAGGTAAGATTTAGTCTCCAGCCAGCGTGGTTGACTCCCCTCCCCAGGAGGCAGGACTCTGCAATCACTTTGAGTTTCCAGTGACCCTTTGTATTCTCCCTGCAGGGCCACCTCACCATGGTGATGAGGTCCCCTGGGCCAGCTCCCCTCCTGGCTCAGGTGACAGACTCTCCATCTTCTCTCTCTAGACCTTCACCCTCTGCCTGGAATGTTCCCCGAGTCCAGCTCCTCCTCGGTAGAGCTTTTGTGCCCCTGACCCCGCAGTGGGTTGTTCGGAGCTGAGTGCTGAACTGCTGATATGGATGGCCTGGCCAGTAGCAGGTATTTCCTCTGAGCTGTCAACACAGCATCTGGTCCCAGTCCAGGCCAAGCTGGCTTCCCTCCTCATCTGTGCCCCTCTTAGCTCCATGGTCTGTGATGCCTACACTCTGCAGACTACTTCAGTTAGCATCCTTTGGTCATGCCAGGCTTCCCAGCCTGTGATGGTGGTCTATGAAGTACCTGTGACCTCCACCATTGTATGGCCACTCATTTCAACACCAGGTTGTAACACAAATTGCTAAATGGTCAAATTAATAAAAAACTGAGAGCCAAATGTTGGGGTGAGAGCTGAAAGATCAGAGAAGCAGAACAAGGCACAGCCAACCTCACCTCACTAACTCCTCAGCCGATTCTGTTTCCACAAATCCTCGGACTGAAAGCCTCTGAGTCCTTACCCCCGAGGGTCTCAGTTGAACTGCTGCCCAGTTCCTGTCTCCTCAGGACTTATATACTGTTCTCCACCCAGCCATGTCACTTCCTGGGATTAAAGGTGTGCGGGCTTCCCAGACTGGGATTAAAGGCGTGTGCCACCACTGCCTGACTCTGTTCCCAGTGTGGCCTAAACTCACAGAGATCCAGACAGATCTCTGTCTCCCGAGTGATAGGATTAAGGGTATGTGCCACCACTGTCTGGCCTCTATGTCTAATCTAGTGGCTGGCTCTGTCCTCTGATCCCCAGATCATTTTTTTTTTCAAGACAGGGTTTCTCTGTGTCATTTTGGTGCCTGTCCTGGATCTCGCTCTCTAGACCAGGCTGGCCTCGAACTCACAGAGATCTGCCTGGCTCTGCCTCCCGAGTGCTGGGATTAAAAGTATGTGCCACCACTGCCTATCGATAAGTTTTATTGGGGTGCACAATATATCACCACACCAGACGGTGTGTGACAACATTATATTCAAATCATTGTTCGGTTTTATTGAACTTTATTTATGTGTGTACTTGAGTTTGTGTGAGTGTATGGCACACGTGTAGTGAGTATCCACAGAAAAAGGCACACCATCCTTTGGAGCTGGACTTACAGGCATTTGTGAGCTGCTGCCTAGGGTTGCTCGGGTCCGAACTCTGGCCCTCATACTTGGGCAGCCAGTGCTCTTTACCGCTGAGCCATCTCTCCAGTCCTGTATCGTATGGTGATGATAGGGATCCTTTTTCTGAGCAGCCATCTTGCTGTCTTCCACAGCGGCTGCACGATTGTGCCTTCCCACTTACAGCACAGGTGCCCCAATGTCTCCACACCTGTCACCTCGGTGTGTTTAGAGAATGTGGCCATTGCAAAGGGCGTGAGCTGGGTCTCACTTCAGCTTGGTTTTGCATTTCCCTAGAACTTCATAATCTGGGGCTTATGTTACTGATTTGAGCTCGTCCCCCCCCCATGTATGTTGGTTCGTGCTTATGCTTATGTATGCTCACGTATGGGTAGGTGCATGTGTATGCAGGCACACATGTCTGCATGTGCTTGAAAAGGCCTCAGATTGACGTCAGATGTCTTTCTTGATCACTCTTCACTTCACTTACCAAGTCAGGGTCTCTCCCTGAGCCTGGAACTCTCTGATTTCTTGGGTCGCTCTCTCTAGCCAGTTTGCCTCTGGGTCTCTGATCTCCCAAGCTGGGATTACAGGTGGGCCCCAAGCTTACTCAGCTTTCACATGGATCTGGGGACTTGTGCAAAGAATGCTTTAGTGGCTGAGCCATCTCTCCAGCCCTACCTAGGCCTTTTCTCAACATATGCATTTCTTTTTCTTTTCTTTTCTCTTCTTCCTTCCTTTTCTCCTCCTCCTCCTTCTCCTCCTCCTTCTCCTTCTCCTTTTCCTTCTCTTCCTCCTTCTTATTTATTTATTTATTAATACTAGGTTTCTCTGTAGAGCCCTGGCTGTCCTGGAACTTGCTCTATAGACCAGGCTGGGCTTGAACTCAGGGACCCGCCTGCCTCTGCCTCCCAAGTGCTGGGATTAAAGGTGTGTGCCACCTCACCCAGCTCAGTGTGTGTATCTTACGCTGCACATCTCTCTTTTACTGCGTTGCTGTGCCCACGCATTTCACACTTGCATTGTATTTCAATTCTAATTCAGCTCCATGCCTATGGTTTCCCTCGAGGCATCTTCTTCAGCCCACAGCTTATTTGGAAGTGTTGTTTTGTTTCCAAGCATTTGGAGATTGCCTTGTTATCATCTGTCACTCATTTCCCATTTGATTCCATTCTGGTTGGAGAACATGTTCAGTGTGTCTGTTTAATTTCTGATGTGTGATAAAACATCCCCCAAAAAAGCAACTTAGGGGAGATTTATTTTAGCTCAGAATTGCAGGCCATACATAGTCCATCCTTACCGGGAAGTCACAGCAGCAGGTGACACTGGTCACGTCATATCCGCAGTCAAGAGCAGAGAGCAGTGACTTTCTGCATGCTTGCCTGCACTGGGCTAGCTCTCCCCACTTTTATATAGTTCAGGATTCCCTACCTAGGGAATGGTGCCACCCATAGTGAGCAGGCCTCACCGTGGCAGTGTAATCAGAGTAACCCCCCATAAACGGCCAACTAGATCTAGACAGTTCCTCACTGAGATGCCCCAGATGATTTTAGATTATGTCAAGTTGCCAACTAAAACCATTATAGCATGATTGCAATTCTTTTACAGTTGTTGAGGTTTGTCTCAGAATTCTTGCTCGATGTTCTTTAAGTACTTGAAAAATGGGCGTCTGGGGCTGGAGAGATGGCTCAGCCGTTGAGAATGCTTGCTGCTCTTCCAGAGGACTGGAGTTTGGTTCTCAGCACCCATGTCAGGTTGCTCACAACCTCCTGTAATTCCAGCTCCAGGAATTACAGATCTGATGCCCTCTTCTGGCTTCTGTGAGTATGTGCACTCATGTGCACATCCATACATAGACACATACACGTAATTTAAAATAATAAAATAAATATTTAAAAAATATATAAAGTTAAGTGTGTGAGGAAAACACCTGATAGGAATCTTTGGCCTCCACATGCATGTGTGCTCACTTGAACACACACTCACCCAGGACCTTTGTCATTCAATTCATCTGCCTGTATAACCCAGGCTGGCTTCTTCCCAACATGCTCAGTTCAACTCTTTTCCAGACCTTCCGGGTGAGTTCCATTCCATGCACTCTGTGGGGAGTGCTTGTTGTGGGTGTGTCAACCTCTGCTCTACTCCCCAGCACCCAGTCAGGGGACGAGAGCGGTGACCCAGGGGCTGGGCAAACATGAGAGGTGTTGTCACATCCCAGCAGCAGCAAAGGTGAATCTGGAAAGCTCTGCAGGCAGGGAAGAGCAGGGCTGCCCCATCAGAGCCAGAGAAGGCGCAGTTGGGGAATCTTCATCTTGGAGAGCAAAGGATACCTGGCTGAGGCCTGGGCCACCTCAAGGACGTCTATAGACATTCTCAGCAGACTTAGGAAGACTGGACCAGGAGCAAGCTGGGTGTGGGGGCTGTACCGGCTTCCGGAATCGAGGTGCTTTCAACTAGGGTGCCAGCTCTGAGCCCGACACCTCCAAATGTCTCTTCACTGTGGTTGCTCTAACCTCACAGGTCCCTCCCTCCCACGGGGATGCCATGATTTCATTTCTGTTACTGGATGCTGGGCTGTTACCTCACGCTCAAGTGGTTATACGCCTTTAATCCCAGCACTTGGGAGGCAGAGGCAGGTGGATCTCTGTGAGTTCGAGGCCAGCCTGGGCTACCAAGTGAGTTCCGGGAAAGGTGCAAAGCTACACAGAGAAACCCTGTCTCGAAAAACAAAACAAAAAACAAAAAACAAAAAAACAAACAAAAAAAAAACAGTCCCTCTTGGCAAACTCTCCCTCAACTGGGGAAAGGAAATGCATATGAAAAGGTCCTGAATGAAGTTTGGGGGTTCTGGGGCATGACTCAGTGGTAGAGTGCTTGCTTGGTATGTACCCTGGGCATCCCTCCCCACAAGCAGGTAGGCTGCATGTTGACTGTGATGGACCACAGCAAGTGGGCACTTTCTGCAGCTCTCAACACCTATTATCTTTCTGGGGACACCAACAAAGAGTGGGGCCAAGGAGCCAGGGACACAGCTCATTCAGGCATGCAGGGGTCCCTAAGTCTGAACCCTCAAATCCAGGTGCGGTGTTCCTTGCTTGTCATCCTAGTACTGGGGAGGCAAATGCAGGCGGCGGCCTGAGTCCAGTCCAGCCTAGGGCAGTGACCTCCAGGCTACTGAGAAATCTTGTCTCAAAAAAAATAAGGTGGGGGTGGTAGTTTGAGTGTAATTGACCCCCATAAGCTCACAGGGAGTGGATTTGGAGATATGGCCTTGTTGGAGGAAGTGTGTCACTGTGGGGGCAGGCTTTGAGGTCTCTTCTGCTCAAGCTTCACTCAATGTGATAGTCCACTTCCTGTTGCCTTCTGATCAAGATGTAGCCAGCACCATGTCTGCCTGCACCACGCCATGGTCTCTTCCATGATGATAATGGACTGAACCTCTGAAAATGTAAGCCGCCACCTCAATTAAGTGTTTTCTTTGTAAGAGTTGCTGTGGTCATGGTGTCTCTTCAGAGCAACAGAAACCCTGACTAAGACTGGGCCTGGGGAGAAGCTCACAATGGTCAGAGCACTTGCTGCGGGACCTGACTTTGTTCCCTGCCCCCATATCAGGCACCTCAAAACTGGCTATAAGTCCAGCGCCAGGAGGTCAGATGCCCCCTATTGGCCTCTGGCAGCACCGCACTCACAGGTACAAGCCCATCCACAGGTACACACACATTAAAAATAAATAAAAGACAAGGTGAATGGTGCCTGAGGCACAGCAACAAGGTTTTCCTTTGACGTGTGTGTGTGTGTGTGTGTGTGTGTGTGTGTGTGTGTGTGTGTGTGTGTGTGAACACGCACTCACAAGAATTGAGTTCAAGAGAGGATAACAGGAACTGTTGAAGGGGGCAGGGGGCATTTACTGGAAATGGCAGTGATACCTGTTCAACCATACAGAGAGTGCCAGCCACACACATATGACATGAGACAGACAGGTCTAGCCTGTGCTCAAATAAGGTAGGGAAGCCCACAGCTTAGCTGCAGGAGGGGAGGGCCATCCCAGTGCCTCAGGGAATGTCAGGCTGAGCCCTTGCTTCCTGTGTGTGTGTGGGTGTCTGTCTCCACCTCCCAGCACCCTTTCCTCTCCTGAAGGATGGAAGCTGTTCCCAGAGCCTGCCCCAGGAACCCCTTTTCCTTGTGGGTGGCTCGGGCCTTCTCTGAATCATACTTTTCCTTTGTTGATGCTTGTTGCTCCTGGTCTTGAAGTTTGGGTCCTGCGTAGGGGGTGGGTCCGGGTCTACACTGCAGCAGCCTGGCAGGGCAGCCCTCCTCAGCAGCCATCACCGGCAACTCACCCCCACAGTGCCTTGTGATAGATCTGAGAGCCCTGGCTGCCCATCGCTGCTCAGCCGAGCAGGTTACCATGGAGACAAGCCCATCTAGGCCTCCCCATCACTATGCCAGAGACTTCTCAAGACTGCTTGGAAGCCCCGGGGTGCCCTTGCAGGTGATGAGCAGTGAGGAGAGGAGCTGAGAATGAGAAAGGGGTCAGAGGTCGTTGCAAATCACTGTGTGTTGTATAAGTTGCATTCTGGTCCTGCGAGTGAGGATTATCTGCTTGGTTGGGTGAGGAGCAGCAGGGAGCAGTCTGGGCCCCAGACTGTAGGTGCTCATGAGAATTGCTTGGAGGAGTTGGGGGTAGAGGTTGTGGACCAGTTTTTAAGTGTGGACTACCGTGTTGGAGTTTAACTGCTTACTACTACTACGGCTTCGTCCAGGGGTGGAACGTGAGCGGTGAGGGGCTCTGGAGGGCTCCTCCTTCATGGCTGGATTAAGGTCATCCTCGATGGAATCTGCGTGTTGTTGCGGGTGCAGGAAGCTGATGGAAGGTTGAGTTCGTTGATTCCTCCTGCCTCACGCTCCCTTCCCCTTCTGCTATCAGAAGAGTTCCCTCCAGGTGCTGGCAGCATGCCCTGGGACTTGCCAGCCTCCAGAACCCTGCGCCAATGAACCTCCCTGTATGAATCGCTCAGCCCTTGTGTATCTCGGGGTGGGGGGGACGCTCAGGGTGTGGGCGTGGGGCACAGTTGGGGTCATTATTGCTTATGAGAGCCTAGAGTCCAACACGGCACAGCCAGGAGACCAGCCGGAAAGCTTGCTGAGGCTGCACTGCCCATAGGCACCTTTGTTTGTTTGTTTATTTACTTTGTTTTTTTGAGACAGGGTTTCTCTGTGTAGCCCTGGCTATCTTGGAACTTGTTCTGTAGGCCAGGCTGGCCTTGAACTCAGAGATCCGTCTGGAATAAAGGCATGAACCAATGAGGATGCACAACTCACTGAGACATTTTTTTTGTTAAAGAGTCTCTCTCTCTCTCTCTCTCTCTCTCTCTCTCTTCTCTCTTCTCTCTCTCTCTCTCTGTGGTGTGTGTGTGTGTGTGTGTGTGTGCTTGTGGGTACCTGAGGAAGCCAGAGAAGTCAGATCCCCCTGGAGCCAGAGTAACAGGTGGTTGTAAGTTGCCTGACTGACATGGGTTCTCAGAACCAAATTCTGGTCTTCTTGAAGAGCAGCAAAACTCTTAACAGCTGCGCCATCTCTCTGGTCCCAAGGACATGTTTTACTGCCGGTTGCTGAGTTTGTACACACTGTAGAAGTCACGGAGGAGGTGGGGTGGGGCCTGAGCAAGGAGGATGGCGTTGCAAGGGTATGGACAGGATTTGGGGGATCCAAAGGAGGCAGGATAACACGGCTGGACACAAGGCTGGTGGAGCCCGGGAGCCAAAGAGGACACGGGCCAAAGCCTCCTGGGAGCCACACTTCCAGGAGGAGAGCTGCTTTAGGAGCAGGTGAGCGGCATTCATTGAGGCTGGAACTGAATCTTGGGGTGCCAGGCAGCAGACCCAGGGCCCCAAGCCAGCCACAAAAGCACTCTATCATTGAGCTGCTCCCTACACCTTGGTGTTCTGTGTAGACACTGTTTGTAAAGAAAAGAACCGTATAAGGAGACTTAACCAGCCTGTGTCCCTGTAAGTCTAGATTTCCCTGTCCCCTCCTTGGGTGTTCAGTCCATTCTCCCCACCCCCACCCTCCAGGGGTCCCTCTGCAGGACCAGGTTGGCTCTTGTAGGCAGTCTCATTCCCCACACACTTCTCTCTGATAAAGTGACCTCTATGCTTGCCTGGCTAGCCATTCTGCCCCGCAGAGTAAGCCGGCTGTGTATCCAAACAGCGGCCAGCAGGGGCACGCTTCCATGCCAGCTCAGCTGCATGTTCAAGGTCACACCCTGAGTCTCCCCAGTCCTTCCTCCCAAAGCCCTGGGCTCTCCTGGAAGAACGCTTTCTGAAAGCCTTCCCTCCCGCGCCTCACCTGGCAGATCTCTCAGAACAATAGATGGAATTGTTTCAATTTAATTTGTTAGACGTCTGATGTTTCATTTGAAAATACCTAATGAATAATTAACATTTGATAAATAATAAAATTTAGCATCTATTAACTTGGGCTTAAATAATAAACAATTTAATTGCTTAATTTGATGTCTATTTTTAAAAAAATAAAACAGGAAGGAGTCCTCAGATCCGTTACAGCCTGAGTGTTCTCAGCCAAGCCAAGCTCTTCTTTTTCTCTGCCAGGGAAAAGAACAGGCAGGTGTCCCGTGTCCCAGGTGTCTCGTGTGGCAGATATCCTGAGTGGAGAGAAGGCTGTGTGACATCACTTCCTCTCTGAGACCCAGGAGGGCTTTGGCTCCCAAAGGCTCCTGTGTTTAGCTCCACAATGTCACATGTCAGGAGTCATAAAGTCCTCAGGAGAGTTCGCTGCTGAGGAACAACACCGACCTGGGCAGGGGAGGAGGATGGCTGCCTAAAGACGGACCCCCCCCCCCCGGGCTGTGAGATGGCTCAGCAGGTAAAGGGGCTTGCTGTTAACCCTGAGTCCTTGGGTTCGATCCCTGAGACTTACATGGTAGAAGAGAACCTATTCCTGCTGGTTATCTTCCACATGTGCTCCAGTGCATGTACACACACACACACACACACACACACACACACACACACACAAAACTTTGAAAAATGGCGCATATGTTTTTGCAAGTCCAGAGCTGGGCAGGTGGAGACAGCCAACCCACCTCATCCGTGAGCTCCAGGATCAGTGAGAGACCTTGTCTTAAAAAATAAGATGGGAAGTGACCAAGGAAGACACTGACATTGGCCCCTGGCCTACACACACCCCGCAGATGTACTCCCCCACATACACACACACACACACACACACACACACACACACACACACACACACACAATTGAGGCTTCTGGAAGGGCACAGAGCTCACCTAAGAACATGGGCTCAATCTGTGACTATTACTTGGTACCAATACCCAATCTGTGTCTGGTTTTCCCAGCAATTGGTTACCAACAAGGATCTGGGGTGCTGCCTAGTCTCCAGAATTCTTGACAGGCAGGCCCTAGAGAGGCATCCTGGGCCCCAAAACAGCCATACTATGGCACCCAGGTGGCAAAGAGTGGCCTCCTGTGTCTCTTCAAAGCTAATCTATTCTCCTGTCCATTGGGGTATAAGAACGACAACCCACTGGCCTGATTCGAACCAAATCATACACTTGGGAGGGAGCCATCTGGAGTGGGTGTGTCCTGTGGGTATCTGGGAGTCTCAGGGAACCCTGTTTTGGGTGTTTAAGGCAAACAGGGAAACCTCCCCCCAACTTTCTTGCACTTTCTGGGTGCACAGGGCTTTTCCCGATCCCTCTGTTCTCGGAGGAAGTGGAGAAGCCTAGGTGTAGGGACCTAGAGATCTGTTCAGAGCACAGCCTAGTCCAAGCATGGAGGCCACATGGCCAGGGAGCATCCACAGTGCTCTGTCAGCCCTGGTCAGGCAGTAGATGGTAGACCTAGGACCTCCTATTTCTTGCCAAGTCTCTGGTTCTCTGTGGACTAAAGTCGACATGGGATGTCTGAGGACCCTGGAGGACTCAGAGCCCTGGCTTCACCCACCGGGAACTGCTCCATCCCTGGCTCACTGCCAGGCCAGAAGAGAAATCAGACAGCCCAGGATCCTCGGATGCAGAGTCAGTAGGAGAGTGTCCTTAAGAGAAGTCAAGCTTGGGGGGCAGTGAATACCCAGTCCCCACAACCAGCATCTCCTTCCCCCTCCCCCTCCCTTCAACTCCCCTGGCCTGTGCCCCCTCCCAGCCCTGATCTCCCTGCAGGAGGGTGGGTGTGAGATGCCCACGCCAAGCCCTTGAGCTGGTGGTATTCTCGGGCTTGACGTTCAGAGGCCAGGGCCTGTGGCAGCACCAGCTGTGGGTCTCGGGAGTTTTAAATGGGAGAGAAGGAGCATTTCCGATCTCGTTTTCCAGTATTTCAGCTGTGCCATAATCTATTTACCACACATTTTGTGTCACTTTGATAAGCGGCTGCTTCGAGACTACATTTATTAAAATCAAGAGCCAGGACAGCTTTCAAGTCTCCCAAGAATTGTAATAAATGTCTGAAATTAGTCATTACGGTGTTTGCCAGGGTGCGTATCTACACTCCATCTAGGTGACAAATGGTCACATCTCACACACGTTCTTTTTGGGGTTGATGGCCAAGTCTTCACTTTGACACCTCCAGAGTGGGGGTGGGGTGGGAGAGACCAGGACAGGGCAGGACAGCTGAGCCTCTGGGCCTGCTGCTGCTCAGCCCCGTGAAATGCCTTTTTAGCTTAAGCTCCGTCACAGAGGAGCACAGTGGCCTGGGAGGTCTTTCCCTTCCTCCCTTCTCCTCCCCAATCCAATCTACTTCTTATTTCAGCCCTGGAGCCAGAGCTCCCCGTCCACCACCCCATTCAGGCAGGCCATCCGCCGCCACCCGCCATCCGAGGACATTGCAATTTTGCAGATGGTTTCCGACTTCCTCTGGGTGGGGGAGGGGTGGGGTTCTGCAGAAAAGCCGCCTCACTCTGGGATGCCACTTGCGCATGGGCTCAAGCTCAGGCAGGTTTTGCACTGAGAGAGAAGGAAGACCAGCCTGGCACCAGAGGCTGGCCTGGGGAGGGCAAGGAACGCAGGCATGGGAATGGGACTCCCGCCATGCTCTGCCTTGGTGATGTCCTGGACTCAGCGTCCCAAGGCGAGGTCCTGACATGTGATGATCAGGGTCCTGAACCATCAGAGTTAGAGATAAACCAAGGAGCAGGAATGGGGCTCTGGCTCCAGGGCAGGGCATCCTTTCCAGGGGTCCTCAGAGCACTCTCCTCCATGCCTTAGGTGCTTATGGGTGGTTCTTGACTCAGGCCTATGGGGCAGGCCCAGGGTCTCCGCCGCGGAGAACGGAGTGGGCCAGCACGGGAGTAACAAAAGTCAGCATTGCCCCTGCACTGAGGACAATGTGTTAGCTGACCGTGGGGATGGGTGGAGGTGTACACAGGACTCAAACAGAGACAGGCAAATCTATAAATGAAAATCTGAGAGAAGAGAGAGACAGATGGGGGGGAGGAGACAGAGAGGCAGACATGAGAGAGAGAGAGAGAGAGAGAGAGAGAGAGAGAGAGAGAGAGAGAGACTCTGAGAGGGGGAGAGATAGACAGAGAAGGGTAAGGGAGAGAGAGATGAGAGATTGAGAATATGAATGGAGATGGCCATTCACATCTTGTTTTGTTTTTCGACACATGGTTTCTCTGTGTAACAGCTCCTGCTGTCCTGAAACTCACTCTGTAGACCAGGCTAGTCTTGAACTCACAGAGATCTGCCTGTTTCTGCCTCCTAGGTGCTGACATTAAAGGCATGCCCACCAGTCACTCATATCTTTTTCTTGAGTGTGTTTTCATGTATGTAGAAGGAAAATCAAGAACTTGTGTGTGTGTGGGGGGGGAGACAACCTCAGAAGCGGCCACCTTGTGTTGTTTTGTCTTGAAGCAAGCCTCTCATTGGCCTGCAGCTCACCGAGTCAGCTAGACTGGCCAGTGAGCCTCATCAGGCATTATCCTGTCTCCTCCCCTGTGAAGGATTCCACATGGGTACCACCCCATCCCAGTTTTCACAGGAGTTCTGGAGACTGAAGTCAGGGCCTCCTGCTCTCAGAGCAAGTGCGGTACCACCTGAGCTGGCCACCCCAGCTCCGAAGAAGCCTTCAAGGGAAATGCACTGTAGGGGTCTGGGAGATGGAAGAGCCATCTTTATTTTGGGAGTAGCAGGTATCTCTGTGTATCCTTCCGACGTGTGTTCAGGATCAGACCTTGACCGTTACTCCGCTTACACAGTAGGACTCTCCTGGGACTTAGGTCCAGCACTCTCTGTGAGGAGCCTTTGAGGTCTCATGTTGCTCAGGCTAGACTCAAACTCCGGAGCTCAGCTGATTCTCCTGCCTCAGCTGCTCAAGTAGCTGGGAGCTATAGGCACAGATCATGATGCCTGGAGCCCTCACTGAAAGAATTCTGAAAGCTCAATTATTATATATAAGCGACTGACAGACAAAGCCATTTGTTCAGAAGTTCTTAGTGAGCAATGGGTGGGCAGAGACCATCGCACATTTTCAGTCCGTTCTTATTCCCACCCTCCTCCAAGAATGGAGTGGGCACACAGTGAAGAGTATGAACGTGAGGCTTATTGTTATTTAGGCATTAAAATCTTTAAGTGGGATAAAAACAGCTTGAAACAGATTGTCATGTGGGATTATGGGTAACAGGGAAATGCTAGCCCACAGTCATTCCAACCCTGAGGACTGTTATAGCCCCAAAGCTCCTGAGGGCCTTAAGGTGTCAACTAAGAACATCCCTTTGCAGGTCAAGTCTGCAGGTCCCTGACAGGAGTAGGGAGCCTTGGGAGCCAGAAGCAGATTTGGGACCGAATTCCCATCTGCTTCTGGAGTGTGGAGCCTGGAGAGCGAGGCTGAAGTGAGTCCCCTCTGCCTGCAAAAATAAGTGAAGTCCTGGAGGCTTAGGTGAGGTCCCTGCTTGGGCAGAAGCTCCCAGAACTCCAGACTTCCATCTGCACTGAGGAACCCCATTTTCATGGGTTGAAGGCACATTTCTCTCCCTCTTGCAAAGTCTAGCTAGGTTACCCAAATTTATAAGGCGCCTGCTGGGCCCTGATTGGCTGAATACCGATATGCAAATACAGTGAAAAATAGAACCAATAAGGAAAGAGCAGTCCACCGTGGTGAAGGAGGAGGGGGAAAGTCCTGAGCCTATCAAAAGTTGCTAAAAAGTTTGTGGTGGGTCTGCAGGTCTGTCTCTGAGGAGGTAGGAAATGTGAAGCAGTTCCTTTGCGTTTGCTGCGTCAGCCTGGCTGCCTCCAGCCTGGTCCAGCCTGGTCCAGCCTGGGGATTTCATTCCGCCTGGAGATGTTTTGTTTCTTTTTTGCAACTGCTGCTGAGTGAACAGCTAACACGGGTGTGTTCTCAGGGCTGGAGCCTGCAGGCTGTTTGAGGACTGTCAGAAAGCTTCAGGGAGTTCAGGGAGGGTCCCCACTCCCGCCCCGGGACTCCGGCCCCGCCTGCCCTCCCCACCCCACCCCCGCCCTGGTCCCTACCCCTACCCCTATCCCCACCCCGCCCCCTGCCCCAGTCTCCCACTCCCCATCTCCCCCACCCACCCCTCATCCCCACCCCCACCCACCTGACCGCCCCCCCCCCCACAACAGTACAAGCAGCCCAAGCCCTCTTAACCCTCCATCTTCCTTCACGCAGCCTCCGTCAGCTCTGGGGCTCCAACCCCGAGCTCTGAGCGCTGGCAGGGCAACTGCTCATCTTGCTGCGTCAGCATCCAGAGATGGGCCTCCTTGTACAGCCTCAGTGGAGGAAGCAGGTCACTAGGGTGGGTTTGGGGTAAAGTAGGCTGGCCCAGCTTCTTGTGCATTTCTGCCTCCTGGCCCTTTGAGATGTGAAGAGCAGCATGCTCTTATGTGAACTTTGCACGGTGGACTGAACCGCCTCGAACTGTGAGCCATGGTAATCCTTCCCACATGAAGTTGTTTCTTGTCAGACATTTGGAGGCAACTGATGCCGCTGGCCTTTCCTGGGTTCACAAGACAATGAAAAGCTGGCTGATGCTGGTGCTGTGGGAGGCCACAGAGTCAGAGCCTGGGCCCCAGGGAAAGGAGAGGCTAGCAAGGTCTAGAGACCAGGAGAGGTGCGGCGGCAGCAGTCTACCTGTGCACTGAGCAGTCTAAGCCTGTGGTGTTGGCTGTGACCTGGAGTGGGAACCAGGACCCCCAAAAGAGTCCTTTCTCTCCCCTTCAGGATGTGCTGGCCGGAAGTGAGGGGACGGGAGCTCCGTGCTCCGCAAACTATTTCTCACCAGGAGGAAGAGGAAGGCAGTCCCGGAGGTGGAGAGCCAGAGGCCGCGCCTCTCTCAAAGCACCCGGGTGGGAGGGCGTTGCTGGGACTGGGTAGCAATGGCAGCCTCAGCGTGTGCTGTGGGAGCTGGGCTTGCATTCCTGGAGCTGGTGGGGGCCGGTGGCTGGAGTCAGCTGAGGCTGCAGGATAGAGGGCGGGGCCTCTTGCCTCATCTTCCCCAAGGAGGTGCCAAGGGTTTCAAGAAGGGCCAGTGTGTAATCGGATCCGGCATTTGGAAAAATTCACCTTGGTTGCTAAAGTAGAACAGATCTGAAGGAGAGGGCTGGGCTGTAGTTTGGAGAACCTTCCAGTGTGTCCCAGACTGGGTCTGGTCCACGAACAGCACAAAGGGAGGGAAGGCAGAAAGAGAGGACTGGAGGCTCCGAGGGTGGCAGGGAGGGCGAGGAGCCATGGCGAGGCGAACTCAAAGGTTTATCTGCCTTGTGGCTTCTGAGACTCAGGGCACAGCGCCAGCACCGCTCTGCTCATAGAGGCCCTGTGGCGTGACGGGGACAGCACAGGGCGGAGGAAGCAGCCACGGTTCAGGACACAAAGCTGGAGAGCAGCTGGGTTAGTCTGGCTCTTACAGCAGCTCACTGCAGAGTTCACGCCAGGACACCATGCCCCCTCCTCACTCCTAGGCGTCCTAAGACCATAAGGCCTGGCTGCCAAACGTTCCCCATCTGTGAATGGGCCCATCGGGAAGCAGCCCTTCATCACTAGACGTGTGGAAGGGTACTTGTCCTATATCCAAACCATTTTACCTCGGTAAAAACTGGAGGCGTCCATGCTTCAAGGAGGCTGAAGTTGGGGTTCAGGACCCTCCCCACCCTCTTTGCTTCACACTCCCGCTCCAGGCCTGTGCATGGAGCGATGCCAGGGTCCTGACTCCCCAGCGTCACCTTGCCCCTCCGCCACATCCTAGTGTGAAAGCCAGACTTCTCCACAGAGGCCTTGCCATGCTGCGCTCCTGGGTCACCCCAGCTGCGAGCAATTGTTCTGTTCTCCCCCTTGGTTTTATAGCTGTCAGGACCCCTGGATTCTGTGCAGAGAGGCCACTTTGCAGCCTTTTGGGGGGCACAGACACCCCAGGTTTGTCCATTGGGCATTCTCATAGTAAGTCACAATAGCACACCTTCTGATTGTCTTTGGAGCCTCCTTCTGCCTGCCCCGTGTGTGTGTGTGTGTGTGTGTGTGTGTGTGTGTGTGTGTGTGTGTGTGTGTGTGTGTAGGGTAAGTGTTTATGTGCTGTGGAGGGCAGAGATCCATGCCAAACATCTTCTATCATCCTCCACCTTATTTTTAAGTGTTAATTCTTTTATTGTGTGTGTGTGTGTGTGCATGTGTGTATGAGTGTGTTCATGTATTGTATAATTGCGTATGTGTGTAATTGTGTATGTAACACATGGAGAAGTCAGAGGACAACTTCCAGAGTCAGTTCTTGATTTCCATCTTGCTGAAACAGGGTCTCTTGTTTCTGCCATTGGGCTGTGTGCTCCGGGCTAGGTGAGCTGTGAGCTTCAGTGAGTCTCCTGTCCCTGCCTCCCACCCTGCTGTAGGAGCACTAGGACTGCAGATGTGCACCACTGCAGAGGGCTGGACTGCAGATGTGCACCACTGCTGAGTGCTGGGACTGCAGATGTGCACCACTGCAGAGAGCTGGGACTGCAGATGTGCACCACTGCAGAGAGCTGGGACTGCAGATGTGTACCACTGCAGAGGGCTGGGACTGCAGATGTGCACCACTGCAGAGGGCTAGGACTGCAGATGTGCACCACTGCAGAGAGCTGGGATTACAGATGTGCACCACTGCAGAGGGCTGGGATTACAGATGTGCACCACTGCAGAGGGTTGGGACTGCAGATGTGCACCACTGCAGAGGGTTGGGACTGCAGATGTGTACCACTGCTGAGGCCTAGAACTGCAGATGTGTGCCACTACATCTGACCTCTTCTGTGGGTTCTGAGGATGGGACTTGGGACATCAGGCTTGCACTGAGTCATCCCCCTGGTCCTCCCCCTTAGTTTTTGAGACAAGGTCTCTCACTGAATCTGGAGCATGCGGATTCAGATAGACTAACTGGCCAGCAAGCCCTGGAGATCCTCCTGTCTCCGCTCACCCAGTACTGCTATACCCTGTTTTCTCATGGGTGCTGGGGACTCTCCTCATACTTGGATGGCAGATGCTTTACAAGTGAGCCACCTTCTCAGGCCTGGGCCATTGTCTCCCTTCTCTTCCCACTCCTGGCTCCAAAGCCATCTCTCAGGCCTTCTGCCCCAGTATTAGATATGCAGATCAGATCCGGGCTCCTGTTTTGCATGAATGTTTGACCTTGGGCAGGCTGCTCTTGCAGGATGGATGCATCCTAGCTGCATTTAATCACCAGGAGCAGCGAAAGCCTTGAGAAACCACAGAGGCCCAATTCCCTGCACCCTGCCTTGGCATAGTAATGAACTTCGGGAAAATAGTTAATCAATAAATTGAGCAAGTAGACCCAGCAGCTAACCCCTTTTGTGAGGTTCTTAATTATAATTGCAGATATAAATTGGGAGGGTGTAGGGAGAGATCTCTGGGAGGCTGGGACAGGGGGAGCTTATATTAACCTCTGGTTTCTTGAGCGGGGTTGTGCTATGACAGTGTTGGACTTGGGTTGGAGGAGGGGACAGGACAGAGGAGCTGGTCCATCAGCCTGGCTCTTTTTATGCTTTTTATTTTAATTAATTAATTAATTAATTACTTTGTGTGGTGCATGCGGAAGTCAGAGGACAACTTGGGGGGGGGAGTTCTCTCCTTGCACCATGAGGGGTCTACAGATGGCTTGGCTGCAAACGCCTTTACCCACTGAGCCATCTTGCCTGTCTCCTGCCTGCGTCTTTTCAGTTGCCTTTGAGGCCTCCAGGAGGCCAGCTGGGAGCTCAGAAGCCCTGCCTCTGTGTGACTGGGAAAGCCATAGGGCAATGCCCATGTCTGTCAGCTCCACCCATACCATCCAACCCCTCTGAAGATTCCCTTCACTCATAGAAACCTCTGGCACTTGGTACCTGCCTCCAGTCTTCCTGCTCCCTGGTACTTTAGTGACCCTACAGCCCCATCATGCCTAGCCATGATCTCTACCCTGGGGCAGCCTGGGTGGTGGTTGGGGGTGGACAGAACAGTGGTGCATTTTGCCTGACTAGCCTCTGTGATCCCAGGGACACCTTAATAGAAAGGCAAGGTGTTGAAAATGATGTGCTTTCCAGCTGTGAGAGACAGTGGTTATCGCGACTCTTCCTCTGGGGACAGAGTCTGCGCCCAGGGCCTGCCACTCAAGAAAGGCCCAGGGACCATCCAGGAAGCTCCTGCAGTGGGGAGGGGCAAATCCTGACCCTCCTTGATTCCTTTTCTCAGGGAGCCATGGCCCACAAATACTTTATTCCAAATGTATACAGATAAAGGGCCAAGAAGATAGCTCAGTGGTAGAGCACTTGCCTAGCACATGCAGGCCCTCGCTCCATCTCCGGAGCCATATGAAAGCAGGAACAAAGGCTAATAATAATGAAAACCATTTGTGTGAGTCGGACATGGTGCGCATGCCCTTAATCCCAGCCTCGGGAATCTGAGGAGGATCGTGTGCTTAAGGCCAGGCCCGGCTACAGGGAGACCCTATCTCAAAACAATATGAGCAGCAAAAATTAAGTAAGAAGTGTTTAATAATTGCAGATAAATTAAAATTTAGGTGAGAAAAGAAGAACACTCAATTACATGTAAGTCATTCTACAGCCTTTTACCCCGGAAGGAGACGAGCGCTGAGGTGTGGGCTATGCTCCTACATTCCCAGGCTCCCTGCATCCAGCTTTATAATCACAGGAGCTGGCATGTGTACATGGAAATGTGTATATCTGTGTGTGCTTGTATCTGCATATATCTGTGCATGTGTGTGTATATATGTGCATAATCATGTGTTCTTTTGTGTATGCACATGCACAGTATGTGTGTGTGCCTCTGTGTGTGTGTGTGTGTGTGTGTGTGAGTGTGTGTGTGTCTATTGAGTGCTGGTGGCCGTAAGTAGTAAGATGCTGTGGTAGCCAGCTGCCCATCTTGGAGCTGGAATTTTCGTGGCAGTAAATCTCTCTGAGAGGGACGGGCACAGAGGATGTGAGTTCAGGGTATTTACAGCTCAGGATATTTACAGCCCTGTCTGTAATACAGACTTCCATATCCTGCAAGGTCACAGGAATGTAGGGGTGGTCACATGTGTTTGGGAGCACATTGGTGCCCGTAGGCCTGGTGACCGGAGCCTGTGCACCTGCACACAGCACACCTGCAGTGGGAAAAAGGAGAAAAAATGGGAGCAACTGCTTCCCTTCATCCCTTCCTTCCCCTTCCTTTCATTCCTTTCTCCCTCCTTTCCTTCCCTCCTTCCCTTCCTTTTCCTCTGCCTCATCTCCCTCCCTCCCCTTCTCCTTCCTTCGAGTCTCTGACACTGGCTCTCATTTTTTTCTCCTCTTTTCTCTTTCTTTTCCTTAACTTCTCTGTGAACAGTTTCTTCAATGTGGGGGGCGACTTCTCCCTTCTTACCTTCCTTGGCTCCAGACAGTTGGGGAAGGAGCAGTCTTGAAAACTGCTCACTGGGAGAAAAGCCCTTGCCGAGTTGAAATTAAATATTGTAATGATATCAAACAGTAGGCAGCCCCACTGACAGCCCTGACAGCTGTTTGTTCTTGAGAATGGCACTTACCATCTCACTGCTAGAAGGGCGTGTGCTCGAATTAAAATAATTATGGCGGATCACACAACGAAGACTCCCCAGAGTCAATCATCCCTCACAAATACCGCGGTGGAAGCTTCTGGAAGTGGAAAGCCCCTTCCACAGGAGGAAGTCATGGAGTGCTTACTGAGGTCCCCCAAGCATAGAACACCGGGCTCTGGGAGAATCCGGGGAACCCCTGGTGACAGGTGTGCACAAGACCACTGTCACACCGTGACACGTCCTGTCCTGATCTGGCTGGCTGCTTCGCAACTGACTACTGAGTTGATGGCGCTCAAGAGGGAGCAGCCCAAAATTAGCGTGCTCGCCCACTGCACCTCTCTGCAGTTCTGAAGGGGAAGCTCCCGTCCTGAGCCATCTTGATGTCTGTCATTGTCTCATTGTCAGGCTCCCTCAAGCCAAGATGGCCCTCTGAGGGACACTGCTGTACACTTTCTCACTGTGACTATGACCAAGGGAAGTGTCATTGGACAGCCCTGGCTGTTCTGGAACTATGTAGACCAGGCTGGCTTCAAATGCCTCCTGAGTGCCAGGAGGAAAAATTAAGGGCAATCTAGGTGAGATAGAGGATGGCACTAACCAAGGAGGGCCATTGTTCCGGAGAACTCCAGGAGGTGGCATAAGTACTTTGAATGTGTAACAAATGGTAAACATGAGCCAGGAATACATTAAGTGGGGAATCTAACTTGACTTTCGGAGGTGGAAACAGGCAGGGATCTGAGAAAGAAGGAATTAGCTGGGAGCCTCATATTGCCTGGCAGAGGAGGAAGATCAGGCTGAGAAGCAGGTTCTGAAAGAAGAGTAAGGCGAAAGAACACTCATGTCACATGACTCCTGGGACAGCAGGGTCAGCAGCCTGAGGCTGTCTGCAGTAGTCCGCACTGAGGACGAGGGTCGCTTAAGCAGCTGATAGACGGAAAGCCTGTCCTGGGGCTGGGTCCTCACCACTCGTGGCTCTGGGATGTGCTGGCATCCTGCTGCCCTTTGACATATTGTACCCCTGACCTGACCCCTGACCCCCACCTTCACCTCTGCCTGGCTCACCTCTTTGTGTGTCTCTGTATACAAGTTCTCCCCCACCCCCTGTATGTTCATGTGTGCACATGTATTCTGGAGGTCAGAAGTCCATGTCGGATGTCTCCCTCCACGGCTTTCAACCTTACTTTTGGAGACAAGATCTCCCACTGAGCCTGGAGTTTACCAATTCAGTTAGACTGGAGAGGTGGCAGACCCCAGGGATCCAGTCTCCTCTTCCACGGTGCTGGGATCACAGGTACAAACTGCCACGCCTGCTTTCTCTGTGCAGCAAGCTCTTTGCCGACCGAACCATCCCCCAGCTCCAATTTCCTCTTTTTATCTGGACTCCGGTCACAGTGAGTTGGGGCTACCTAATGACCTACTTTAACTTGATTGCATCGTTTGTTTATTTATTTATCGGTTTTTCAAGACAGGGTTTCTCTGTATAACCCTGGCTGGCCTCGAACTCACAGAGATCTGCCTGTCTCTGTCTCCCGAGTGCTGGGATTAAAGGCGTGCGCCACCACCGCCTGGCTTGACTGCATCTTCTAAGACCTCAAATGTCGTTCCTCAAACATTACCCACCTCTTTTTTTTGAGACAGTCTCTCACTGGCCTGGAGCTCCGGTACTAGGATTATAATATAAGCACACCCTCCCACATCTGGCTTTTTCACATGTGTGCTGGGAACTGAACTAGGATTATAATATAAGCACACCCTCCCACATCTGGCTTTTTCACATGTGTGCTGGGAACTGAACTAGGATTATAATATAAGCACACCCTCCCACATCTGGCTTTTTCACATGTGTGCTGGGAACTGAATCAGGTTCTCTCTTCAAGAACAGCAGAACCACTGAGCTGCTTCTTCCGACCACACTTTTTTTTTCAACTATGTTTATTCTTCCTTGTGTGTCTCCTCTCCTTCTGGGACTCACACGATGACGGTTAGCATTGTCCCTAACACTCTGTTCTTTTTTCCCCCAGTCTTGTTTTTAAATTTATCATTGTTTCAATAATTCAAATCCTTAGTTCCTTAATTTTCATCTGTCATGCCTAGTCTGTTCATACCGTCCAGTGTATTTTCTATTTCGGACATTGTCCTTTTCATGTCTAGTGGTTTTGTTTAGTTTTCTGTTCTGCATGCCTTCTGTCTGTGCAGAGTTCCTTCACCAGTTCCCATAGGTTTATCTTTTATACCCTCGCAGATGATTTTCTCTGATTAGGGAGCACGTTGCCTGTCCTTTCACTAGGTACCAGACATTTAAATTGTACATTTTGGTGTTAGATTTTGTTATATCCACTTAAATATTGTTGAACCATGCTCTCAAACACAGTTAAATTACCTGGAATTAATTTGGTCGTTCAGGGGTAATGTATTTTCCCAGCACTGGGAGGGCCTCCCGGGGTTGTACACAGCTTCTGCCACTGAACACATGCCAAAGCCTGAGGAATACATTTTCAAGCTGTATCAATATAGGTTCGAGCAGCATTTGTTCTGAGACTAGTGTGGTACCAATCTGGGCAAGGAGGCTTTATTTCAGCTCTTACGGTGCAGTCTGTCATTGAGGGACACCAGGACGGGAACCTGGAAGTAGGAATGGAAACAGAGACCACGGTGGTCTCTGAGTGCTAGCTTCCTTTCTTATCTTCCTCGCTCAGGAATGGCATCACCCACAGTAGGCTGGGCCCTCTGATACCAATTAGCAATTGAGAAGATGCCCTACAGACATGCCCACAGGCCAATCAGATGGGGGCAATCCTTCAGCGGGAACTCCCTCTTCTGCCCACAGGCCAATCAGATGGGGGCAATCCTTCAGCGGGAACTCCCTCTTCTACCCACAGGCCAATCAGATGGGGGCAATCCTTCAGCGGGAACTCCCTCTTCTGCCCGCAGGCCAATCAGATGGGGGCAATCCTTCAGCGGGAACTCCCTCTTCTGCCCACAGGCCAATCAGATGGGGGCAATCCTTCAGCGGAACTCCTCTTCTGCCACAGCAATCAGATGGGGAATCTTCGCGGAACTCTTCTTAGGTGTGTCTATGTTTGTGTTGAGTTAACAGATGCTATGACACCTTGACCTGTAAGTCCACGCAACATCGTCACCAGCCCTCGCTCTCTCTCAAGATGACCCGTTCTTGCCCTTTGAATATTTTGCTCCTAGGACCTCTGTCTGGGCTGTTGAAGACTCCTGAAGACCTAGGACCTCTGTCTGGGCTGTTGAAGACTCCTGAAGACCTCTGCCTGTCTCTGCCAACACCTGTGTCTGCACTCCACTCTAGACATCTACAGATGTTCTGGTGTTTCACACTGTACCTGAGGGGCAAGCTCTGGAAGGTTCATTTGTGCCAGCCTGACAGCTATGGGCTATTAGATAGCTGGTATGCCCTGCTTCTGGCTGGGTCTGGGAAGGTTTTGGAAGAAAACTGACATTTAGTCTGTTCCCTGAGTAAAGAAGATTTGCCCTCCCCAGAGTGGATGGGCATCATCCAATCCACTAAGCTTGGACTGGACAAGCTAGAGGATGCCACAGTCCTGTCTGTCCTTGAACTGGGACATCCATCATTTCCTGACATCTGACATCCTGGCCCTCTGGGCTCCAGTACTTACACCAGCAGCTCCAGGTCCTCAGGCCTTCAGCCTTAAACTGAGAGTCTCATCAATGGTGTCCTGAGCTCTTGGGCTTTCACACTCAGACAAAATCATACTACAACCTTGCAGAAAAGAGACCATGAGAGTGCTCAGCCTCCATAAACATGTTAACCAGTTCCTATGACATGGCTTCTAATACATATCCATATGCATAACTGAACCTGCACCTGCTCCTGTACCTGCTCCTGCTCCTGCACCTGCTCCTGCACCTGTACCTGCCCCTGTACCTGCTCCTGCACTGTACCTGCACCTGCTCCTGCACCTGTACCTGCTCCTGCACCTGTACCTGCTCCTGCTCCTGCTCCTGTACCTGCACCTGCTCCTGCACCTGTACCTGCCCCTGTACCTGCTCCTGCACCTGTACCTGCACCTGCCTGCCCTGTCCTGCACCTCTCCTGTCCCCCTGCCCTGCCCTCCGCACCTGCCTGCCCACCTGCCCTGCCCTGTACCTGCACCTGCCCTCCTGCCTCACCTACCTCCTCACCTGTACCTGCTCCTGCACCTGTACTGCCCGCACCTCCCTGTACCCCTGCTCCTGCACCTGCTCCTGCACCTGCCTGCACCTGCCCTGCCCTGTACCTGCTTCTGCTCCTGCACTGCTCCTACACTGCTCCTGCACCTGCTCCTGCACCTGTACCTGCTCCTCACCTCTCCTGCACCTGCTCCTGCACCTGTACCTGCACCTGCACCTGCTCCTGCACTGTACCTGCCCTGCACCTCCTGTACCTGCTTCTGCTCCTGCACTTGCTCCTCACCTGCCCCCCTCCTGCCCTTACCTGCTCCTCCCTCTCCTGCACCTTACTGCTCCACCCTGCTCCTCCCTCCTGCACCTGTACCTGCACCTGCACCTGCTCCTGCACCTGTACCTGCACCTGCACCTGCTCCTGCCCCTGTACCTGCTTCTGCTCCTGCACTTGCTCCTACACCTGCTCCTGCACCTGTACCTGCTCCTACACCTGCTCCTGCACCTGCTCCTGCACCTGTACTGCTCCTGCACCTGTACCTGCTCCTACACCTGCTCTGTACCTGCTCCTGTACCTGTACCTCACTTGCTCCTGCATCTGCATCTGCATCTCTATATATACATGCTTCAGTGCCCATATCTGTGCCCCTATCCCATCAGCTCAGTTTCTTTGGCCCATTTGGGATGGTTTGGTGATGGAGAAACCTCTGTGGATGTGATGCCAGAAAGACCAGGACCTCTGCCTGAGCCCCTTCTCACCCTTCAGCTCAGTCCCCTCATCTGCCAAAGGCAAACCTTAGGCGATGGACCCCTGGGACCCAGGATCATGGACACTTATAACTAATGCCAAATAAACAAGATAAAATGCTGTGTAATTACTCCTGAAGTCATTTCCTTGCATTCATAATTGACCTGTGCATTCTTTAATCTTTAATGCTCTTTTTGAAATTCAGCCTCAGGGAGCCATCATGTTATCGATGTTTGTCATGGTTAGGGCTCCAGAGGCAGTGGGCTTTGGTTAAGATGTCATCCAAAGAAAAAGGCAGTTTATGAAGGCATGCCGTTTACATGTCTGCAAAGGGGGATACAGAGAAAGGGCTGGAATTCCTTTTGCTGGGTCAGCACGACAGTGGTGGTGATGATGTTGATGACCAATGGAGGTGATTCAGGTGATTGGTGATAGTGATGATGATGATTATGGTGGTGATGGTAGTGATGATAATGTTGGTGATGGTGATGATGGTGGTGGTGATAGTGGTGGAGGTGATGATGATGTGATGATGGTGATGATGGTGGTGATGGTGATAGTGATGGTAGTGATGATGATGGTGACGATGGTGGTGATTCAGGTGATTGGTGATAGTGATGATGATGATTGTGGTGGTGATGGTAGTGATGATAATGTTGGTGATGGTGATAATGATGGTTGTGATGATGGTGGTGATGGTGATGGTGGTAATGATGATGTGGTGGTGGTGATAGTGATAGTAGTGATAGTGGTAAAGGTGGTGATGAAGTGGTGGTGGTGATGATGGTGATAGCAACAATGAACCATAGGGATTCTCTTGACTCTACCTCCACAGCACTGACGATGATGGTGATGATGGTGACGGTGGTGATGATGATAGTGGTGATGGTAATGGTGATGGTGGTGATGATGATGGCGATAATGAAGATGGTGGCAGGAAGATTTATGGATTTCTCATTTTGATTAATCCTCAAGAAATCAATGAGGTGGGTGTGACTGTAAACTTGTCTTGCTGAGAAACTATGGCTTAGGGTGACCACGCAGCTGCAGGAAGATGCACCCACGGCAGTCCTCAGACCCCATCCTCCTGACGCCCACCATTCTGCCTTGGCTGCTGTGTCCCAGGGACTCTCTGGGGACCATCCCTGTCTGCCTGCTTGGACAAGTTTTCTCTCCATCCTCTGCCTTGCATGTCTGCAGACCGGCTAGCGGCTCCCACTCCATGCTGCACTGTGACAGTGTGTGGGATGTGGGACTGGTGGTTCTCCTTCCAAGCGAGAGGTAATGAGGGACTTGAGCTGAGTGCCCACATTTCCCTCTCACTTCCCAAAGATGAAACTGTGGGCAGGCACTCTGCTCAGTTTATGTTACCACTCTGAGTGTTGTCCAAGATGTTTAGCACGGCTTCAAGACAAAACAAAACACCTCCCAGGACTTGCAGTTAGCAGGAACTACAGTCTCCTTTGGCTGAGCTTTGAAATGTTGGAGCCTCACATCTTTTGATCCTCTGCAAAGGTAGTCAGTGCCCTGGACCTCTGAGCCATCTCGGGGACTCATCCGACCCGCCTCCAAGCACTGGAATTACAAGCACAGGCTACCATTTGTGGCCATTTTTACATGAATATCTAGGCTTTGAACTCGGGTTCTCATACTTTCGCATCAAGCACTTTAGAGACCCTGGACTCTCATTTTAAGATGTCATCTACCAACGACCACACCAGCCACCCTATGGAGCTGGGCCATGCCCCAGCATTCAACTCAGATTCCTCACTCCTCACCCCAGCTCCTCTAGCATCATCTACAGCCTGAGAACCCAGCCCCCGACCTCCTCCCTGAGAGCCTCAGGACCTGACTTCTACTTCCTGTTGGCCACATCATGGTTTTCTTGAAGCACACACCCTGGTCTTGACTCTGGGATGGTGGCATCTCCACCACCCACCACCATGGCTTTCCCAGCATTTTCCCTCAGCTGCAGCCCAGGGCTGGGTGGAGTCTGCACTCAGATGGAGCTCGGTTAATGAATTAGCTGAATAAATTAATTTGGGGTTCATTTTCCCAGGCCTCTTACTTGGGTAGGGAAGCCGCCTCCTTGACCTGTAGGGTGAGGCCCCTTGAGGTGGGACAGAGCAGGCACATTAGCCCAGACTGGATTCCATTAAGTCGCTGGGCAGGAGGGGGGGAGGGGGGATGAGGAGCAGCCCAGAGAACTGCGCCTGTTTAAGGTTAAAAAGAGAGGGGCAGGCTCTGCGGCTAATAATTCCTGCCCATTAATCACAGCCGGCTGCTGCTGGGGCCTCCGTAGAATGTGTTAATTTGGTAATTACAGAGGAGGGGAGGCTGCTTGAACTCTCGGTCTTTGTCATGATTTTTTTTTTAAAACTGAAATATGAAATGCAGATGGAAGAGCGGAGATCCCGGCAAAGATTTAAGCTAGGTAGAGCCCTGCCTGTCCCCAAGACCTGTTCCTTCTGAGTCATCCGCTGTCCCACACCTCACGCCTCTGGCTCCTGCCCCATGTTGGGAGCCATCCCCAGGGTTTGGAGTTTATGATCTCAACACTGAAACAATGCCATCAAAAGGTTTCTTTGGGAGACAGGAGCAGAGTCCACATTTGTAACAAATACCACAACAGCTCAGACTCTAAATGAACCTCCAGGATGGTGTGCTCTGGAGGCCTGGTCCTGGCAGCCTTCTCCAATGAGCAAGTGGTCCCCTACCCACATGCGATTCCCCATCCCATATCCCTGCCCAGGCATGACTTCTCCCACACCCCTATCAACTCTCACCTCCTGACTGTCCCTGCACCCCAGCCGCAGCTCAGGCTCCACCTAAGTTATGCTGGGTGACTCTTAGGCCAGGGAGCTGTCTATGTACCATCCCCTACCCCCTAAACTGGACCACTGTGATGTCTGAGATACAAAGCCAAAAGGCCAGGTCACAGTTGGGACTGGAAATCTGTCTCCTTCCTCAGCACAGGCCTATAGATCTGCCCACCTCAGCAAATCTCCTACTCCATGTTCTGTGGAGTCTGGGTGAGCACTTTGAATCTGAAGGGCCTCATGTACTCTCTCCTCCTTCAGCCAGGCTGTCCCCTCTGATCCTCTCCCTTACCTGGGGCATGAATCCCCACAAGATCCTGTTAAGGTCTTGGAGAAGGCTGTCAGTATAGCTTAGTTGGTTAAGTGTTCGACTACTGTGCATGAGGCCTTGGCTTCAAACCCCATCATGGAATGAAAGCCAGGTGTGGGCGCGCCTGTCACTATGGCTGCATAGTAAGTTTGAGGCCAGCTTAGGATATATGGATATATGAAACTCTACCTAGAAACAAAGTTTGGGTAGGTGATGTCCTTGCTGTGGAAGCCTGAGGACCCATATAAAAAGCCAGACATGACAGCACACACCTGTAACCCCAGCACTAGGGAGGAGGAGACGGGGATCCCGGGGCTCACTTGATTAGCTCCAAGCTCAGTTGAGAGACCATGTCTCAAGAGATAAGGTAGGGGCCCGTGAGATGGCTCAGCAGGTAAAGGTACTTGCTGCCAAGCCTGATGGCCTGAGAGCCCTGAGAGCCACGTGGTCAAAAGTTACTCATCCCCACACCTCCACACACTCAGTGCGACAAGTCTCCCCCAACCTGAAAAGAGAATTGAATAAATAAAATGTAGTAAAACAATTTGTAAGAAAATATAACAGACTAAAACAGCACACGGAAGCATTTGAACGACAGTAAGCACGTCCTGCCATCTGCTGCAGACGCAGCTGTGGGGAATTCCTCGCACATCCTCCTGACGCTATTTTTGCACTCATAACCATATGTTTGTTTATCTTTATTTTATGCACACGACCTTACACCCTATCTGTGCAAATAACAATGTCTGACACTTTTCCTATCAGTGATTTTGGGTCTACCCGGCCCTCTTATTGGTTGCATAGTACTCCATGAGGTTATGGCTCAACTATGCACCCCACAGCAGTGGGAATTCTGGTGCGTGATGGTGCTCTGCCCTTGTGATGCCACCGCAGCTGGCATTTTTGAGCAGACTTCTCTCTCTTCTTCTTCTTCACTCTGTATGTCCACAGATGCCCATCTGTGCAGCGATCGCTAAAGGCAGGATGAATTTAATTGTTGCTGTGGTGACTCTAGCAAATGAAGAGGAGGTAATAAATAGAAATAAGAGGTACCTGTCATTTGCAGGTGACACTCTCTCACCCAGAATATCCAGTAGAATTAGCTGACAATTACTAAAACTAACAGAGAATTCAGCTAGATGGCTGCCAGGCTTCACACTGAAAAAAGACCCAATTGTAGTGTGTGGGAACACTCGAGTTCTGGGTCCTCTCCAGAAGTGGCTCTCAAACATCAGGGGATATCAGGATCACTGGAAGGCTTGTTAAAATGACAAGCCCCAACCAGTATGCAAGGCCTCACACTCAGGTCTGCACCCGGGAGAGGAACCCGCGTCTAAGCCAAGCTAGCCTTCCAGGAGGTCAAGGCTGCTGATCTCTGGGCCTCTGCTTGAAGCAACCAGGACCTTAAGATGCATTCTCTGTTTGCAAAGTCTGCAATTTCCAGAAAGCAAGCCCTGTTCCTATTCTTCCACCACAGACTTGCTGTTTTGCTGGTCTCTGGGGAGGGTAAAGTTATGCTCTTTTCTGGCTTTAACATGATCCTTCAGGTTCACCCTCGACCTTAGTTTCCATGCCGCCAGATGCAAGAGTCGAGCATGGTTCTAAGGGCTCACACTGCCAGATGGAACTGCCCTCTCGTTGGGTCCCTCTGGTTGATATATTGTATAGCCCAATAAACTTATCTGGGGGTCAGAGAACAGAACAGCCACTGTATTAAACCTAGGTTTAGGCAGTGGTAGCACGCACCTATAATCCTATCATTCCAGAGGCAGAGAGCAGTCTGGATCTCTGTGAGTTCAAAGCCACACTGGAAATAGCCAGGCATGGTGACTCATGCCTTTTAATCCCAGAAGTGATGGCAGAAAGCAGAAAGGTATATAAGGCGTGAGGACTAGGAACTAGAGCCTTTGTTAAGTTTTGAGGTTTTTAGCTGCAGTTCAGCTGAGATCCATTCGGGTGAGGACTCAGAGGCTTTCAGTCTGAGGAAACAAGATCAGCTGAGGAATTGGCGAGGTGAGGTTAGATGTGGCTTGTTTTGTTTCTCTGATCTTTCAGCGTTCACCCCAATACCTGGCTCCAGGTTTGTTTTTTATTAATAAGACCTTTAGAAATTTGTCTACAGGTCCCACCCAGCCCACCATGGCAAAAAGGCTTCAGCCGCTGTCTTGAAAGAAGTGCTTTCCCAAGCCAGCTCAGAGTCCAGGGATGTAGTTTGCAGCACCCGGGGTCCCCGCCCTCTTTAGACCCCCTTGTCTGCAGCCTCCCTGCATCAAACTAAGTTTTCAATGGAACAAACAAAGAGTGTGGATCTAGAAGCCCTGGCTCCCTTTTTAAAACAAGGGTCTGACGCTTGGGAGATGGGAAAATGGATTGAGGAGACTAGAAAGCCACCCTGGGTGAGAGAGGTGGTGGTGGTGGGGTGTTCCTGCCATTTAAATCCTGCGGCTTCAGCAACGCATTCTGGCATGTCTGTTAATGAAGACGTAGAGATCGGGCAACAACGTGCTGTTTCAGCCCACTGTCTCCCTCCAGAGAAATGCTCCTGGAATCACACTGCATTTTCAGGTCTTGAGAAACTGAAGTGACAGAGCAGCCTATGCAAATGTGTGGTGGAAAGAATGCTCTGTGCAAACCACAAATCCTTAGGTTACTCCACACTTACCGCACGTCCGGAGAGGAGGTCATTATTTCGAACCAATGAACTTCTTCTCAAGAAAGTTTGTCTCTGCTTGAAGTTAGAGCCTGTCTATGCATACAGATTCATAGTGCGTGGTGACAGTCCAGCCAGTCTTGCTAGCCATGAGCACAGTCCATGAGAGGAGACAGAGGCTTATCCCTACACCCTTTATACAAATGTCTTTCCCTTCACCCACTAGTCCCTCCATCCGTCCATCCATCCCTGTATATATCCATCTATCTATTCCCCTACCTGCCATCCTTCCTTCGATCCATCGATCCATCGATCCATCCATCGATCCATCCACCCATCCATCCTCTGACTCACTCACCTATCTATCTTTATCTACCCATCTTTTTATCCCTCCATCCACTAATCTACCTACTCACCCACCCCTCCATCCATTAATCTATTCTTACTTCATCGACCCACCCACACATTCATTCCTCTATCTACCCATCTCTTCATCCCTCAATCCATTTATTCACCCTCCCACCTATCCCTACCATCACTCACCTATCAATCAATCTTCTTCTACCTGGGACACAGTAACCAAGCAGAGGAAGGCATAGACAGCATGGTTCCTGGTCTTACAGAGAGCAGGCAACAATGGCTGTAGCTGGGCTGAACCCTAATGAGAAGGCTGGTTGGTGTTTTGAAAGCTCAGTGTGGGCTGCTACAGTCACATGCCTGTGTTGCAGACAGAGCAAGCTGCTGAGACAAGCATGGGCTCTCCATCTTCAGAGTCTATTAGAATCTCAGAACTACCTTGTGGCTTTTGCAGTCATAAGCTGAGAATGCTGTTAGGGATGCTGAGGGTGCTGAGGTACTGGATGGCTAGCAGAGCATCCCTCAATCTAAGATCTGGCATCTCCGTGGTGTCCTGCCTCAGTCTCCCAAGACTCTGGCTGAGCAATTATCTTCCCATCTTACAAACAGAAAACTGAGGCTCAGAGTATCTGAACCATCACCAAGCCCACGGGGCTTGCAGAGCAGCATTTGAAAGGCTTGCAGAATTCTGAGTATTTATTCCAGACTCCCCCAGAGACAAGGCTTTCCCTGTTGGAGCCTCTGACAGCGCAGCCCCAAGGCGCAGGGACCAGGTTCAAGATGTTCATCCACCTGCCCCACCCTTGTTCCCTTCACAGCCCGCCACTGGGATGGGAAGCTGGGAGGCAGCCCCACCTCACCAGGCTGCCGCTCACAGAGGGGCAAAGCCTCTTTTACTGCCCTCATTTACAGCGTTCTGTGCTGCCGCCAATTGTGCTTGCACAGAGTTCCTTCAGGCTCCATGTTGGTGTTAAATCCTCTCAGCTACATTGTAAAGCCAACTTCAAATCTCGACCTTGAAGAAATCCTCACATCCTTCCATGACAGGGCTGGGGAGGGAGATAGGGTCCGTGGGTTTGGTCCGTGTCTGTCTGTAGTGACACCACACCGTGTATTTGGGTGTAGGTGTCTGTGGCTCCTCTGGTGTGTGTGTGAGGGGGGAGGGGAGGGGCCTGTCTTGTCTTTGCTCCCCTTAAATTGTGAGTTATTTTCCGGAGCTTCCCGAGCCGAGGGGCATCTCTTTTCCAAGGCAATCCTTTTACATGCTTCCAGGCGGGAAAAGAATTCGTCCTAAAGGAGGAAAAGCGTAGCAGGCAGAGGAAGCAGCCAGGAAAAGCAGCCATCAGCAGCCAGAGCTAGAGGAGGGCCACAGGAGGGAAAGGGCGGATTCTGAGGCCAGACGGGTTCCAAGACCGCCCACAGGCTCCCTGGACTCTCCTCTGTGCTGTCCCCGGTCCAGCACCATGAACCTGACTCCTGCCGTCTGGGGCTTCTGCCTCTCCCACTTCCCAAATAATGGAAACATTGTGTTTTCTCTTGATCTCCAGACAGTCTCAGCGCTGCTGAGGCTGAGGCTCTTGCTCCCCCTCCCCCACAACAGGGCAGCATCCTCCGGGTGAGGCCCCTCCCACCCCTGCTAGCCCCTCCCCGTTGTCCCTCACTAACATCTCTCCCTAGCAAGGTTCTTGCACTCTGACGTGTTTTCCAGGAGACATGCACCTAGAGCCCTTCGGTTGTTCAGAACACGCCAGCCGCTCCCACGGACTCCCTTCCTCCAGTGAACAGCCTTGTACTGAACAGGGCAGACAGGCTTCAGGGGAGTGCCTGCCGCCTCCTGGGTCCTGGAGATCCTACCTGGGGATGCCAAGCCAAGTCTTAAGGCTGAGTGTCTAACAACAGTGTTTGGGCATTGAAGACAGGGACTGAAGGGGCCAGCAGCCCTAACTCTGTCTCCAGCAATCCGAAGATCACACGTGGGGAGGAAGAAAGTCCGTTCCTACCGCCTGAGGCCTCCACCAAAGATGGAGAGGGTCCACCATAGTGGGAACCCCCGGGAGGAGCTCCTGAGCTGTGCTCCTAGAGGAAAGGAGAGAAGGCGCAAGGACTCCAGAAGCTTCTGCCATTTCTCTGCCGGGAACCCAGTGTCCTGGGGTCCTTCAGGCCTGGGCCGTCTCGTGCCCATGATCTTCATCTGCTAGGCCCAGGCCTCTCGGCGTTGTTTAGAGGCGGACCTCCTTGGTGCATGTCCTGGGAGGGGGCATCCCTCTTCTCTCACAGGCTGGGAGACCAGAGAGAGCCGTCTACACATAGGTCAGGCAGAGACTGCGGGAGATCCGCGATGTCCTCCCAGTTTCTGATTGGAGCCGGGTCCTCAGCATCCTTGACCTGTGGATGCTTCTCGTCTTCTCTGCCTCCGTCCCATGTGGAATTCCCCTAACTGCGGGTTTGTGTGCGGCCGCCGCAGCCGCTTCCTCTTCTTCCCTCCTCCTCCTTCTCTCCCATCCTCCTCCCTTTATCCTCCCTCTGTCCTCTCCCCTGCCCCCCGCCGTGTGTGTGTGTGTGTGTGTGTGTGTGTGTGTGTGTGTGTGTGTGTTCACATAGCTCCTGTGTGGCAGTCAGAGGTCCACACTGGAAATCTTCCTAGGTTACTCTCCACCTTATTTTTCGAGACAGGGTCTCTCGTTGGACCTGGTGTTTGTCACTTGGGCTAGACTGGCTGGCCAGCGGGCCCCCTGGATCTACCCGTCTGCACCCCGCCCTCACCCACACTGGGAGTACAGGCTTCTGCTGCCACACCTAGCTTTTTATGTGGTTTTGGGGATACAGACTCAGGTCCTCATGCTGTCCCTTGTTAGGACACTCACTGGATGCAGCCACCCCCAAATCCAGCTTGACCTCAACTCCATCAGTGCCTTAATTACATCTCCAGAGACCCATTTTCCAAACAAGGGCCACAATCTTGGTCCAAATTGGCATGAATCTGGGGACACACTGTTGAACCCACTAGAAAAGGTGATGGAGCTGAAGCGATGGGGCAGAGCCACTGTCCCTGGGGGCTGGGGGCAGCCGTTTGTGCCCCAAACACAGCGAGGCAGGCGTGTGGAGCAGAGGGACCCTCTTCCATTCACACCCGGTGACTGGGCTTCCTCAATGCCGCTCTCCTCTAGAACCTTTCACTATCCTCGTTTACCCCCTCCTCCCTGCAGGAGGGATGTGAAGGCATCCTTTGATTTCACTGAATTATTAAAGAATAGTGGTCCAAATGATTCAGAAGATTGGGACTGAGCAGGGGTCTAAGAACAAAAGAGAGGTTCTGCTGCCTCGGGGATGCCTACGTTGGCTGAACTGAGGGGTGGGGACATAGGTGGATGGGGGTTCCGCCGCCAACTTCTTTCCCTCCCCTTTCTGTCCTCCCCTCCCCCTCCCTCCCCCCTCCCCTCCCTCCCCTCCCTCAGCCGCTATGGAAGCTGTGGCCACAATTTAATATGCAGAGGTGGACAGCTGGCACTGAGGCAGGCGCATCCTCAGAAGGGCATGCCGTATTTCAAACAAAGAACACACAACAAAGGACCTGTGCGCGATTTGTGAGCATCTGCGCCGAGCAAGATTTATCTAAGCAAGCAGAGGGGCCCTGACCTTGGGCTTGAGAGCTTTAAAGTGAACAGGCCGCTGTTGTAGACGGAACAGAGACACTCGTGATTATCATTATTTAATATAATGGTCCTAAACTGTTGGGAGGGGGTATAGATGCCACGAGAGGATTGTTTTTTATTCCGGGAGATGTGGTGTGAAGATCCGGCAGCAGGGAGGAGGGAGAAGTGCATTCCTGAAGGGAAAGAGGAGGCATCAGAGCTGCAGGCAGAAAATAAACAGATTCCCCTTACTTGCCCCTCCCTCCCATCCCGCACCACCCCCCCCCCCCCCCGCACCCCCCGCACCCCCCCCCCCCCCCCCCGCCCACTTTCTTCCTTGCAGCTCTAGCGTTACCTTACCGGCATGAAGAGAGACAGGGCCAGCCTTGGAGCGGTTTTGGGAACAGAGAAAGGAGGCTAGTGTCCTCAGTTTCTAGAGTGGGGATTCAACGGGGCTGCAGGGTCCCCAGGGGCTGCCAGAAGACCAGGGCAGATGGGCATGTGGATCAAGGAAGGCTAGGATTCAGGGAGCGTGAGGGAGGCCCAGGAACTCAGCTGGTTGTGTGCTTTTCCTGGGGTCCCCAAAGTCAACCTGTGCCTCCTCCTGCAGACACTGAATACCTGGGGGAATAAAGGGGATGGGTAGTGGGGTGGGGTTGGCTGGGCCACTGCTGACACTGAGGGCCTGGGATCAGTCTACCTCTGCCACACCCCCACCAGGTGCTCCTGGCTTCCCATGGCCAGGACCTCCATGCTGTCACCGACTGCCACTTGTTTTCACCTATAATGATGCTCTGTTCTCCTTTCAGAGTTCACTCTCCCAAACCCTCCCTAAAGCAGAATCAAACAGGTGCCATCATCCAGTGATGCCCTCTCTGGAATGTGCCAGAAGTCTGGTACCTCGGGCAGCAAGAACCTAGCAGAGGTTCAGCACCAGGCTGGGGAAGGGGAGGTGGCAGAAGCTGATTCCCTCTTGGCGACACCCAGGTAGAACAGAGGGGCTCACAGTTGAACTTGAGGGACTTGACGCCATGCAGAGTGGCCTCAGGGAGAACTTCAGGATCCAGACATGATAAGGAAGCCAGGGCAGCTCCCGCTGTCTTCATTGGCTGATATTCAGCAGCAGGGAGGGTGCAGCGTCGGAGGCAGGTCAGGCTTGCGTGGACACGGAGGGACACATCAGTGGTGATGCCACCAAGAAACACTGAGGAAAGTGAGGACCTGGGGTGCGCAGCAGGCCCCTCCCACACACAGATGCACCTGGGGCACCCACTACTGTTTGTAGGTGACACCAGGTCAGAATCAAGTTACCAGGACTGGTTCCACCTCCTGTTCTAAGCACAGCCTTGAGCCTCAGTCTCCTTGTTTATAAAATGTGGGTGAAGGGACTCACTCTCAGGGTAACTGTGATAGTGCAGAAGTGACAGAGGGGTCTTCTCATCTCTCTCTCTCTCTCTCTCTCTCTCTCTTCTCTCTATCTCTCTCTCTCTCTGTCTCTGTCTCTCTCTCTGTCTCTCTCTCTCTCTCTCTCTCTGTCTCTCTGTGTGTGTGTGTGTGTGTGTGTGTGTGTGTGTGTGTGTGTGTGTGTGTGTGATGAGCACCAGGACAGTCAATATCTCTGTAGGCCGTGAGGACTTGCTTGCTGAAGGAGGGTTCTAGCCATCGGAAGGAAGGTCTGCCTTCCGCTTCTACATCATACCCACTGCTGAGCCTCTGGAGAGTCTCACAGCCCAGCTCCAAAGCTGTCAGTCAGGGAGACAGTCAGGGGGCAGGGAAAGCGGCAAGACAGACAGACAGTGAAGGTGCAGTGAGCCTCTGTCCCTGTCCTCCTCCATGCGACCAGAGTCCAGCATCCCTGCCCTGTCCTCCTCCATGCCACCAGTGTTTGGCACCCTGGGTGTCTCTGAAGCTTCTGGTAGCATTTGGTCTTTTTGATGCTGTCTTGGAGATTCCCACAAAGCCAGTCTCTCTGAAGCTGGGTGGGAAACACCTTACCTCGAAGGACAGTTGAGCATGCTTGCACGTCTTCCTTATAATGCACTCCTCGTCTAACCTAGATCCTGCATGCTGTAGTTCAGCGCATTTCATGTTCTGCTGTTTTATGTATTTGATTTATTTTTGCATGTATATGTGTGTGGGCTTGTGTACACGTGTGTGCGTGTGTGTAAAGGTCAGAGGTCAATATCAAATTGTTCTCCACCTTATTCTTTTGAGACAAGATCTCTCGCCGCACCCGAGGTTCACTGATTTGGCTAGCCCGGCTGGCCAGCAAGCTCCATGTCATGGACTCCTGTCATGGACTGCCCCACCCCTCATATACACACCCAGCTCTGGGGTTGCAGCTGCTGTACCCAGCTTTTTCTGTGAGTGCTGGGGATCAATTTTGGGTTCAATGTTTGCACAGCAAATCCTTCCTGACTGAGCCCTGGGCCCTGTTTTGGTTTTACTGATTATCGAGGCTCAAGCAGAAGGAAAAGCACCTTTTGTCAAGCTCTTCATTCTGTCTCTCAACCACTGGCTCCCTTTCTGCTGTGTGGGAGCCCCAGCCCAGTGAGAACTGCCAGGGATCCCAGGTGGAGCCCACAGCAGTCCCCACCTAGGCAGAACCGGCTCTGGGATTCTCTTCCCTTCATCTCGCATCATTATTGAGAGATGGTGCAGGTCTCGGAGAGAGAGGAAAAAAAACAACCCGTTGGCTCTGGAAAAATGATGTGTGACACTCTTCATATGGATCAGGTAATTAACGGATGCCCTGACTTCCTCCACCATAACACTAGGGGGGTGCAGGCTGCACTCTCTAATTCCAGATAATTAAAGAGCAATCGAGCTCTCTCAAGCTGCTTGGGGAGTGAAGGCTTCTGCCATTAACAAGGCAGAGCCTTCTCCATTCTCCACACCCGGCTGCAAACCTCAGCCTCTGCTTTGCAAGCTGACGGACAGCCAAGTCTCAGGCCGCAGCCTCTGCTACAGCCTTCTGGATGTGTGTGCACATATGCCTCTGCGTGCATGGGCATTGAATGCGTGTGTGCAGACGGCACACCTGTGCACACGTGTGTTGGTGTAGGACCATCTACTAGAGTCACACCTGCTCTTAGAGTTTGCCCCCCCCCCAGGAATCTCTACATGCTTGTTGCTGCCACCCCAGAGAAATAGTTAAGTCACAATTGTGAAGAGCAAGCTCAAAAGGTCCCTGTTTTATCCCCAATAAATGTCCCTTGTGTCCCCGTTCCTAGGAGATTCCAGGACATCCACAGGCCCCTGAGCTGTGGGTTTTAGCAGTGACTAGTGTTCCACAAAAAGACAACAATCACACTGCAGAGGTCCATCTGTCCCTCCGGGCCATTAGGGCCACCAGGCTGCTGCTCCTCCTGGGGGATGTGTCGGTGTGAATGGCATCTATGTGACAGCAGAACCTGGAGTCGGCAGGGGCCTCTGCGGCCTCCCTGGGAGAACAGAGCAGAGGCTAATTGCAGGTGGAGGGGACTGCCAGATCTCCTGGATTCACACAGTGCATCTGACACATTTCCTGATAAATCAGTTCCCTCTTATCAGCCGGTCTCCCAGGCCTCCACACTTCCATATCTGACTCCTAGTTAGTGGATTCAGAACAGCCTGTGGACTCACAAGGAAGGGCTGGGCAGACTCTGGGCTCCTGGACCAGAGATGCAGCCAGTGGAGGCTTTTCATCTTATTAATATAGTGTTGGTTTAAATTTTTTATTTGCTTTATTGTGTGCGTGTGTATGCATGTGTGTGTGTCTGTGTGTATATGTGTGTGTGTATACATGTGTGTGTCTGTGTATGTGCATGTGTATGCGTGTGTGTGTCTGTGTGTATGTGTGTATGTGTGTGTCTGTGTGTGTGCATGTGTATGCATGTGTGTGTGTCTGTGTGTATATGTGTGTGTATGTATGTGTGTGTGTGTGTGTGTGTGTGTGTGTATGTGTATGTGTGTACTCAAATACATGAGCATGCCGAGTGTCAATGGTGTACTTGTGGAGGTCAGAGCACAGCTTGTGGGAGTCGGTTCTCTCCTTCCACCATGTGGGTTCCCATGATCAAACCCAGCTTGTCAGGTTGACAGCCGTCACCTTTACCTGATGGACAGCCGTCTCTCTGACACGAACATGAGGTTAAGTAGCAAAGCTTTCGATGAGAGGAAATCAGTTTGTCCATTTTTCCGGAGAGTCCTAATCTTCTGCATTTTGTCCCATGGAGGTAATTGCACTCTAGCCTCCCATCCCTGGCCCTTTCTTTCACGTGTCTGGTGGCTTCAGCACACACATGTAGGTCTGTGACCAATTCCAAGCTAGAGATGTATGTAGGAGTCTTCATTTTTCTATGTGAAAATGTCGTTGTTTTAACGCCGACCATTGACAAGGCTGTGCCGCCCCTTCCTTCGTGAATTCCTGGTAAGTCTGTTGAGAGCAAGTCAGCCACACACACATCTCTCTTCCAGAGCTAGATTGTTGTGTTCACCCGTCCGAGAAGATCACCTTTCTCCTCTTCTCAAGCCCAGGGCCTCACCCTGCCAGACAAGCGCTCCTCGGCTCCTGGGCGCCTGGGCAGCTATGGTCACACCTCTGTAGCAGCCCTTTGCTTACAGGCCAAGAAGACACTGGGGTTATACCAACTGTCAGCCATGTCTACTCCGATGAAGGCTTCTGGGAGAGCCAGGGTGAGGTGAGGTCTCAGTGTAAGGTGCTCGCGGTGCCCCCATGAGGGCTGGAGTTTGGATCTCCAGAACCCACTTAAAAGTCGGGTTGGAGTGGAGGAAACAGTGAGGAAGGGATCCAGTGAGAGACTCTGCCTCAATATATAGAGTGGGCAGTGACAGAGGAAGATGTCAGCCTCAGGCCTCCACAGGCACTTCCACACACATGTGCACACACACACCATGTATACATACATAAAACACCCCAAACTTTCAGGAACGGCATGGCAACGTGGCGTGGGGGCTCCATGGGCCTGTGCTGGATTTGGCTGGGACCTGTGGTTATAGGACACTCTTAGCCTGAGCTGCTGTAACACAAATACCACAGGCAGAGTGGCCGAGTCAGCAAATACATCTTTCACAGTCCTAGAGGCTGGGAAATCCAGCTCAGGGAGTGAGCAGTTCATCCTCAGTAGAAGTTGGCTGACTTTCCTTAACCTCATGTGGGGGAGAGAGGAATAAAGATTTCTCCAGTATCCTAAGGGGTCTGGGATCTCAGTCACAGGGCCCCACCCTTGTGACCTAGGCATCACCCTGTAGGTAAAATATTCTATCCCACCAGCCAGCTCCCAATCAACTGCACAGAGACTTATTATTAATTATAAATGCTCAGCTGATAGCTTAGGCCTGTGTTTTGGCTCATTTTCCCAGTCTTTCACACTCTTTCTAGTATATTCTAAGTCCTCCTGCTTCTGGCCTTATGCCCTGCTTCTCACTCAGCTCTGAACATCCATCAGTGCCACAGCTCTGCTAAGACTTCCGCTCTTCTTCTGGACACGGATTTAACCAAATCATGAGTTTCCTGCATCCATTTCCCACCTCTGACAATAGCAGACATCACTAATCAATCACAGCACCCTAGCTGTTCGAGCATCCCAAGCCTTCTTGATCTTTCTCAATAAAGGATGGCCTCTGGCAGTCTAGGATCAGCATGAGGAATGAACTCCATTTTCCATCCTGGTTTTTCTCTTCTCTTGTAATTTTTATGCTTAGGCCCACTCTGGACGTGATGTCCAGTCAAGTACAGCCTGTGTTTCATGCATGCATCCATCTCTAATTGAGACGTTCCTCCCAGAGCAAGCCCTGAGCACACCATGAGTGCACAGTCTTCATATCTGTGCACCCTAGCACCTGGCACAGGCCCCTGCACAGCATCCAGAGTCTTGGGCTAGCTTGCTGTCACGCAGGTTCTGGGCTGATCAGGTTAGCTGGTCCCAAGGCCACCAGTTTAGCATCCTTGAAACTGAGATTTGGAGTCCTTTGCAGGTCTCTCCTGGTTTCCTGCCTTATACTTCAACTTGTCCCCCTCTCCCCACTCCCCCTGCCTTGTACAGCTCAAACCATACAAATATTTAGGATGTGTTTTTAGTCACATCTGTCCTCACCCTACCCTGCCCTGAGATCCCAGGTCTTTGGCCTTAGTTTTGTTCATGTCCCGTCTCTATTACCTCCAACAGTGTGTGGCACTCAGTAGGGAGGCAGGATTTCTTGATGTTGAGGGGACTTCCCAGAATAAGTCTCAGCTCTTCTGTCTCGGCTTCCCCTGGGGATGGGATGCTGCTTAGGCGCTCTGATTGGCAGGTGCATATGGCTTGAATAAATAGGAATAGGGAAACGTGTTCACACTTGCTCAATATGCTCAGTCTTGTTGACAACCTAAGGGAGCTGGGGAGGTGGCAGGAGGAAGACAGTGAGAGGACTCTTGGGCTCCAGGGTAGGAGGACGGCCAGGCCTGGGCTTCATGCCCTTCCTGGGCCTCCACTTAGTAAGCAAGGACCCTTCAGTGCAGGCTTACCCTCCTTCGTCCTTGTCTGCAACACAGACCTTGCCTCTGCCCTGAGCACTTCCCAGAGATTCTGCAAAGTCACTTGTGTGTGGTAGTTTGAGTGTAACTGGCCCCCATAATCTTTTAGGGAGTGGCACTGTTAGGAGGTGTGGCTTTATTGGAGTGCGTACGCCTTGTTGGAGGAAGTGTGTCACTGTGGGGCAGGATTTGAGGTTTCCTATGCTCAGGATACCGCCCAGTGTCTCAGCTGACTTCCTGTTGCCTGCAGGATGAGGACTCTCAGTTACTCCTCCAGTACAACATCTGCCTGTATGTTGCCATGCTCCCCGTCATGATGATAATGGACTGAACCACTGAACTGTAAGTGACCCCTCTCAATTAAATCTTTCCTTTATAAGAGTTGCTCTGTTCATGGTGTCTCTTCACAGCAATAGAAACCATAACTAAGACACTGTGCAAAAAGATGTCTCATGAAAGAAACTAAATCAAGTGCCTGTAAGCCCATGGGGAAAGAACATTAGGACAAGATTCAGGCCATACTGCATTTGAGGCCAAACTCTCTTAGAAGTCAACAGGGTAACCACAGGTAAGGTAAACTGATCCCACAAACCACACAGGCCCAGCTGTAGGAGCTATGAGGGGTAATGGATCAGACCTCACAAGGGGGCCATGTCTGCTCAGGAGTCGATGGCCCAGGGTCCACCAGCACCTGTTGATTCTTGTATGAGTTTGTTTGCTTGTTGCTGTGATGAAAATCTGCTGGAGCCACTGGAGGGAGGCAAGGTTTACGTTGGCTCGTGGTTCGGAGGATCCAGTCCTTGTGGTGCAGAAGGCAAGGTGGCCAAAGCCAGTCAGTTTGTGGCAGTGAGAGTGTGAGGCGCCTGGTCACCATCATGGAGACAGACAGGAAATGAGACAGACCAGAACCAAAGAAAAACATACCTTTCAAAGCCCACCCTGTCAGTGAGCTAGACCCCTCAAAGTTGCTCAGTTTTCCCAACAGCCCTGCAAGCTAAGAATCAAATGTTTGAACACGTGAGCCAATGAGGATGTGGACCACAGTGGTTCTCGGGCATCTGTGTCTGGATGAGAACTTTAGAGGCTCAGTTTCCTCAAATGTAGTAACAGCAAGGTGGCTCCGTGGGTAAAGATGCTTGCTCCCAAGCCCGATGACCTGAATTCTCCAGGTCCCACAGGGTGGAATGAGAACTGACACTTGAATGTTGTAGAATATTATTTTCACTAGGCAAAGATGTGTTACATTTGTTTACGCTGCAGAATATTACTTTAACTGTGTAAAGGTGTGTTACATTTGTTTATGCTGCATCTCTTAAACGATGTAAGGCCGTGCGTTTAATTATGTAAAGGTATGTTGCCTCTGTTTCACCTTGCCTGCCTAAGGCACCTGATTGGTCTAATAAAAAGCTGAATGGCCAATAGCTAGGCAGGAGAGGGATCGCCAGGCTGCCAAGCAGAGAGAGTAAATGGAGGAGAACTCTAGGCTGGAGAAGAAAGAAGGAGAGAAGGAGGAGAGAGTGAGGGACATGCCTGGGGCCAGGAGCCAGGCGCATGGCAGCCAGCCAGCCATGAGGAGCAGTGGAGGTAAGAGACACAGAAGGAAGGAAGGTTAGAAAGCCCCAAGGCAAAACAGGTAAAGAGAAACAGGTTAATTTAAGTTCAAAGAGCCAGCAAAAAAAAGCAAAGGCTGAGCATTCAAAACTAATGATAAGTCTCTGTTCATGATTTGGGAGCTTGTTGGTGGCCCCCAAAGAGAAAGCCTGGTGCACTTGGAAATCATCCTCTGACCTCCACGTGAGCACCATGGCACATCTGTGTACGCAATAAATAATTAGGCATAATGAAAAAATTTAAAACATCACCAACTGTATTATGTGAAGTTCCCTCTTTCGCTCAGCCTGGACAGATGAAATGCGTCCTACAGACAAGAAAGCACAGACTCTGGGCCTAGAGAGCTGGCTCAGTGGTGAGTGCTCTTCCAGGGGGCCTGACTTTAGTTTCCAGCATCCACATTACTGGCATAACCAGGCCTGAGTTCAAATGCTGCTCTGCCCCTCGAAGCCCCTTGGCTCTGGGAAGATGACCACCTGTCTCCATTTCCTTCTCTGTTGGGTCACAATACAATGGTTGTCATGAGGACAAAATGACAAACGCAGCCTCACACCTAGGCCCAGGCCCATGGGGTTCTAGTTCCTGCTTTGCCTTTGAAAAACAGGATGCGTGACAGGCCACTGATCTGTATGTCATGTCAACAGCTGGCCCTGCTGCATTAAGTTGGAACCAGTCCTGTTACAGCTTGTCACACACAGCTGCTGCTGCTGTGGCCGCTGGCACAGGCAGCCCAGAGCTGCAGGTCCCTTGCCAAGCAAGCAGTACCTCAGTGGAGGACGTCTTTGTTCCCTCGTCTCCAGGGACCTGCACGGTGGCTGGGAACGCTGGTCCTTTCTCCCTCTGGAAAAAGACACAGTGTGCCCTGGAGAATTCTCGGTGTCTTGTCGTTATCGACAAGTCTTTCTGTAGCGAGAGGCATGTGGATGCCAACTCCACAGCGCCACTTCTCGGAAGTCATGTTTCTCTTCTCGGAAGTCTTGTGTCTCTATGTCGTGTGTGTCTGCAAGTGTGAGTCTGCCAGCTCACGGCTGCTGAATGCCTTCAGTATTGAGAAGCCCCAGCATACTTGGAGGTGGTACCTGGGACACCTGCAGGGTGAGACATGTATGTGTGAGTGGCCAGGCTGGGACTTGAGATTCAGCAAACCTGAGTCACCTGTCCTGGGCCATTCCAGCCAGAGGTTTGGTTCCCAGTCCTATCTCTACCCATCCATGGATTTCATTCCACTCTCCTGGGATTCCTCCTTCCAGCCTGCTCAGTGTTTTTATGGTCATTTCCCTGACTCTGTCTCCTTGTTCATCATTACAAGCCTCAGGGCCAGGGATGCAATACTTGAGGTTACCAGAGAAAGGCCCCCCAAGCTCGGGGACTGAGTTTGGCAGCCTTCCATTAGTCTAACAAATATCTGAGGATGGGTCTGGGGAAATAGCTCAGTTGGCAAGGTTTTTTCTATGTAAGCATGAGGACCTATGTTTCATCCCAGCACCCATGTTTTTAAAAAAAAAAAAAAAGTGGGGAGGGCTGGAGGGATGGCTCAGCCGTTAAAGGCTAGGCTCACAACCAAAAATATTTTTTAAAAGTGGGGAGGGCTGGTTTTGGTGGCATGCTGGGAGGCAGAGACGAGAGGACCGCTGGGGCTCACTGGTTAGCCAGCCCTACCTACTTAGTGAGGAAAAAAGGCAGACAGTACCTGAGGAACAACACCTGAGGGTGGCCTTTGACCTCCATGTGCAGACGTGTGCACACACACCTATGCACACATGTGCAACTCATGCAAACATACAAGTACCAGGAGACCTGTGGTACTGGAGGGTGAAGCGCCTGCCATGCCTTTTCTATCCTTACCGTTCCACCTAGCCTAAGAACCCTGGCTCTCTAAGACTTCCTGGGACCCTCATCCCAGCCAAAGTCACCGTCATCTCCCACTTGGTCATCACACCTGTCTTAGGGTTCTTATTGCTGTGAAGAGACACCATGACCACGGCAACTCATAAAGAAAACATTTAATTAGGGTGGGCTTACAGTTCAGAGATTCAGTCCATTATCACCAAGATGGGGAGCATGGCAGCGTGCAGGCAGATGCGGTGCTGGATGAGAGTGCTACATCTTGCAGGCAACAGGAAGTCGACTGCTACACTGGGCAGTCTCCTGAGCATAGGAAACCTCAAAGCCTGTCTCCATAGTGACGCACCTCCTCCAATAAGGCCATACCCACTCCAACAAAGCCACACCTCCTAATAGTGCCACTCCCTATGAGATTATGGGGGCCAAACACTCAAATCACCATACAAAGGTAATAAGGAAGGGGCTGAGGAAAAGAAAAGAAAACATACTAAGAAAGAAGATTTAAACCTTTTCACTACAAAATAAAGAAAAAGTAGGCAAATGAGAATTAGACAAAAGTAAGAGATAAAACAAAAACAAGGTATTTTGAAAATTAAACATAAACATGTTTAAAACAAGAATCAGAGTATCTTGATTCTAGGTCTTCTGCAGCTTGGGGTGCCATGGAGTGGTGGGCTGGAGTCTGTGGTGGCTCCCTCTGCTGCTGCTCGGGCCAGTGCTCTATGCAAGCAGAGGGCTGGGCCAGCCAAGGCTGTGTCAGCGTCCAGCTATATTCCCTTTGGAAGCTTCCCCTCTCTGCTGTGTTCTGACATCTCCCAACCTTGGAGACCAGATCAGGGTCCAGAGCTCTTAGTCCCTCCCAGTAGCAAACTACAGACTACGGCGAAGACGTTCCATAGGCCAGGCAATCTCCTGGTCACTGACTTGAAGCTGAGCCTCCACAGTAACCCACAGGGAATAGGCTTATTCCTTGCCACGGAGAACAGAACCCTCCACATCTCAGATCCCTCTCAAGGGGATGATGCCCTATAGCACTCATAGAGACTGAGAGCAACATGGTGGTTCCTGGGAGACACATCACTCCCCTATCTGCACCCACCTGGAGGATTCCAGTATCAGAATGAGAACAGGCAGAGAGATAGGGGAAGTCCCGGGAACACGAGAGGAATCTCACCCCAGAATCTGGCTGAAACCTGTTGCTAACAGTTCTGCAAGAACTCCATACAATCGCCACTGCTAAGTCCTGTCTGCTTCCCAGCTACAAACCTGTAGCTTTCCAGGAATCTCACCAGAAACTCCGGTGACAGGGAATGGACATGGACTGAACCCCTCCTGAGAGCCTAGTGACTCCTGGCTTCTCCTTCTAGGACTATGTCCAGCTCAAGAGCCATCTTGCTCATATGAGAAAGAAAAGGAGAGAGGACATTTCTTAGCATAACTTAAGAGCCACCAAAATGTACCCTCCTTCCCTCCCCAACCTCTTCCTCTCATCAGAGAATAGTCTCTCTCCTTTGCCGCCCTGACTCTTCCCACTCACAGAGTCACACAAAGGATGTTTCCAGCTCCGCCCCCCCCCTTCCTTGGAAGCCCTCTCTTATTCTTAGGAAGCCACTAATGCCACCATGGAGGCCTCACTCTATAACATTGTCTAACCCTAATCATTTCCCAAAGGCCATCGGCACCCACAGATGCCATCACCGCATGACTTTGCGGAACATATTCCCCAGCATGTGAAAGTCTGGCGACACATCAGACCGCAGTGAGGATGGAGACAGCAGCCCCCGTAGCCCTGGCCTCAGTTCAGTGGCATCATGAACGGCTCTGACCCGTTTCTGTCCATCCTGAGTCACCTCTGCAGGGGCCCAAACCAGGAGAGCTGAGCCTCTGGCGTTCCTGGGGCAGGTGACAGAGAATCGGTCCTTTCATCTTATGAGACAGAAGGGTTTCCTGAGCTCTAGAAAGGAGAGATGCCCAGGAGGAAAATGGATCCCTGTGCTCCGGGCACTTGAACACCCTCATGGCCATGCACTGGGCATCAGATCTGAGCAAGCAAGAAGGCTTGTGAACAGAGAACCCAGTGGGGCGTGGGGTTCTGGGCAGAGAAAACTGTGAAACTGATGGGGGAGGTCCTTCCCAGCCCCAACCCTGACACTTCTTCAGGCTGAGAGTGCTCAGGAAACCGGCCACTGACATGGGGTTCAGGGAGCAGTCCTGATGTGGAGCTGACTGCGGCTTCCAGAAACCTCTCCAGGAAGACTGTGCACCACTCCTAACCCAGAGAGCGAGGCCATGTGTAGAGCACTGCCCTCTCTCCCACTGTCTTTGAGCAAGGCCATGAGGCGGCACCACCATCGTGAGCCCATCACCAACCATTTCCTGGGGCTTTGATCAGCCTCAGTCGGGAAACCTCCCGGACACAGAGAAGGGCGTCCAAACTCCCAGTGCCATAGTCAACTCTCATTTCAATCAAGAGGCCCCCAGTTCATAGACTTGGATTCTTGGGCCTGTGGTTTTTCTTCTTAAAAATCGAGCTGCGCCATTGCCTCTTTGAGGCCCCAGGAGTCTGAACAGAGACAGTTCAGTTTCCAAATGGGTGGAGAGAAGGGGCCTGTGCCAAGCCCCAGGGACCTGGCTTTGGGAGGGCTGATCTGCCATGCTCATCCCTGGGTGGCTGTGAGCCAGGTATCTTCGGGCCAAGACAGTCTGTGCCCTGAGCACGGTTCTGGCCCCAAGCCAGACCTAGACCCCCTCCCAGACCCCATTTGATGGCTAATGCTAGAGGCTGGGCTGGGGGGCGGGTAGCCAGACCCCTCTGCGTTTTGCCTGATCATCCTCTCAGAAAACCAGTTATCTCAGGCTTCACACTCAGCCTTCTTCCCTCACTAGACTGCTGATGGGGGGACCTCCTTGAACTCTGCCAGATCTAGAGCCTTTTATTCCAGGGTCTGTGGGTGGAGGCATTTCCAGCTGCCCCCACTCCTCAGGCCCATCTTCTCCCTTGTTCTTGCTGTGTTGATTTGCATGCCATTTTGCTTGTGGTCTCCATGGCAACAACCACCAAATGGCCTAGGGATAATGGAGGGACTCTGGGTAGGGGCGGGGGGTGGGGGGGAGCCTCCTGAGTGGTTTTGACTTCAAAAAATGAAAACAGTGATTCCGAGGCACGCTTGGCACAGAGTGGCAGCCCTTCCCCCGCCCGCCTGCCCGCAATCCCGCAGTGCCCCTCACCCAAGGTTTCTTTCTGACTCGTGACGGGGAGGGAGGGCGGTATCTGGAATGGGAACCCTTGCATCTGGCTTCAGAACAATGGAAAGAACCAGAGAAAACAGAGGAGGCAGAGGAGGGAACCCTTGGGGCAACCAGTGCCTTCTGGAGCCATCTGCGCCCCCCAGGATAAATCTCCCACCAGCAGCTCTCCTCCGGCCATCTTTGTTCTTCCTCCTGCCCCTTCCCTCTACCCTCCCCAAGTCTCCTCTCCACAAGGAGAAAGAGAGAAAAATAGAAGCATGACTTCATGTCTTGGGGCCTAGCTTCTGGGTCGAGGATCTAGCAGACTCTAATTGTTCACATATGTCCAGCCCTGATTGTTTACAAAATGTGTTCATAGCCATGAACCCCAGCCCTTGAAAGGCCAGGGAGCGAGGACAGGGATTATTCACCAGCTTAAAGATGAGCAGAGAGAAGCTCAGGTCAGTGGGTGCAGCAGACAGAGGGGGGACCCAGGCCACCCAACTCTACTGGTCTCACAGAGGGGTGCCTCAGGCCACTCCTAGCTCTCCTGGTCTCCAGAGGGCTGGAAGTCTGGCCTCCAATTTATATTGTACACATTTGAGTAGACCCAACTTTCCTCTTCGTCCACCCCATGGAGTTTCTCTAGCTAACTGCTCCCCCACCCCCAAGGCTCTGTGGGTGCTGGAGGTCTGCTGCTGTCACCCTGGCTCCTGTCACCCTCTGACCCCACAGCACTCGGCCCTGCTGCTGACTGTGGCCTGGTGCTGGCCTAACCAACTCTGTCTGCTTCTTCATTTCTTTTCTTTCCTTCCGGTCACTTCTGCGGGTGCAGTGGTTTCTAGAAACATCAGGATTGTTCAATAAACCTTTGTGACAAAGTACCAGAACAGCAGCAAGTCTCAGGAGGAGAGCTAATCCCTGACAGCTGCTAAGAACAGTGGGAGCTGAGGCTACACCCCAGCACCTGTCCCTTCAGGTGACAACAGGGCTCAGGGCCTCCTCAGAGCCACCTCAGACAGCCCCGAGATAATGACCAGCCAGACCCCCAGCCACACACCAACCTCTTTGTTCCCCTTCCCCACGAAACCTTGAAGTTCTTGTCAGGCCCTCAAGACAGATCTGGAGTCTTGGGAAGTTTTTACCAACCTTTCCCAGGGTGGCCTCACACAGTGAAGCATCTGCCCTGACCCCCACCCTGCGGCTTGACTTTTTGGTGGGCGTACTGGGACAGGTGGCTAAACCTCATCTGTTTGGACTTTGGGGAGCAGAGGCTAATGACAAACCCCAATCACAACCAGCTTCTTAGAGAAAGCGCAGTGCAGTGCCCAAGGTAAGACAGAAGAACACAACACATTGCATGCCGGGCTACAAGATCTCACACTGGCCATTCCTTCACAAGAGGAGGAACTTGGGTCCAGAGAGTCTGAGTGGAGTTCCATCCACAGCACTGCATAAGCTGGGCATAAAGTAGGCGTGGTGGCAAATCTGGAATCCTAGCACTAGGAAAGCAGAGGCAAGAAGATCAGAAGTTCAAGGTTATCCTTGGCTCCATATCAAGTTCAAGGCCAGCCTGGAACACACGATGAGTCCCTGTCTCAAAAGTGCAGCCACAACCAATGGAATCATGAAAAATGCACAAGGCAGAGAAGGAGGAAGGCAGGGACAAAGACCAGATGGGACAAATGGGAAGAAAAGACAAGGCAAGGTGGCAGACATGAGCCTCATCTCAGAGACAACCCATTAAACATGAATGGTCAAAACCCTCTAGCTGAAAGGCAGAGACCAGAGATGGCTCCGTGGGTACAGTGCCCGCTGTTCAACCTGAGGACCAGAGCTCAGAGCCCAGCACCCACGTAATTGCCAGGTACGCGAGACAGCCCACCTGTAGCCCACGTGTTCAGGATGTGGAGACAGGGATCCTGGAGCAAGCCAGCCAGGCAGAAAATCCCAGACAATGAGCTATGGGTTCAAGTGAGAGTCTCTGCCTCAGTATATAGGTTGAGAGCAATGGGGGGAAGACTCCAGCACCAACCTAGAGCTTCCATATGTACAGATGTATACCTACACACATATGTGCATGCGGGCCACACACAGACACACGAAAATAAAACCAATTAACAGAAAAGAAAGGCAGAGAGTCAACCAAAAGGAGTAAGGGGCAGAGACTGTCCTGCAGGGAGGCAGAGCAAGCTGAAGAGAGAAGCAGGAGCTGAGGGTAAGCGGCAGGTGGGGGGGATATTTAAAATTTAAGGCAGGTTTCTGCTGCTGAGCCTTGACATGAAACCAGACATCATTCATGGTTTTGCTCAGGAACCATTATCAGGAGAGAGTCTATAGGACCCAGAAAGAAGATAAAAATCCAAATATTCAAAGGCAGATTAGTTAGATTTTTCTAAAGATGTGTTTGTGAATCCACCTCCGCCAGTCCTTTCCTGGGGTTCCCAAGGCTTTGTGTGTTAACAGCAGAGTGATTTTGGGCATTGACCCTGTGCACAGCTGTGCTCCAAGCTTGCTGGAAAGGGAGCACAGTCTTACTCAGCTGAGAACCCCCAGGACTGGACAGCACCCACCACACTCCTAGCAGAGGCTCTATAACGTCCCTGATTGATTGACACTGCTAATGTAGAATTTGCGTGTTTCTTTTCCTAGGGTTCAATAAGAATGATATCTGGGGATTTAGGTGGCAGTCGAAACAATCAATGTGATAATCAGAGCAATAAGTTCTGTGTGCACTCATGTGTTTATGTGTGCGTGTATACACATGTATATGTATGTTCATGTGTGTGTGTTCACACATGTATGCTCATGCATGTGCATGTGCATGCACATGTGTGTGAGTGTGTGTGTGAGTGTGTGTGAGTGTGAGTGTGTGAGTGTGTGTGTGGGTGTGTGTGAGTGTGTGTGTGAGTGTGTGTGAGTGTGTGTGTGTGTGTGTGTGTCTCAGGAGACAATTTTGGGTGTCGTTCCTCAGGTGCTGTCACCTTGTTTGCTGAGACAGCATCTCTCACTAGCCCAGAGCCCACAAGCAGCGAGGCTGGCTGGCCAGTGAGCCCCAGGGGTCTGCCTGCCTCGGCCTACCTATTCCTGGGATTACAAGTCCAGCTTTTGTGTGTGTGTTCTGGGGGGTTGAACTCGGGCCCCCAGGCTTGCAGGGCAGCTGCTTTGCTGACTGAGCGTCTCCCCAGGCCCAAGAAGTTCTTTCAGAAGGAAATGTAGGACGGGCTGCTGAGGGCCAGAGAGAGTAGCCCAGGCCAGCAGTGTGCTCTAACAATGGTGACAATGGGGCAGGATGGCTCAGCAGGTAAAGGCACTTGCCACCAAGTTCAGTGACCTGGCTTCCACCCCGGGAACCCACATGGTGGAGAGAGAGAATCAACTCTCGTAAGTTGTTCTCTGACCTTGGCACAGGTGCTAAGGCACACTCATATCCCCCCAATACACAAATAAATAAATGTAAAACTAGGATTTTTCATTTAGGTGCTGGAGAGATGGGTGGTGTAGGGGTCAGGAGCACTTGCTGCTCTTACAGAGGACCCGAGTTTGGTTCCCAGCACCCAAATGGTAGCTTAAAACCATTTGTAACTTCAGTTCCATGGGATCTGATGTCCTCTTCTGGCCTCCACAGGAACTGGGTACACCCTGGTACACATACATGCATTCAGGCAAAACACTCAAACACATAAAATAAACAAATCTTTAAAAAAGAAAAAAATAAATTTAAAAATCAGTGATACCGCCCCCGCCCCCAAAGTCAGGCACAGTAGCCTGGCCACTGTGGCTACCGAGCGAGCGCTCAAGGTGTGGCTAGTGTGTATGTAGGCAGGGGTTGTGCTGTAGTATCTGCTTCATCCTGGTTCCTCCATGCTAATCAGCTCTGGTGTGGCTTTGACCTCTGCACCGGAAGCCCAGCTGTGTGGGCTGGTCTCCTCCCCCAGAAGCCCCTAGTGGTGGGCCTGGCCTCTTGCTCCAGGAGACACCTGACAAAGACCAGGAGTGAGGCCTGGTTATCCTATCTGCCGATCGGGCAGGTGCACATACACCAGGGGTGAGGCGGCGTCCAAACAGCCAGCTCTGCCCATCTCCCACCCAAACCCAGGGCGGCACGTGGCATCAGTCGCTTGGCACGGCCCTCCTCTCTGTTTGCCAGTTCCCCCCCCCACCTCCCCTCTTCCTAATTAACTCCGCGGCAGCGTGTCTGTGTTCCTCTGCCAAGGCTGCGAGCCAGCATCCCGGCATGTGCCTGCCTGCGGGGTGGAGATGAGCGCCCCCACACAGCCTGGCACCGCCCCCATACTTTAGCAGCAGGGACCCTCTCCGACCTCAGGTCTGGGTGGCAGGGGTGCCCCTGGCTGGCCGGGTGACAAGACAGGCCCCAGGCTCCAGGATTTGTATATTAGTTAAGAAGCATTGAGTAATTGCTGCCTGGGTTCTGGCTCCTCCTCCCGCGAGGAAGATGCCGAGGTCTCCCCCATCATGGCCAGACCTGGCATGAGCCCAAGAGGAGGAGCTGAGGGGGCGGAGGAGCTGATGGGGAGTAGGGAGGAAGGAGTCTCTGGGCCCTTGTGCCTCATACTGACTCTGATGGGCACACACAGGGGCTAAAGCCAGGAGCAGGGAGAGCATCCAGTGATCCTCCCCAGCCACCTTCAGCCTCGGGTTGCCTCTCACACAGTGAGGAAGGGCAGTCAGACCTTCTCCGGAGGCGGAGAGAAATGTGAATTTCTGGGCCCAAGCCCGCATTATAGCCCTGAAATCTGGATGGCAGCCTGGGAATCTGCATGGCTCCCCCACCTGGCCTCTCTCAGCCAGTCAGTGGTCAGGTCACCAGAGACCAAGCCCCCTTCCACCTCGAGGGGTAGATAGCTCAAAAGGCCCAGAGACAAAAGAGGGGCCAGCATAGACAGGCACCTAGAATACAGAAGAAAACAAACAGGGTGTCCCAAATCACCCTGCATCTCTTGGCCAGGCGAAGGAGCTCTGAGGCAGAGGAGGAAGTGTGGAGTCCCTCTCCTTTGTTCCCCAACATCTGGGGAGGAGAATAGGAGAAGGAGGGGCCTCCAGTAGTTAAGAGTCCAGCACATCTGGGAGCTCTGGCCTGCCCTCTGCTCCTTCCCTCCCCTCTGTCTGTCCCTTTGCACCTCCCTGGGGTGACAGGAACATCCTCCCTGCAGGTGAGAGAAGCCGGCTCCTGCCAAGGCCCTGCTGTCCCATGCACGAGAGCCTGCCGCACAGGGTCCTTCCTGGTTCATCCCTCTCCTGTCAGCCAGCTGTGGGAGGGGGGGTTGTGGAGGGGTATGTCTGTCAGCTGGGGAGGATTGTGGTAGGGTTGTATGTGTGAGGGGGTTATGTGTGTGTGTGTGGGGGTTATGTGTGTGGGGAGTTATGTGGGGGGTTATGTGGGGGAGCTATGTGTGTGTGTTATGTGTGTGGGGGGTTGTATGTGTGTGAGGGAGTTATGTGGGGGGGTTGTGTGTGTGTATGGGGGTTGTGTGTGTGTGGGTTATGTGTGGAGGGTTATGTCGGGGGGGTTATGTGGGGAGATTATGTTGTGTGGGGTTATGAGGGGAGTATTGTGTAAGAGGGTTATGTGGGGGGGGTTATGTGTGTATGGGGGTTATGTGGGGGTTATGTGGGGGATTATGTGGGGGTATGTGTGTATGGGGGTTATGTGTGGAGGGTTATGTCGGGGGATTATGTGTGGGGGTTATGTGTGTAAGGGGGTTATGTGGGGGGTTATGTGTGTAAGGGGTTATGTGGGGGGGTTATGTGTGTAGGGGGTTGAGCTCCAAACTCAGTAGGAGAACTGGGCCCGCGGAAGACCCTCTAATGATTGTAGAAAGAGAGGGATGGAGGGAGGAGGCAGGGAGGAGACAGAAGGGGAAAGGAAGTCAGAGAAGGAAGAAGGGCAGAGGAAGAGAAGGGGCAGGAAGAGGGGAAGAGAGGAGGGGGAAGGGCAAATGGAGGCGGCTTGGAGGGAAGCAGGGGTTTGAGAGGCTCGGAGGGCATGAGAGTAACAGCCCTGAGCTGGAAGCTTGCTGTCCTGGCTCCCGGGTGCTGGTGACTCCTCAAGGGACCTAAGCCCCGCTCCCGGCTTCTGGCTCCAGTACAGGGAGGGCGGACCCTGCTGTCCAGACGAGAGCTCCGCCACATTGGGATGTGCCTGCCTGATGCCAGTCCCAACCTCCAGGTACAGCCCAACCTCCCTCCCAGGCTTCCCACAGAGCAGGCATTCCCTGAACATCCCCCACCCAGCCGTGTGCAGGCCAGACTCATCCATAATGACAGGGAAGGATGTCAACCCATGCTGGAAGCCACCCGGCTGGAAGCCACCTGGGACCACGTAGCTTGCAGCACGCTCTATCATAAAATATCTTATTTCTAGATACAAAAACAAGAGGCCTATTGATTTTTCCCGAGGTCACACACCTTGTGGGGGCCTGTGTAGCTCAGTTGTCATGGATTCTCTCCCTGAGTGCCCACTGAGCCCAGGTGGCCGCTGACCCAGCAGGCTCGGATCCTAGCGATGGCTGCTCCAGAGCCAGCCTCAGCATGATAGCCTAGTTTCTTTTACGTTGCTGTGATAAAATACCCCGAATGAAAGCTTCTGGGGGAGGAAGAGCTTCATTTAGCTCATAGTTCCAGGTGTCAGCCCATCACTCGGGGAAGTCACAGCCCTAGAACCTTAAGAGAGATGGCCTCACATCACAAGAGCAGACAAAAACAAACACACGCTTGTTTATGCTCAGCTTCCCCTCTGCTCTCGTACAGTCCAGGACCTGGTGCCTAGGGAATGGGGCATCCACAGTGGGCTGTGTCTTCCCACACCACTTAAGGCAACCAACCAAGACAATCTCCCCGAAGTAATCACTGGCCAACCTGATCTAGCAATCTCTTGTTGAGACACTCTTCCCAAGTGACTGTAGATTATGTCAAGCTGACCATGAAAACTGGTGATCACATCTTCCCAGCCTAGAAGCATTCCAGGCAGGTGATGGCTCAGACACTGGAGAGAAGCCCCGAGTGTCCATATCGTGGGTCTGCACGGTCCCCTTAGGAAACGTAAGTCCACAGCAGAGATGTATGGCTGCTCACTGGGTTCATGCAGCTCTGAGGGAGGGCTTGCTCAGAGCTCTGCTCGATGGGTCCTTCACTTGGTGGAGAGAGGCTTCTTACACAGAGCCTGATGGGTCTGGCTCCAGCAGTGGTCACTCACCGGCAGCATCTGGAGCCAGCCACCATTTGTTTCTCTCTCAGGCTCAGTCCACTCTTGATAAGATGGTCATGACTCCTCAGTGGTAAATCGAGACTTGTACCTGGTCTCTGTTCCTGGCCTTAGACCCATGGGAAATGGCAAAGCCTTCGGTAATGGTTTGAAAGAAAATGGTCCCCATAGGGAGGGGCACTATTAGGAAGTGTGGCTTTTTTGGAGTAGGTGTGGCCTTGCTGGAGGAAGTCTGTCACTGTGAGGGCGGGCTTTGAGGTCTCCTACGCTCCAGAGTCTCAGTTCACTTCCTGTTGCCTGCGGATCCAGATGTAGAACTCTCGGCTCCTTTTCCAGCACCATGTCTGCCTACATGCCACCATGCTTCCCACCATGATGATAATGGACTAAACCTGTGAAACTGCAAGCCACTCAATTACATGTTTTCCTTTATAAGAGTTGCCATGGTCATGCTGTCTCTTCACAGCAATAGAAATCCTAACTAAGACACCTTCCCTCCTGGTCTGAGGAAATGTTGGCAGCGTCTTCTCTCAGCTCTCTAATGCCTCCTGCTCAGAAGCGAGTCATCCCAGCTTGATTTGAGAGGCCATGTAAATTGCCCAAAACCAAGCCCAGCTCTGAGGGAGGGGCACATTCAATGGCAACAAGATCCTCTTAAGTCCCTAACTGTGCACTACTTAGAAGTCAGAGGTCAGTTTACATCCGTGAGTGAAATCATCTCCCCAAGTCTCTCTTCTTCTCACTCCCAAGGCTTCCCCATCCACAGCCAGCCTTTGCCTCAGACCTCTCCCCATCCACAGCCAGCCTCCTGCCTTGGACCTCTCTACTGCAGGCTGCAGGAATATATCATAAGAACTCAGCTGATTATGGCAAAGTCACTACCTGGAGGGATCAGGGAAGTCCTCCAGAGGAAGCCAAATCCCAAGGAGTTTTTGGTGTTACTTGGCTTGGTATATATCAGCTGTATTCTGTTATGAAATTCATGTGTGCCTTCATAGTTTTTCCAATTGACTTTTCTCTAAGAAGGGCTAACAGTGTGGACTGATCACTCTCTGGACATACACGTTCCAGGTATTTGGAGAACAGCCTTGGGAAAGGCTTTCTCTGGAATCAGATATCTCCCTTGGCCACTTTCAAGGACTAGCAGTGATAACAGACCACATGCAAGTCTCCTGATTTAAGATAAATTCCACAAGGAGACACCACCTAGGTCAGATGGACGTTAAGAAATAGCTTTACACAGTTTAGCTTGGACCCTCCTTTCTTATACAACCTTACTGATAGACCCCTAACTTCTTTCCTAACCACTTCTCAGAATGCAGACGGAGCACACAGATCCCCTTCTTGATACACTAACTAGTCATTAGCACTCAGGTGACCTCCTCTTTCACCACTCCCATTTTGGGTTGTAAAAGAAAGCCTGGTGGTCACTGCCTGAGGAAATTCTTACCTGCCTTTATGACCCTGTAGAATTCAAGCCTGGTAACCTTGTTCGACCAGGGGCTTGATATAACTGGATTCCTGGGAGACTTAGGTAGGACGTGGAGAACGGAGGACGGAGAAGAGAAAAGAGAATGGAAGAACTAGATGGGTAAGAACTTGAGAGGAACAAACTGAGATGGGGAAGAACTAGATTTAAGGGCTAGAAGAGAGGACTAGAGGAACGAGATGGAAGATGAGGAAGAGCCAGATGGGGAAGAACAAGACGAGAGAGAAGGAGATGGGAGAGGAGCTGATATGGGAAAGACCTAGATGGATGAGAACCTAGAAGGGTCAGAACTAGATGAAGGAATTAAGATAGAACCTAGAGGGGACAACAGATAAATGTAAGGAGAAATTGGGCTAGAAAGGAACTAAAAATGAGAGCAGAGTAAAAGCTTGTAGAGAGAAAACTGACAGAATAATAAAATGTATGGACTAAAGAATTTCATGTACATAGATTCATTTCTTTACATCAAAGATTAATTATCAGCTGGTTGTAGATTCTTCCTGGACCCTGGGATGGGACTATCGATGGGCTGGACCCCCATAGTCCCTGATACCTCTCCCCATCCACAGCCAGCCTCTTGCCTCTGACCTCTCTCTTCCACCTGATTCCCCACACATGATGCCTCCTGCCCAGGATCACATCTTATTCAGGGATGGCCCAGGAATGACTGGGGATGTTAGAGTAATGGCTTCTTCGCTGCCTGCCAGCGCTGGGGGGGGGGGATGAGACCATGATTATTTTCATATGGTGACCATTCTGCTGTCCCAATGGTATGGCACTTTCTGAAGCCAACCATGTTTGTATCAAAGGACCTCCGCCATTGTCTAAAGGGCCCCTTGATTCACCTCTTGATGAGAAGAGGACCTGGGACCCATAGAGGATGAGACAGCCTTGTCCCAGGTCACATCTGTGAGTTCAGAGTCCCTACGGCTATCCTAGGTCCAACAGTTTACTAGAAGACTCACAGAAAGTCATCTTGCTCCCACAAGGACAGCTTGCCATGGGAAACTCAAGGACACGAGGTCCTGGGCAGGGCTCAGGGGACCAGCATAGAGCATGCTCTGTTCTCTCCAGGAGAGTCCCATGAGAGGCACTGACTTTCCCGTGGTGTGTGTGACCCCATGTGTGCGGGCTCCTGAAGAGCCTCCCACCACACCCATGCTGGAGTTACAGGCAGTAGTGAGCTGCATGGTGTGGGTGCTGGGAACTGAACCCTGGTCCTCTGCAGGAACAACAGCACTCCTAACGCTGAGCCAGCTCTCCAGCCTCAGTTCTTATTTTTCTGTGAACTAATCAAGCAGCATTCTCACAGACTGCACAGAGTCCCACCACATGGCCAAAGAACGAGGAGAAAAGAAAAACGTCCCCAAGTTGCCACAATTGGTGTCTGAGAGTCAGTTCCTGTGATTCTTAATCTGATTGACTTAACTATGGGCCCGGAAACCACTAAGACGTGCCTCTGGGTAGGCCCATGAGGACAACCAGATGAGGGAGGAAAGTTCCTCTCCAGTAGCCCAGATATAAAGAGCTCCCTGGAGTCAACAATCCTGCCTGCTCAATGCTTGCTGGTGAGTACATCTATCCCTAAAGCTGCTGCTGCTGCTGCCTCCTCCCCTGCCACCAGACTCCAGTTTCTTCAGGTTCCAACGTGGACTGAAGACCAGTGCCTCTCAGGACCCTCCCAAGCCTTCACCACTGTTGAGAGATCCAGCTTCACTCAGCCTCTCCAGCACTCAGATGAACACAGTTGACTGCTCAGACCCTACCGGGTAGTCCTACTAGTAACCCCCGTTTACACATAGGTAGGAAGGTAGATGGGTAGATGTGAATGTGTGCATTCTGTCAGCTCTGTCCCCCCAGAATCTTCCCTGGTACACACCCCCGTCCAGGAGCCAGCCACGTGGCTCTCACCCACAATCCACCCACTTCAATCTGCTTACTTAGTTTGAATACAGAGTCTAGATTTGTAGCCTACATTATACATAGTTGATTGTGAATGAGGCAGATCAGATCTTAGCCCTGTAGCCACTATGGGCACACCTATAACAGGATTCCAGGTGGGAATGGAAGGCCAGAGGCATCATCTCTGAAACACAGCGAAGGGGTGAGAGTGATTTATGATCCCCGAATCCTTGCATTTTAGGAAGCAGATGGTCAGTTTGCAGTCAGTGGAAAATGCTCCAGCCTAGCTTAGCCCTTCCTACCTGTGCTGGTGATGGGCATCCCTGTGCATGCATGTTCCTTAGGAACCTCTACTCCCTTCCTCTTTCCTGAACACAGGAAGTAAACAACTCACAAGTCTCAGGAAGTCCTTGAAACTCACAAGATTCACAAAGCCCCTCCCTGCCCGAGGTTTTGTAAGCGGTAAGGACTGCTAAGGAGCGAGACTCTCCAACCTGTGGCGCTTCCTGCAAGTTGTGCAGAGAACGCCAGGGTTCCAGCTTTCATGAGTTCTCACCTACGCTGCAGTGATGCCACTGCTTTTGAGTCCCCATGCTCCTATAAGAAGCCCCAGTAAATTCATTGTCTCACCAAGTTGGATTTTGATGGCATTGTTGCTTTGGTTTGTTCACATCTACCCAGGAACAGTTATTTAAAGAACATAGACCGAGTTCAGACCATCCAGGCGAGTCAAGTTGCTTTGCTCACAGGAACAGGGGCTGTCTCCCCTCTGACTCAGTGCCACACGGAGCCCCTGTCTTGCTGAGTCTCAGATGCAGCAGTCCAGTCACCTCTGGCGCCCTGTTCTAAGGGACTCTCCCTTCCTCTCCATGGGCCCCGGAGTCTTCCCCAGCCCTTGGCATCCACTGCTGCCCTGACCTTGCTCCTCTTGGTACCTTCCTCTTCCTCTCTACCCTCCATCTGTGTCTGTCACAACCCCTACATGGTGCCTCCTGCCTGCTGCGGGTCCCTGCTAGTCCTGCCTTTGGCTGACTCCTGTTCACCCTCCCCTTGCCTCAGCCTCACTGGATGGATCACAAACCATCATGGGAATGCGCCATGCACCAGAAGAGGTCATTTCCCAAGCTACTACTTCGAGAGGCTTCTGTGTTCCCTGAAGGCCACTTACAAAAGCCCCTAGATTTTAGATCCAACTCTTGCTCCCCCACTTAGCTCATTTCCTCATCTGTCACACCTGGGCCGGGAAGCACCGGGGATGGTAATGGGCCAAGGTGAGCCTTTCCCCACTTCCTGAGCTCTTGACTTATGGCTTCATTGTGGTGTCTATCATATGTGTTGTATATGACCACACCCCAGACATGATGCAAAGCCTTCTGGGATGGACCATGCATAGTGTTTAATGCTTTAATACTCAGCAGAGTCAGCATCCAATGTTTATTGAAGAATGAATGAATGAGCCACAGTCAGACAGAATATTCCTCAGGATGCTCATGGGAAGGACATAATCATACATGCACTGGACCTGACCCTAGGAGGGACAATTATTTCATATTTATCATCATGTGATTCTGGCTTTTAAAAAAGATTTATTTTACTTTTATTAAAGATTTATTTGTTTTTATTTTATGAGTATAAATGTTTACCTGCATGCATGTATGTACACCACATGTACACAGTGCCCACAGAGGCCACAATAGGAACTAGATCCCCTGGAACCGGAGTTACAGAGGCCTATGAGCCACCATGTGGGGCCAGGAATAGAACCCGGGTCCACTAGATGATCTTCAGATGCTCTTAACCACTGAGCCATCTCTCCAGTCCTGCATTGGGCTCTTACATCTTCACTCTTCACCTGTGTGCTCCATGCAGCGAGGTTCTTTCCGGGGTTGGAAGGGCAGCTCACAAGTTAAGAGTCATGAGGATGGGAGTCTGGATCCAGCGCTCAGATAACAAACAGGGCCTCTCACACAGGCCTGGAACCCCAGCTCCTAGGAACCCTGTACCCTCTTCTGGTCACCTTGTTCTCACAGGCATGCACACTCACCCACACACACACACATGTGCATACACTCAAGGAGACACTCATACACACAGTAAATGTATAAATGGTAATTTTATTAAATGTTCTTTATCACTTTTGCTCCCATCATGGTTTTGTTCTGTTTCACAGGGTGTATATGGATCTTTTTCTCATGGCATACATTAGTTCCTTTGCCCATCACTAACAAAATGCTTGATTGATGGCTCTTATCTGCAAATGGAGAGGGAAAATGAGGGGCTCTCAGAGCTCAGATGACCTGCCCAAGGCCACCAAAGCTGCACAGTGACTGCCCAGCCATTCTGTCCCCACTGTGCCCTACTCAGCTCCTCAGTAACTCTCTGTGGGTCCACAAAGCCCTGGTCCTCTTCTCAGCCTGTTCTCCCACGCAGGAGACTTTCTGACCATCAGTTTCCTTGCCCCCGAGAGAGCCACATCTACATATCTCTCCTCAGCAGTGTCGCCTGGAATCTGAGGTTGGCATTGTTGGGAACATCCACCAGGTCGTGACAGACTGCAAGGAGAGGAGTGGGTGCATTGTAGGGGCAAGGGCAGGAACAGAGGCAGGGGCATGGGTGGGTGGGGGTGGGTGGGGGGGGCAGGGTGGTGGCAGGGAGTGTGGATGAGGGCAATGCAGGTAGGACATGGTGGTGGGCAGGGTGGTGCAGGGGCAGGGCTGGTAGGGGGGGCAGGTGGTGCAGGGGGGCTGGTAGGATGGGCATGGGTAGGGGCGGGGGGGGGGGGGGGGGGGGGGGGCAGGGGCAGGGGGCGGGGGGGGGGGGGGGGGGGGGGGGGGGGGGGGGGGGTGGGCGGGGGCCACCCCTGCCTTTTACCCTGTTTCTTCTATGCCCTTTCTCCTCATCCCAGATGGTTCTGACCCGAACTCTTTTACGCTTTTGCATTTTCTTAGAGAGACAGCTCTTTCTGGAGTCCCATGAGGAGGGGTCCTGCCACCTGAGACTGGAGGGGAGGGACAGAGTCAGGTCAGGAGTTATTGTGGAGACCTGGAGCTCATTTCTTCTAACCGCAGCCTCCTTCCACGTCCCTCAGGAATGCCAGTCAAACCTTGCCATCCTGCTTTCCACTCTTCAGAGAGGAGAATGCAGATTAAAAATACATGACTGGCATTTTCCAAGTTGCCCTGCTGAGCACCACAGAGGTGTTTATCAAGGGTCCTCCTTCCCTCCCTCCACCTTCCCAGACCCACTCTGTGACATTCAAGACGTCTCCCAGAGCAAGAGTTGGTGATGGTGGGGCTTTGTGCTTTATTGAAAGAAGGTTTCCTTTCATTCCAGTCTGCTTCCTATGCTGAGGTCCCCCAAAGCCAGGGGATTTGAGAGTGAGCAGAGAAATCCAATCCCCCCGCAAGAGTGGCTTTCCAGCAAGTGGGCTCAGCAGAGGATTAGCTCAGAACCTGGTCGGCTCTGAACTCTGCTTTCTAATTGGCCCTTCCTGACCCTTGAAGAGACTTCTAAGAATCTGGTTCAGTGTCTGGGCAGGGGGAGGGTGGTACGGTCTCACGTGTGTCCCCAGCCCTGCTCAGGCCTCCCTTCGATGACTGACAGGTCACTCCTTTCCCCCAAAGGCTCCCGGGCATCAGGCAGGGGTGTACGGGGTAGGTGCACTGACTTGCAGGGCTGTAGCCCAGGGACAGAGTGCTTAGGGTGTAGGTCCAGTCTGCAGTACCTGCAGTACCCCACACACCAGGGTGGGGGAGACCCAGAAGGTACATGTTCCTGTGTGACAATGGCCTCAAGACTACATGCCCCCTCCACCCGGCAGAGTACAGAAATTTCGAGGGTCACTTCTACACAGGGCTCCAACCCTGAGTAGTTATGTCACACAGGCAGCTCTGGGGACTCTGAGACAGTGGTTCAGCATTTGCTAACACTTCAGGGGGTCATTTCGTCACATTCAAGATAGCCCAGGTGCCAGGGACTTTCCCACGGACGGACGCAACCAAAGGGGAGGCCCAAAGGGTTGGGAGTGGGAACCAGGTAAGCATCTGGATCTGTGGCAATGCTGGGTCTCGCATGGTCCTGTATTTACCCCAGTGGGAGACTGAAGAGGAGGGCTAAGACCGAGCCCCCCCACCCCCGCAGAAGCCTCTGTGTGTGAGGGAGAGAGATGAGGCCGCAGAGGCTTGCAGCCCCTCCTCTGGCCACACGCTTTGGTCCAGTCTCTCTTCCCCACATAGGTGTGAGGTATCCCTGGGCACAGGATGGCTGCAGAGGAAGTAGGGTGTGCTGGATAGTTTTGTGTCAACTGGACACAAGCTACAGTCATTTGAAAGGCAGAAACCTCAAATGAAAAAAAAAAGGGGGGGCCTCCATAAGATCCAGCAGTAGGGCATTTTCTTAATTGGTGGTTGGTGGGGGAGGGCCCAGCCCATTGTGGGTGGAGCCATCCCTGGGCTGGAGGTCCTGGGTTGGATAAGGAAGCAGGCTGAGCAAGCCGTGGGGAGCAAGCAGCACTCCTCCAGGGCCTCTCCACCAGGTTCCTGCCCTGTTTGAGTTCTTGTCCTGACTTCCTCCCGTGATGAACAGTGATATGGAAGTGTAAGGTAAATAAACTCTTTCCTCCCCAACTTGCTTTTTGGTGATGGGGTTTCATCGCAGCAACAGAAACCCTAACAGAGCCAGAGCAAATGTCTCCACGCCTTGTGCTTCCAGCCTCAACTCTCTCAGGCTCTGTGAAAAGCTGCCTCGGTTGGGGTTACCCACAGCTATCCTCCAACTGCGCTGGGCCTCTTTCTGCTGTCAAAGGTGGCTCCAAGAAGATGTGAGCATGGACCTGTAGGACTGGCTGCAGTCCACACAGGTCCTCAAGGGTCAGCGTGGTAAGAACAGACAGACCAGCCTGGCCCGGCACTGACCCACCTGCCATGGAAGGGCTCCCAGCCTCACCTGCCATTCCTACCAGGACATCGAGCTGGCCCCCCTACAGATGGGCCCCTCTGTCAGCCACTGTGTGGAAGGATTGGTGAATTTATTTGTTCTTGCCCATGCCAGGAGGCCTGCAGAGGCAGGATGCTCCTGGAAGCTGGACCAGGGTAGACAGACAGCTGGAGAGCCACACATTCACATACATTTGCTGTTCTTCATTCATCCATTCTTACAGACATTCTTTCATTCACAAACTCATTCTTGTATGGATGCGTGTGCATTTACACTTCCATTCTTCTTCCATCATTCCCCACATTCATTCATCCATTCATTCATTCATTCATTCATTCTTGCATTCATTCATACCTCAGCTGTAGCCCTGGAAGCAGCTGCCTCTTAGTTTAACACTAAGTGGCTTGATAAAGACACTCTTGCTTCCGAGAAGGAGCAGGAATCACCCAGCTTTTCACCTGCTCTGCCCATGCTGACCAGCCAGCATCCCAGAGTCGTGAATTATCAGTTTCCTGAATGCTGCGGGCTACTGTCCTGGCTTGTGCCGATTCAATGGAGCTCCCGGAAGGGAACAGACACAAAGTACCAGAACGACAGCCACCCCACCTGTCCTCCCTTCACATTAAAGGGACTCTAAAGTCCAATTACAGCAGGGACCACGTGGTCGCTTTAAACCAGAGGCTCTCCGTCCGCTCAAGGGTATTTGTGATTGCCTGCAGCCTCCCCCGAGCTAAAAATTATCTGCTTTTCTCTCTTTGCTGAATTACAACCCCCTCAGCCTGGTGCTGGGACTGGAGGGAGTCCCCGGTGGAAAACCCAATGTCAGCTCTTTTCACAAACTCAGAGCTATTAATTGGTTTGGAAATACTGAGCCGATAGCTAAAAAGGCTGCCGGCAGATTAATGTCAAGTGACGCGCCCCCTTGATGGTGCAAGGAGCATGGTGTGGGCCGAGGTAGGCGCAGACACCATTGTGTTTCAGCCTGTGGCACAGAAGCGGGACCCTGACTGCTGCCTGGGCTGCAGGTGGCTTAGGGACTTACAACATGGAAGGACTCTCTCTGCTAGGCTGTCTTCCCTCTGCAGAGGGGCTGATGCTGCCTGGGCCAAGACCCAGACCCAGGCTGGGCCTACCTGTCGCAAGAACCCCTTGGTTGGGGGGACTAGGCAACATCTACCTCTCTCCTTCTAGGGTTCCAGTGACAAACCACAGTTCAATTCCGCCGACTTTTCTCCAAGGAACCAGCAAGTTTATCATGCTTACTCACAGAGCGATGGCTGAAGGGCCATGGGTGCGAGCATGGGTGACCCGAAAGCAGCCCCACTGAAAGGTTTGCACCCACAGAGGTGACTTCCTCACGACCACAGATGGAGCCCCTTCCCCAGTCTGTATACTCAAGCCCTTTCTCAAGACTCCAAGGTCACAAGCAGTTAAGGCAGAATTGCTTACAAGTGCCTAAGAGGACTGGCTGGATACTCAGGTGAGTGAATTCACTTTGTAAGGTGCAAAGCTGAGAGGTGACGTGGAAGAGGGAATCCACTGTCCCCAGCACCACACCAGCCCTCCAGAACACTCACCCCAAACCTGGGCTTCCAGAATCACCACCTGAGTGGCTTGTCCCTGTTTCCGAGCACACCTTAAAGTCTTGGGAGGAAGGGAAATTCAGAGATGGCATATCACTCACCCACCTCAGCCTTCTAGGAATGGAGAAGTCCCCTGGGGTTCCGGGCTTCGGATGGAAGAAGGTGTTACTCAAAACAAGCATGCTCTACATAGGCTGACATGCCTCTCTGCCCTGCATTCATAGGGTACCCATTCCCAGAACTGAACCGCACATCTCCAGCCCTCTCTCCAAGTTCCACACCAGGAAGCAGGGAAGGTAATCCTGCCGGAAACCACTCAAGCCATCTGGACATATTGGTGTACCTGTAATCCCAGCACTGGGGAAGCAGAGACTGGAGGATCCCTGAGACTCCCTGACCAGCCAGCCTAGCCCATCAGCCCAGGAGGTGCCCGGGAGAGACCCTGCTTCATAAAGTAAGGTGGATAGCACTTAAGGAATGAGACCCAAGTGTGTACACACACACACACACACACACACACACACACACACACACACACCACACACACACACAGCAAGAAGGAAGGAAGGAAGGAAGGAAGGAAGGAAGGAAGGAAGGAAGGAAGGAAGGAAGGAAGGAAGGAGGAAGGAGGAAGGAAGGAAGGAAGGAAGGAAGGGAAAATTGCTCTGAGCTGTCCCATCACTGACTTCTGGAACCTAAACCAGGACGTCATCTGAAGGATGAACTGAGACTTCAGATCAAGAGGTGTTGCCTGGGGAATGCAGTCCAGGCTCTCCTGAACCCCTTGACCTCTTCTCCTCGGAGCAAGTGAAAGTCAGCTGTCTATACCAGGTTAACAATATATATTTATGAGATGCAGCCAGCCGCTCATGTTTCGCACATGTTTGTTAATGAAGGGTAACCTGAGGGGCAGGCTATTATGTAAATAACCTGATGTGGGTGGAGGTGAAGCCCCACATAATGACTGGTCTTGACTGGTCTCAGCAGCTTTGGGGAGGCGCTAATTGATATTGGATCTCGTCATTTGCCAGGCCTTGCGCAGCTTTGCCAAATGAGGGACCGGAGGATGTGGCCCACCTCCATTTGAACTCAAATGGCCCTTTCTCCTCTTCATTTCTGCACGGCCAGACAGCCTGTTCCACCATGCCTAGGCATCCTCAGAGGCCAGCCTAGTCAGAGCTTGCAGCGGGGATGCAGGATGCTGGTGGCAGCCTGCAGCGTGCCGAGGGAATCTGCCTGGCTGCTTCAGCTTGGAAAGCATCATCCTGTGTCTGTCCAGAAGACAAGAAATGTGACAGCCAGCTGAGGAGTAGTGTCCTCCCCAGTCTCATGACGGAGGAGTCACCACACACAGAGGTGGGTGGGGACAGCTGACAGTCTCCAGCCTTGACCAGAAGCGGGTCTCGGGGGCGTGGGTCACTGTAGGCTCTAGATACTTGCAACCTCTCTTGAGAAGGGTCAGCCAGCGCCTCTTGCTGGTGCCCCTAAGATCAGAGTGGGGCCTGATAGCAGCTTTGAGCCGCCTGTTCATGCTCAGCCTGTTTCTTGGATGCCCAGCCCTTCCCTGCAGACTGGAGGGCCAGAGTCTGGCTTTTGTCTTCCAGTGTCCAGGTTGAAGCATTAGCCGGGGCCTGGCCTGGAAGACTGACTCCAGGCTGTGTTGTCCACTGTTTCTGCTCTGTTGGGACCCTCCCTCTCCCCCTCACCTCTTCCATCCCTCCCTCTATTCTCCACTTTCTCCCTTCCTCTCCTTTTCCTCAGCTCCCCTTCCTTCCCTCCAACCCCTCCCATTCCTCCAGTCTCTCCCCACCTTCCCCCTCCCCGCCTCCCTCCCCTCCTCCCTCCCCTCCTCCCTCCCCTCCTCCCTTCCCCTCTCTTCCCACTTTTTCCTCTGCTCCCTCCCTCCCCTCCCATTTCCCCTCCCCCTTCCTCTCTCTTCCCACCCTCTCCTCCCTCCCCTCCCCTCTCATTGCCTGCACAGAGCTCATTTAGGCTCTGAGTAATGGAGTGTTGCCACTGGGGTCTCTACAAATGAGATCCTACCTCCCTCAAGACTTCCCTGGGTAAATAAAAGCTAAATACAAATAAGGCACCTGCACAGAGCTCGGGCTCTGCCTTTGACTAGAGGGAACACGCTGAAATGGCTGATTAAAAATAAATAAAACCAGGCTCTTGTAGGTTCTTCAAACACAAAGGCCCGGCTCCTCTATGTGCCAGCTGAGATCCAGCCGCCCAGGCCAGTGCCCACGAGCTGGGGTTGCTGCTGAGGTCACGTGCTCCAGCTGGCTGTCTAGAGCCTGTGATCTTACACCCATGTGCAGGCTGTCAGCTGACAGATGTGCTGCAACCAGGAACGGTCTGTGTGCCCGGAGAGGAAGAGCCCTGCAAGGACAAAGCTGATGTTCCAGCTTAGGGACAGGAGTCTGGGACACATGAGCCCAGCCGGACCTTCTTCTGCCCTGTCTTGGGAAGGGGGACAAAAACCCCAAAGTAGAATCGACTGTTCTAATCCGCATCTGCCCACCACATCCACACCCGTCTCTTTACAGTGGACTCTCTCCCTGGCTCTATGCAGGCCAGTGCTGAGTGTGTGTCGGGAGTGTAGAGGCTTGGGGATTGTAGTGAGAGGTAGACAGTGACTACCCCCTCGTTGTGACACCCTAGTGACAATGCATTTCCAATGCCACCGTTGAGTTTATTGCGCTTGCTTGCTGAGCATGGGTAAGGGTTGCCGGGTGCCTAAGGGAGCAGGGGGACTCCAAAGCTGCGGCACTGGGAAGTCCTCACCCAGCATGGATGGGATCATTCTGCTATTAGATAGGAGGGCCCACCCTAAAGGTTGGCAGGACCGTTTCACCTGCTGGCCCCGAACTGTTTCAGAATGAAGAAAGCTGGCTGTCTTCATTACTTTTCTGTTGCTGTGATAAAAACATGACCGAGGAGGAGCAGGCATCTTATAGAAGGAAGGGTTTGTTTGGGGCTTATGGTTCCAGAGGGATAAGATGCCATCACCATCATGGCAGGGAAGCAGAGCAGCAGGCAGGCAAGGCAGCCAGGACCGCGAGAGCTCACATCTCCAACGGCGGCAAACGGGAAGCGGGGAGAGCAAACTAGGAATGCCGGGGAATGCAGGACCAGGGGTGGAACAGGGTTTGAATGAGATGCCCCCCATGATGTCAGGGAATACAGGACCAGGGGTGGAACAGGGTTTGAATGAGATGCCCCCCATGATGTCAGGGAATACAGGACCAGGGGTGGAACAGGGTTTGAATGAGATGCCCCCCATGATGTCAGGGAATACAGGACCAGGGGTGGAACAGGGTTTGAATGAGATGCCCCCCATGATGTCAGGCATTTGAGTGCTTGGTCCCCAGTAGATGGGGACCTGGGGAGGCTTAGGAGGTGCGGCCTTGCTAGAGAAAGTGTGTCACCGGAGGTGGGCTTGTGTGTGTAAAGGAAGTGATTCACTGGAGGTGGGCCTGTGAGTGTAAAGTCTTTTTGCCATTTCCAGGTCACCCTCTGCTGGGGTTCTGACAGGTGGGTGACCCACACTTGTGGCTGCACTCAACAATAAATAGAGACACCCAAAGGGAGCAGCTCAGTCCCCACACAGTGTGAAGATCACACACGACACAGGACACCGAGTCCCCTCACTCTGGCACAGATTACACCTGTACCCAGCACTCGCTGTTGGTCAGTTCACAGTGTCCTTCCGTGAACACCTGAGCAGGTTCTGTTGGCACCGGCTCACCAGCAACAGGCGCCTGGCAAGGTGGCCCAGCTGGTGGAAGCACTTGTCACCACAGAAGATGAGTTTGCTCTCCAGGATGCTCATGGTGGAATCCCCAGGGCCCATGTGGTAGAAGCAGCAGAAGAAGAAAAGTAACTCCTGCAGATTGTCCTCTGATCTACACACACACACACACACACACACACACACACACACACACACACACAGTATAATACGTTCAAGGACAGTAGGCATTGGAAAGGCAAATGACTTGCTCATGACCCCACTGCCAACAAGGGGAAAGCCTCAGTGATGTCTGTGTCATGATCGTGCCTATGTGGGGAGCAGACAAGGAGCTCAGAGAGTGACAGACAGAGATGGCTTAGGGGCCTGGCTACTCGGATGACACCTCCTTGGACAGATCCGCAGGCACGCTTAGACAGTGGTCTAGGAAGCTAGCATTCTGTCCAGTGTCCCGCAACTCCAATGACAGTCCCCCTGGTAGCTGTGGCCAATCTTGTCACAGGTGTGACTGTCCCTGGGTCTGGCTGTCCCCATCATGCCCCCCACACTGAAACAGAAGCACTCAGCCACGCATGCAGGCGATGGCACTTCATGTGCGGTGCAGTTAGCCACCACCCTCTGTTAATGCTCCCTCAGTACAAAGTTTGCTGCGTAATTGCACCAAGTCTTTGTTGCTAATTATCTCGTTTTCCATATCCAGGTGACTCAGAGCTGCCTCCTGGCTCCATTTACCCCAGGGAGTCCTCTGTCCCTCTGGCAAGCTAGGAGAACCTGTGCAGGCTACTTGCTGCTGTCATGTAATGGACCCAGGGCTGTACTGTGCTTAGTGGAAAGGCAGCGACCAGCGACCCCGTGTGATTTTTGTGGTGCCACTCATGCTGATGTCTGGGACAGGTGAATTTACAGGGACGGACGCAGAGTGTAGCTTCAGGAGCAGAGAGTGACTTTTAAGGAGTTTGTTTCCCTCTGGGGTGGTGGGAATGTTCTGGAAGATGGAGGTGGTCATCATAGTGTGGATGTTCTAAATGGTGCCAATCGGCAGACTATAAAATGACTCCTTCATAGCTTAAGAATTTTATCTCCATGTAGAGGGCAAGGCAGACCCTTCCGCCTTTTCCAGGTGCCACAGCCCACGGGCTTCTATCTTCTGTGGTCCTGTCCCCTTCCTTCCATCAGTCACATCTGGAGAAGCTGACCTCTATGGCAGCCTGATGAATCGACGCCTGATAACATCTTGACTGGCACCTTGGAGGGCACCGGGGCACACTCAGTGGCCAGACACTAGAGGTCAAAGTCACTGAGCAGGACTCATTCCAGCACACAGCACAAGTGTGGACGGTGGTGTAAGAGCGTCACTCCAGCACACAGCACAAGTGTGGACGGTGGTGTAACAGCGTCACTCCAGCACACAGCACAAGTGTGGACGGTGGTGTAAGAGCGTCACTCCAGCACACAGCACAAGTGTGGACGGTGGTGTAACAGCGTCACTCCAGCACACAGCACAAGTGTGGACGGTGGTTGTAACAGCGTCAACTCCAGCACACAGCACAAGTGTGGACGGTGGTGTAAGAGTGTCACTCCGGCACACAGCACAAGTGTGGACGGTGGTGTAACAGCAGTGCTCAGTGGCAGCAACCTGCAAAGTGTTGGCTGGGCTTGTGGGGAGCACTCTTGCTAAAGTCAAGGGGACCATGAGCAGTCGATGCCCCTCCAGGGATGCGGGGTTTAAGAGCGGCAAGCAAGGTGATGGTCACAGATGTCCGCTGATGGCGGGGTGGTGGTAACTGAGACCCTCTATTGAATCCACACCTGCCAGTCTGGCTCATCATCTGCCTCTGTGTGTAATGGGAGATGTCCCCACAGGCTCCTGTGTTTGAACACCTGGTTCCCAGCTGATGGGGTGGTTTTGGAAGGCTGTAGAAACTTTAGGAGATGGACCCTCACTGGAAGTAGGTTACAGTGTGTGTGTGTGTGTGTGTGTGTGTGTGTGTGTGTGTGTGTGTAGGGAGGGATCCACTCTACTTCCTGTTCAGTCTCCACTTCCTGATTGTAGAGGCAATGTGAGCACTGTCAGGTCCAAAGGAAACTCCAAATCCCCAAACTCCAAAAGGCAGTCCAGATGTCCAGAACTGAGCTCAGTCTGGACTATAGGAGGAGTCGGATTGTTGGATAAAAGCCAGCATTCCTCAGGAACTGGTGACTGAAGGCCAGTTCCCCGTCCACCAAAAGATGTAATTTCCCTTACCACTGGCAGAGGGGACAAATGGCCGTCTGTGGTGCCTATCAGCACACCAAAGCTCACACTGGCCTCCAGACCCCTCAGTGTCACAAGTACCAGTTACACATTTCAGAGTCCAAGCTACGCTACCCCAAACTCCCTCCAGCCTGCTGGCTTCCCTCCCTCCCTCTAGTATCTACTATAAAGACCTTCCCCTTAAGCATGCAGACCATGGAGAAGCCATGTCATCAGCTTATACAAACAGCCTCTGGCTCCTGCCTCGTGCTTTCTGAGCCATGTTAGAACTGTGAACCAGAACGAGCCCTCCCTCCCTTAAGCTCCTTCTTGTATGGTGTTTTGTTACAGTAATAAGATGGTAATTCGTATGCAGGAGAGAGGGGCGTTTCCATTAAAAGGTATGGCTCCACCCACCAACACCCGTGAGTCCTTTCAATGATGGTTTGTATCAGGAAGCTGCGTCCTGGAGCCACATCCACCTAGACATGTTCTCTGGGAGTCTGTAGTCATTCTCTGTTGTGACCCAGACCTTCGGAGGTAAGGGACACACCTTGTCAAGCCCCGACGTCCCTTAAAACAGTGAGGGGTCTGATCCACACTGTTTATCCCCAAAATGTTCCCAGAACCCCAAGGGTGTTCAGTGAGTCCCCTGTAGACCAAGAGGCCTGTGGCAACCAAAGGATGTGCCCTAGGAAGGGTCATAGGGCCTCTAGGACCCCATTAAGAAGGGCACAGCCCTGTTGCGGGGCTGTGCCCAGCCTGGGTAGAAATGTCGCCCATGAGTTATCGCCCATGGTCTTCTCCTGGTGCCAGCCTGGCTTCTGCTGTCCCCAGAGGAATAACGGGAAAGAATGTCTCACTTGACAGGAATCTGCAGTTGAGTCTCATGAACAAATCCCGAGGCAGGTAGTCCTCTCCCACACCCAACACCCCCCCCCCCCAGCAGAGGGGCCAGGCCAGGAGCTCCGCTTTCAGACAAATTGCCTTGTTCATCTATGATGTCAGCAACAGGAAGAAAGGCAGGGGATTTAGAACTTATTGGAAATCACAAGAAAGAAAACTGAATCTTCCACTTGCCCCCAAGGTGTCCCCCGAGCATTCTGGGAAACATCTGTGTGCTAGAATGCAGCCACATTCTGGCAGGCAGTGGCTCAGGGCTGACCTCACAGGGGCTGCAATGGTTCTGTCCTGGAGTTCTCAGTCCTGTTTGAACAAAGGATCCCGTTTTCATTTTGTGTACTGTGTGACCATTCTGGACAGAAGTTGCTTATAGCAAAATTAAGATTATGTGACACTTAGGTATGTTAATGATCTGTTTGTAGATAATCATAGTCAAGCAGAACAAACTTCTTAGACTAATAAAGATAAAAAGGAATAAAACTTTTTCTTAACATTTTTAAAAATCCAGAGGGCTGGAGAGATGGCTCAGTGGTTAAGAGCACTTGCTGCTCTTCCAGGGGAGCTGGGTTCAGTTCACATGGCAGCTCACAACTGTCTGTAACTCCAGTTCTAGGGGATCTGATGCGCTCATCTGAACTCTGCTGGCCCTGCACACACATGGTGCACATACATACATGCAGGCAAGACACTTATACATATAAATAAAATCTTTTGTAAAGTTTGTAAAAAATCAAATCATCACTGTGTGCATATATATAGAAATAAAAAAAGTAATCTTTAAAAGAATCAAAGCCAGTTATGGCACATGAATTTAATACTAGCATTTGGGAGGCAGGTCTCCATGAGTTCCAGACTAACCAGGACTATGGAGTGAAACCCTGTCCAAAAAAGAAAATCAAATTATATATTAAAAATGTTTTTAAAAGGCTGTTAGGTGGGCTGGAGAAATGGCTCAGCGGTTAAGAGCACTGGCTGCTCTTCCAGAGGTCCTGAGTTCAAGTCCCAGCACCCACATGGTGGCTCACAACCATCTGTAGTGAGATCTGATGCCCTCTTCTAGTGTGCAGGCAGAACACTGTATACATAATAAATAAATAAATAAATAAATAAAAAGGCTGTTAGGTTTTTATCCCCTCATGGCTCCTAGCTGGGCATCAAATACAAGGCAGGTGAATGAATGAATGAATGAATGAATGAATGAATGAATGAATGGATGGATGACTTGACTCGGGCAGTGGAAATATCTTGGGAAACTGGCTAAGTCTCCTGTGGTTGTTGGAGCAGGTATGGCCCCATAGACTCATGTGTTTGAATTCTCGGCCCATAGGGAGTGGCACTATTAGGAGGTGTGGCCTTGTTGGAGGAAGTGTGTCACTGTGGAGGTGGGCTTTGAGGTCTCGTATATGCTCAGGTCATGCCCAGTGTGACACACAGTTCACTTCCTGATCGATACAGATCAAGATGTAGAACCCTCAGCTCCTTCTCCAGCGCCATGTCTTCCTGCGTGCTGCCATGCTTCTCGCCATGACAATAATGGACTGGACCTCTGAAACTATAAGCCAGCCCCAATTAAATGCTTTTCCTTTATAATAGTTGCCATGGTCATGGTGTCTCTTCATAGCAATAGCAACTTAACTAAGACATCCTGTAATTCTCAAGCTGCTCCAGAAACCCATGTGTTTCAAGCAAGATTCCATTGAATAAAAAGTTTTCACTGCAAGTAAACAACCAGGGCAATCTGGCCCTCCATCTGTCTCTGTAAATAAAGATTTATTGGAACAGGGCCACAAACACTCATGGGCAGATTGTCTCTCACTGCTCTTCCTGTGCGATGACAGAGGTGAGAAGTTGTCACAGTGATGTCCTGGCTGGCAAAGTGTGGATAGAATATCATCTGACTCTTGACAGGAAAAAGTTTGCTATTTGAATCCTCCCACTTTACAGACGAAGAAACTGAGGCTCTGAGACTGGTGGCAGGAAGCAAACTAATACATCCCTTCCTCCTCCTCTCCCCTCCTCCTCTCCCCTCCTCCTTCTCTTTCCTCTTCCTTCTGTCCCCATTCCATATCCTCTTCCTCTCTCTCCCCGCTCCTCTTCCTTCCCCTCCAGCCCCTTTGTTGTTGTCTACCTGGTGACAACCAGAGCCTCCTCTGCTTGGAACTTGTGGGGAGCGGCTGTGGAAGGGAAGCCAGGAACTGATGGTTCTACCCAGCGTGAGGCAGGTTCCCCGTTCTGGAAACAGAAGGGATTTGCTATCCAACCAAAGAGCCCTTTGAAGTCTAAGTCCGGCATCTTCCCTGAACTTTCCTAGACATTGACGTCCTCGTGGGGCACAACAGCATCGCAGAGACTGTGGACTTGAGGGGACACAGACCCGTGTGGCTTGGGGCTAGTTCCTTCCTAAGCCTGTCAGGGCATCAGCTGACTCCCCTGAGGTCTGTGCCTAGAGAGCATCCCAAGGACTGGACGCTGCCCTGGGCACTCGGCTGGAAGGCACCACTACTCAGCAAAACCGTGATAAAAACTGTTAGAATTCCAGACACGGTGGTGCCCAACTTTAATCTCAGCATTCAGAAGGCAGAGGCAGGTGGATGTCTGTGAGTTGGAGGCCAGTACCTCGTGTACATAGTGAATGAGTTCCAAGCAAGCCAGGGCTACACAGTGAAATCCTGTCCAGAAAGAAAAAAGAAAAGAAAAGAAAAGAAAGAAAAGAAAAGAAAAGAAAAGACGAGAAAAGAAAAGAAAGGAAAAGAAAAGAAAGCATGGGTGGGTTGGGGTGGGGGTGGGGCCCTGAGACATGGCCCAGCAATAAAGAGCATGTGTTACTCTTGCAGGAGACCTGGGTGGTTTCTGTAGATGGTTACTCAACAACCATCAGTAACTCCAGTTCCAGGGGATCTGACTCCCTCTTCTGACCTCCAAAGGCATCAGGCACATATATGGTGCACATATAAACATGCAGGCAAAACATTCATACACATAAAATAAAATAATCCTAAAGAAGTTTTGTTTTGTTTTTAAATAAAGAACTGTTAAAGCCCACTCAAGGAACTCAAGCACCCATGTGACATGTGGATCCTCCCGCTGCCAATGGACACCAGCAAGGACATTTTCTGTGCCAAAGAAAAAACATGCTCAGCCATGTCTGTGTTGGGTTCAGAAGGGCATAAAGGGGGTCCTCTAAGTGGCCACTTATTTTGTTGCCCAGGGCTGGCAGGGTCTTCCCTCCCCCTCCTCTCTCCCCCTCCTCTTCCTCCTCCACCCTCCTCCTTTTCTTCCCCCCTCCCTCCAGCAGAACCTTCCTTCCCTCTTCTTCTCAGTGCCCTGCATGTGTTGCCTGCTCTGTGGGGTCTTCTTCACCACTGACTGTCCTCAAAGGTAGATTAGACCCTTAGCCTCTACGTCCTCCACCAGCTACAGACCAGCTGAGGCATCAAAATGCTGGGAACAAGAATGCAGCTTCTGTGAGGAGAGAGCACTGTCCAGTCAGCATTATCACCTCAGCACCCAACACTACTCTGACACATGTAAATGTTTGTGGTGTGCATAGATACATGGATGGGGTGGTAGATGGGTGGACGAATGGATGGGTAGGTAGATGAATGGGGGAATGAATGTGTGGGTGGCCAGTGAGTGGGCTGATGAATGGATGGTTAATAGATGAGCAGATGGATGAACAGGTGGGTGGATGGATGGATGGATGATGGATGATGGATGGATGGATGGATGGGCTGGTGGGTAGGTAGATGAATGGATCTGTGAGCAGGTGGGTGGAGGGATGGATGAATATATTGATATAGGTGAATGAACGGATGTGCAAATGGGAGAATAGATAGGTATTAAGTAGGTGAGTGGATGAATGAATGTTGGGTAAATGGATGGATGGATGGATGGAAGGGTAGGTGATAGATAGGTGAGTGGATGGGGGAATGAGGAGATGAATTGGTGGATGGATGGATGGATGGGTGGATAGGAAGGTCGGTATATGGGGGAAATGGTTGGTGGATGGATGGATGATTAATAGGTGAATGGATGGATGAATTAATAGATGAGTGGATGGATAGATGGATGAACAGGTGGGTGAGTGGCAATATCCACTCAAGACATCTAGTTAGTTCCTGGCTCCAGCATTGTGGTGTCAACAATGGGAGATCCTTTCAGTCCAAGGAGGCCCTGGAAACACTTGGGGACCTCTTCTTCCACAACATCTGTCCTTGTTCAGGGTTTTCCACTCCAGCCTTGGAGACCATGGAAACTGATTTGACAACAGCCCAGAGGGAGCATCTCTCTTCAGGCTGCAGTTTTCAAAATTGCTCTCCCGTCATCAGAGCCTGCAAATAAAAGGAACAGTGCCCAGCAAGCTCAAAGGATCAAAGGCAGCCCAAGAAAAAGCAGAATCAAATTACCCCATGGCAGTATTCCCTCAGAAGAAGCATGGCTTAGGAGACAGAGAGAACAGAGAACCCAGAGCCCAGCCCTCCTTGCCCCACCCCAAAGGTTAGAGCCAACTATCTGCTGGCTACAGAAATCAGCTCACAGACAGTCTTAGCTGCCCTCTGCTGTGCTGTTTAATTCTAGAACTTGGATGCTAACCTTCAAATGTCTAAGCTCTTGTATGAAATCTGTCTCATTACTCTGAAGAAACCGTTGCTATGTGGGCTCCTGAGTCCATGTGAGCTGTGCAGCCTCCGGCTCTCGGGACTGACGCAATGTGGCTTTTGGTTTCGTTTGTTTTCTCTCTCTCTGCAGCCCAGGCCAGCCTAGAGTGCACAGTCTTCCTGCTTCTGCTTCCTGAGTGCTAGAATTGCAGGTTTCCTCCAGCTCTAGGTTGAAGCATTTTCCTGATGACCATCAGGCCCCTGGAAGTGGGAGGACACGCTGCATTTCTGGTCACAGAGGATGTGCTGCCCAGATGTCCTCAGGCGTCATGAATTGGAAGGCCCTCCATGGCCTCCATGGAAGGGGCCGGCATCACTGTCCTCTTCCTTTGCTTCCCTCACACATCTGAGTCTTACAGCCGACCCAGCCCAGGACCACACTGAGGTCATAATCCCCAGACATGTCTGTCTAGAAAGAGGAGTGGGGGACTGTCAGAGGGAGATGTCAGCTTTCAGAGCCCTGATATGAGTCAAGGGGTGTATGGGGTCAAACTGTCACCCTCCAATTTAAAGGATGGAGGAAAACCTGGCTGGGACCTTGTCTAACCACCAACACCCCTGAGAAATGTCCCTCGCAGGCTCATGGCTGTGACCCCAGCCCTTGGAAGGTTTAGGCAAGTTGATCAGAACTTCAAGATCAGGTTATGGAGGTGACTTAGTGGGTAAGAGGCTCTCGTACAAGCATGGGGACCTGAGTGTGAACCCCCAGCACCCAGGGAAAACCCAGGCATGGCCGTAACTCTAGCCCTGTGAGGAGACCGGAGGATCGACCACTGGGACTTGCTGGCCACCAGCCTAGCTCCAGACTCAGTGAGAAACCTTGTCTCAAGGGATGAGGCAGGGCTGGAGAGCTGACCTGCCAGTTCAGAGAGCACCGACTGCTCGTCCAGAGGACCCGAGTTTGGTTCCCAGCAGCCACAGCAGGTGGCTCACAACTGCCTGTAACTCCACTCCAGGGGACCTGAGGTCCTCTTCTCCAGCACCCTTAATCATAGGTCCACACACTCTCACACACATCTACACATATAATTAAAAATAAAATAAATCATTTAAAACGAGAATAAAGCAGTGAGTGACAGAGCAGGATACCCAACAACATCCTCCTCTGGTCTCTGCACATCCAAAGGCCCCACACTTACACACACATGTGTGAATACATATCATACAACACACACACACACACACACACACACACACACACACACACACGACTTATTAGAATGGCTTTGTCTTAGTTTAGATTGTATTGGTGTGAAGAGACGCCATGACCATGGCAACTCTTATAAGGAAAACATTTAATCGGGGTGGCTGGCTTACAGTTTCAGAGGTTCAGTCCATTATCATCATGGCAGGGAGCATGGCGGTGTGCAGGCAGATGCGGTTCTGGAGCTGAGAGTGCTACATTTTGCAGGCAACAGGAAGTCAACTGACTGTCACACTGAGGGAAACTTGAGCAAAAGAGACCACAAAGCCCTCCCCTACAGTGACACACTTCCTCCAGCAAGGCCACACCTCCTATAGTGCCCCTCCCTTGGGAACCATTTTCTTTCAAACCACCACAAGCTTCCAGGTTGTGGTCCAGCTAGTCCGTGGCTGTTAACCACAGAAAGTCCAATAATCCAGGTGTTGTTGGCTGCACAAGGCTGGACGGCTCAGCTGCCTCCGATACGCACTAGAATCCTGAAGAAGGAGGCTCTGTTGCCAGTGAAGGAATGAAGTTGCCAGCGAGAGGGAGGGCAAGCAGGCGAAGAGCAGGAACTTCCTTCCGCCACGCCCTTTGTAGGCCTCCAGCAGAAGGTGAGGCCCAGATTAAAGGGGGATCTTCCCACCTCAAAAGATCTGGGTTTAGGTCTTTTCACTTCAAATGCACCCGGCCACTTGGGTTTTAGTTAATTCTAGATGTGGTCAAGTTGACAACCAAGAATTGTCATCACAGTTAGTTAATTGGTTAGTTAGTGACAGCGTTTCCTGTGACTCACGCTGGCCTGGGGCTCACTATGTAGCTAAGGATGGCCTTGAATGTGTGTGTGTGTTTTAATGTGTGTATGTGTGTGTGTGCATATGTGTATGTGTGTGTATTTATATAAATAGATACACATATATATATACATATAATACATACATACATTCTATCAGTTCTATGCCTCTAGAGAACCCAGACTAACACACTAAATACATCTCCAGCTGGTAGAGTTGTAGGGGAAGGAGCTTGGAGAACTTTAGGATATTGTGGGACCTGTCTGGAGAAAGTAAGTCACTGGGGGTGGTCGGGTGGCTAGGAGTGGCTGGGGGTGACTGGCCCCTTCCTGTCCCTGGCTCGCTGTTTCCTGTCGGCCATGAGGTCTCCTCCTCCATGGGCTCTTACTACCATGGTGTTCAGTGCCAATGCATGAACCAGACAACCAAGCCCTCTACTGCCAGGAGCAAAACAAGTGCCTGTAGCAAAGCGACTAACACGTGGCTCATGGAAGCATGGCAGCCATGTTCTGCCACCAGCTGAGAGCCCAGAAAGCTAGCTACATAGTTGAGTCAGAGCCCAAAGGCCGACAGCTAGTGTTTGTCAACCCAACACAAACTCGTCACCTGGGAAGAGGGGGACTTCAACTGAGGGATTTTGCTCATGTCTATGGGCATTGATTAATGTGTGATGTGGGAAGGCCCAGCCCACTGTGGGTGGTGCCACCCAGGGCAGGTGGTCCTGGGTTGTACAAGAAAGCAGGCTGAGCACGCCGCAGGGAGCAAGCCAGTGAGCAGCGTTCCCCATGGCCTCTGCTTCAGCTCCTGCCTCCAGGCTCCTGCCCTGATTTTCCCTTGATGATGGACTGTCACTTGCAAGTGTAAGAATAAAAACACTCTCCTCCCCAAGCTGCTTCTGGTCGGTGTTTGATTGCAACAGAAACCAGACTGGAAAACCCGCCCCACCCCTCTCTGTGATGGCCTGGTGTCTTTATTCCACTTCCCTCTTCCCGTTTCCCTGGGCCTTGGTCAAACTGACACCTAGAATAAATTCCAGCCAGTTGCCTTGCCTGAGACCAAGAGCCGCCAGCTGTGGACTCGTGAAAGGTGAGAGAGGAGCCCTGTGGGCAGAGGCCAGGATCCGCACCTGTTTGCTCTTGGATATGACAGGGGGCCGTGTGGGCAGAGAAGAACCAGCGAGGGCTGTTTGCTCTGGGGATGGTTAATCCTTGTTCAAATTTATATCCTGAATCTTTTATGCAACTGTGTCAGTGAAGAGTCAACTCGCCGTGTGCCGCTGGGATGGAGGCATGCGGGGTCTCTCTTTGGCTGCAGGAGTCCTGAGGTGCTGGAGCACACCACACCCACTCCCCAGCCAACATGCCCTTGTTACCAACTACCCCAGCCGGCCGGCCGGTCACGTTACCAGTTCTTAAGTAACCAGATCAGCTTTGGGATCTTTGGTGTGATTCAAGATGGAGGGGACAGAGGCAACCGATTACATCCATACGGGGCTATATTAGGGCTTCAAGGATACAACACATGAGACCAGGCCCCCAGACATCTCTGCAAGCATCAAACAGAAAAGCATATTTAGTGTGAGGTGCACACTCTTGCTACCCTGGGACATCAGAGTGTGGCCTTTGATTCTTGAGGAAGTTCTGGGTTTTGAAGGGAGCACACGCTCCCTTCAAAGGCCCACCCCAGGATGCAAAAACCTCTTTCAAACTAAAAATGGAAAGCCAGGCTGGGAACACTAGCCTCTCTCATCTGTCTCAGGCTCATACTACCAGGAGCCCTGGGAGCCCCCAGCTTCCAGGAAGGTTGGTCCAGGGAGCCAGCCTGGAGAAAGCTCAACAGCATCAAATTCCATACCTGCCTGTGCTGCCTAGGGCTGCTGCTTGCCCACTACACAGGGCACCCAGGCTCTGTGTGGGACCCTTGTTCTCTTTGGTTTATGAGTATTTATTTTTAAAGGGAGTTCTTGGGTTAGCCAAGACTTGAGTCATCTCAAGTCAATATAAAGATACCCACTGTGCTGACAGCCAGGCATGGCAGAGCAGGCTGCCCTGGGTACCCTCTGGGCAACTACACTCATCTCTTGCTACAAAGGGAGCCACCATAGGACCTCACAATGTGACTAGTTGAACAAACATCTCTCTGATGGAAGGAAATCCCTACTTTGTAGTGTTGGTCCAGCCCGATGACATAAATATTTCCACTGTGGCTGGTTTCGAGCTAATGATGTGAGGTCTCAAATCTGTGCAGGATGGCTTGTGGCCATTTTCGTGCCTCTTCTGCTGAGTTGTACACTGAGGAAGCAGACAGCCTGGGTGGAAATGCAGGGCCTTTCAAAAAAAATGTAGCAGGAATCTTAGCAGGTCTTATTAGTAAAATCAAACCTGAGGCCAGTTATTGGGATGAATGCTGGAAGATCAGAGAGACAGAACAAGCCACAGCTAACCTCACCTGGCCAGTTCCTCATCTGATCCTGTTTCCTCAGACTGGAAGCTTCTAAGTCCTCATCCAGAATGAATCTCAGCTGAACTGCTGCTCAAAAGCCTGAAATCTTACCCAGGCTCTAGTTCCTGTGTGGTCATATTCTGGCACAAATGTGTTCCATGCGTGTGTTATGGTCCAGTGAAAACCTCAACTGTTATTCCTCTGGTATCTCCCACTTTTGGTTTGATACAGGGTCTCTCTTTGGCCTGGAGCTTCAACAAATAAGCCAGCCAGCCAGCAAATGAGCACCTGGGATCTGTCTTTCTCCGTCTCCCATCTTGCTGAAGATGAGATTGCCCATCCATACACAACACCTCGCTTTTGCATGCGTTCTAAAGATCTAACTCAGGTCCTCAAACTTGCAAGGCAGGCGCTTTACCAGCTGCGGCATCTCTTAGGCCTTGAAGCTACTGGTTCAAAAGGCAGAAAAAGTGGCTTCCATTGAGAACTGTGCTTTATCCAGAGGCACCAATGCTGTGGGGTGTGCAGCTTACCCTCCGGCACACAGCAGGACCCCCTAGAGACTGTTGTAGAATATTATTTTAAGGTGTGTTACTTTTGTTTATGCTGCATTTGTTTAACTCTGTGAAGCTGTGTTACTGTGCCTGTCTAAAACACCGATGGTCTAATAAAGAACTGGCCAATAGCAAGGCAGGAGAAAGGATAGGCAGGGCTGGCAAGCAGAGAGAATAGAGAGAGAGAAATAAGGGAGGAAAAAAAATCTAGGAGCCAGAGAAGGAGGAAGACATCAGGGGCCAGCCACCCAGCTACACAGCAAGCCACAGAGTAAGAGTAAGATTTACAGAAGTAAGAGAACAGAAAAAGCCCAGAGGCAAAAGGTAGATGGGATAATTTAAGATAAGGAAAGCTGCTGCGGGCCGCAGGAATATATCATAAGAACTCAGCTGGCTATGGCAAAGTCACTACCTGGAAGGATCAGGGAATTCCTCCAGAGGAAGCCAAATCCCAAGGAGTTTTTGGTGTTACTTGGCTTGTTATATATCAGCTGTATTCTGTTATGAAAATCATGTGTGCCTTCATAGTTTTTCCAATTGACTTTCCCCTAAGAAGGACTAACAGTGTGGACTGATCACTCTCTGGACATACACATTCCAGGTATTTGGAGAACAGCCTCAGGAAAGGCTTTCTCTGGAATCAGATTATCTCCCTTGGCCACTTTCAAGGACTACAGGAAACACCACCCAGGTGGGCGTCCATTGTTAGTCCCAGGTGGACTAACAATGGTAACAGCCCACGTGCAAGTCTCCTGACTTACAGTAAATTCCACAAGGAGATGCTGCCTAGGAGAGGTGGATGTTAATAGCTTTACACAATTTAGCTCGGACCCTCCCTTTATATACCGGGACTTCCAGGGCACAAGGGGGAGAAGAGAAAAGAGAATGGAAGAACTAGATGGGTAAGAACTTGAGAGGAACGAACTGAGATGGGGAAGAACTAGATTGAAGGGCTAAAAGAGAGGACTAGAGGAACGAGATGGAAGATGAGGAAGAGCCAGATGGGGAAGAACAAGATGACGAAGAGCCAGATGAGAGAGAAGGAAACGAGAGAAGAGCTGATAGATAGGGGAAAGAACTAGATAGATGAGAACCTAGAAGGGACAGAACCAGATGAAGGAATTAAGATAGAACCTAGAGGGGACAGTGGATAAATATAGAGAGAAATCAGGCAAGAAAGGAGCAAGACATGAGAACAGAAGTGAAGCTGTGTATAAAGGATGTTATGCCAGAGGAATTAAAGCAAGTGGACGATAGAGCTCAATGTGCTGAGATTCTATTTCCTGAAAATAGTCCTCGCCATTAGTAGTCCTCTCTCCTGAGCCCCTGGGATGTATAATATTAAGGCTGGTCCCTCTAATAATATACAAGAGAAAGCTGGTTAGAAAATAAGCCAAGCTAAGGCTGGGCATTCATAAGTAAAAATAAGCCTCCAGTGTGTGAATTTATTTGGGAGCTGGGTGGCGAACCCCCCACAAAAGAGTAAAATACCAATAACAACAGAGAACCCAGTGCAGAAGGCACCACCCACAGGAACAGTCTAGTGCCTAGACAGCCAGCAGGTAAAACTTCATTCACCAGCTAGACTATGGGGAAGTGTAGACAAATTTTTCTTTGGGCTGCCAGTTTCCAAAAAAACAACATGGAGACTTCTTATTAATTATGAAATTAGCTTAGGCTTGTTTCTGACTAGCTTTTGTAACTTAAATTAACCATTTCTATTCGTCCATGCACTGCTATATGGCTCATGGCTTTTACCTCTCCTTCTGCCTGTCCTGCTTCCTCTCCATCTCCTCTCATGTCTCTCCCTCACCTAGATTTATGTCCTCTCCTTCTGCCCAGAAGTCCCCCCTAACCTCTTCTGCCTAGCTATTGGCCATTCAACTCTTTATTAGGCCAATCAGAAGGCTCCTTAGCAAAGACCCACTTCACAATGTACAAAAAGATTATTCCACAACAGGGAAGTGACCATAGCCCTGGGCTATAGTGGTGGCTGGAGACTTGTCTCCAGCAAGAAAAGCCAGGAGGGAAGTAGAGGGTCTTTGCCCAGAGAGAACTGACTGTGAGGACAGAACCCACAGGGATGCAAAGTATTTAGACCCAAATTTCAGGTCAAAGCAGCTGAAGGAGGGATAGCAGTGCTAAACCCCTGTGGAGTTAGGGTTAGCACTTAGTCAGGGTTTCTTGCTGTGAAGAGACACCATGACCACAGCAACTCTTAAAAAGGAAAGCATTCACTTGGGGCTCATTTACAGTTCAGAGTTCAGTTCATTATCGTCCTGGTGGGAAGCAAGGCAGCGTGCAGGCAGACATGATGCGAGAGGAGGAGTTGAGAGTTCTAATATCTTGACTTACAGGCAACAGGAAGTGGTCTGAGACACTGGGTGTGGCTTGAGCATATATGAGACCTCAAAGCCTGCCTTCACAGTGACATACTTCCTCCAACAAAGTCACACTTCCTAGTAATGCCACTCCCTTTGGGGTAATTTTCTTTCAAACCACCACATTCCACTCCCTGGCCCCCAAAGGCTTGTAGCCATATCATAATGCAAAAAAAAAAAAAAAAAAAAAAAAAAAGCATTTAATCCAACTTCAAAAGTTCCATAGTCTATCACAGTCTCAACAATGTTTACAGGTCCAAAGTTCAAAGACTCTTCTAAGTTTCATACTATCTCTTAATTGTAATCCCCTACAAAATAAAAATTTAAAAAAAAAAACATACTTCCAGCATATAATGGCACAGCATATACATTACTGTTCCAAAATGTAGGGAAGGGAGCATAGTGAGGAAATACTGGACCAAAGTAAGACCAAAAACCAGCTGGGCAAACTCCAAAATCTACATGTCCATGTCTGATGCCAAAATGCTCTTCAGATCTCTTAACTCCTTTTAGCTTTGTTAACAGCAACACACTTCTTTCTCTTGGTCTTGTTCCACTCTCTGTTAGCAGCTCTCCTCAGCAGGTGTCCCATGGCTCTGGCATCTCCAACATCTTGGGGTTTCCAAGGCAATCCAGGCTTTAACTTCACAGCTTCATGAAATGGCCTCTCTAGGCCTCCATTCAGGGATACCTCTGACGCATGCCTGGCCTCAGCAGCTTTCCTTAGTTGCAGAGGCAAATTCCATAGCCCCTCTTCTATCCTTAACTCCAGAATCACATGTCCTAAGAGGCCAAGTTCTGCTGCTTGCTGGGGCTGGAACATGGCCCCCTCATTCAATCACATCTTCACCAACTTTATGCTTTCAACAGTTTCCTTCACAGCCTAAGCTTGGCTGGTCTGAAACTGGATCTGTAGACCAGGCTGGCCTTAAACTTAGAGATCCTCCTGCCTCTGCCTTTCCAGTGCTGGGATTAAAGGCATGGGCCACCACACCTGGCTCCATGCTTTTAATTCCTTTTCACAAGTTGGAAACTTAGCTGAGTGGGATCTTGCCCTGAGGTCACCACTCCCTTTATTCCATTTCTTAATCTGTTTATTTCCTTGAATATAGGACTTAGCTCCATTCCTCTTCCTGGTGCTCCTTTTCTCCTCACATTGTACATTTTGCATTTGCCTAGGTTCAGCTTACTCCTTTTCATTATAAATCATCATTAGAGTGTAGAATTCCCACTAATAATCACGTGACAGTCTGTACTCGGCTGTTTTGAGATTTCCCATCAACGGACTTAATTCAAAACTCTTCACTTTAGCCTCAAGCAGACTTTTCAGACAAGGGCAAGATGCAGCCACTTCCTTCACCAAAATATCACAAGAATGATTTCTAGGTGACATACTAGCATTCTTCTCCTCTGACACCTCTTGAGCCAGGCCCCACAGTTCAGCAGATCACACTCAGCACCACTGTCTTCCATGCTCCTGCTAGGATGGCTCATTAAGCGGCACTTAAAATGTTCAACTGCTTTTCTAATCCACAGTCCTAAGGTCCATATTCTGTTAAAGAAAAACATGGTCAGGTCTATCACAGCAATATCCCAGTCCCTGGTACCAACTTCTGCCTTAGTTGGGGTTTCTATTGTTGTGAAGAGACACCATGACCATGGCAACTCTTATAAAGGAAAGCATTTAATCGTGGTGGCTCACATGTAGTTCAGAGGTTTAGTCCGTTATTGTCATGGTGGGAAGCAAGGCAGCATGCAGGCAGACATGATGCTAGAGAAGGAGCTGAGAGTTCTTACATCTTAACTCATAGGCAACAGGAAGTAGTCTGAGACATTGGGTGTGGCTTGAGCAATATGAGACCTGAAAGACCACCTCCACAGTGCCATACTTCCTTCAACAAGGCCACTCAATCCAACAAAGCCACACCTCCTAATAATGCCACTCCCTTTGGGGGCCATTTTTTTTTTTTTTTTCCAAACCACTACATAGCATGAGCAACAGTGACGGACCTGTAGTCTTGAAGCTTACTGGCCTTGTTTCCCAGCCAGTGTTCCCTGGAAGGCAACAGCTTGCAGACTCTTGGATATCCATTAGAAAAGAGTTCTACAACCAGACCCAGCTTGTCCCTTGGCCCAGCACCACCTCCAGTCAGCACCTGACTCTCCCAAATCTCGGGGGAGTGGCAGGGCTGCCTCATCCTCCTGTTCCTGATAAGGGCCTGGTGAGTGTGAGTGGGCCATGTGTGTCCTGTTCAGCTACCTCTCCCATGTTCTAAGCTGGGTCTCTCAGAGGCCTTTCCCAGAACAGTGGAGTCTTGTATAATATTAGAGGGACCAGCCTTAATATTATACATCCCAGGGGCTCAGGAGAGAGAAATAGAATCTCAGCACACCGAGCTCTATCATCCACTTGCTTTAATTCCTCTGGCATAACATCCTTTATACACAGCTTCACTTCTGTTCTCATGTCTTGCTCCTTTCTTGCCTGATTTCTCTCTATATTTATCTACTGTCCCCTCTAGGTTCTATCTTAATTCCTTCATCTGGTTCTGTCCCTTCTAGGTTCTCATCTATCTAGTTCTTTCCCCTATCAGCTCCTCTCCCATCTCCTTCTCTCTCATCTGGCTCTTCGTCATCTTGTTCTTCCCCATCTGGCTCTTCCTCATCTTCCATCTCGTTCCTCTAGTCCTCTCTTTTAGCCCTTCAATCTAGTTCTTTCCCATCTCAGTACGTTCCTCTCAAGTTCTTACCCATCTAGTTCTTCCATTCTCTTTTCTCTTCTCCCCCTTGTGCCCTGGAAGTCCCGGTACATAAAGGGAGGGTCCGAGCTAAAGTGTGTAAGGCTATTACTTAACGTCCACCTCTCCTAGGTGGTGTCTCCTTGTGGAATTTACTGTAAGTCAGGAGACTTGCATGTGGGCTGTTATCATTGTTAGTCCTCGGAAGTTGGGTGACCACCTGGGTGGTGTCTCCTTAGTTCTTGAAAGTGGCTAGGGGAGATATCTGATTTCAGAGAAAGCCTTTCCTGAGGCTGTTCTCCAAATGCCTGGAATGTCCAGAGAGTGATCAGTCCACACTCTTAGCCCTTCTTAGGGAAAAGTCAATTAGGAAAACTATGAAGGCACACATGATTTTCATAACAGAATACAGCTGATATATAACAAGCCAAGTAACACCAAAAACTCCTTGGGATTTGGCTTCCTCTGGAGGAATTTCCTGATCCCTCCAGGTAGTGACTTTGCCATAACCAGCTGAGTTCTTATGATATATTCCTGCGGCCTGCAGCAGTGAAGACTTCAGGGAGGGTGGCACTTGGTGTACAGAGCTACTTGTGAGCAGCGCCTTTCCAAATGATGACACGAATTATCACAGTACCACATGGAAAATCTCTTGCTTTCTCTCCCTCTGGACCTGAGGAAGCTGTATTCTCAGTATGGCTGCATCTGAGGGGCTGCATTCACAGTATGGCTGCACCTGAAGGGCTGCATTCACAGTATGGCTGCACCTGAAGGGCTGCATTCACATATGCTGCATCTGAGGGCTGCATTCACAGTATGGCTGCACCTGAAGGCTGCATTCACAGTATGGCTGCACCTGAAGGGCTGCATTCACAGTATGGCTGCATCTGAGGGGCTGCATTCACAGTATGGCTGCACCTGAAGGGCTGCATTCACAGTATGGCTGCACCTGAAGGGCTGCATTCACAGTATGGCTGCACCTGAAGGGCTGCATTCACAGTATGCTGCATCTGAGGGCTGCATCACAGTATGGCTGCACCTGAAGGGCTGTATTCACAGTATGGCTGCATCTGAGGGGCTGCATTCACAGTATGGCTGCATCTGAGGGGCTGCATTCACAGTATGGCTGCACTGAAGGCTGTATCACAGTATGGCTGCATCTGAGGGGCTGCATTCACAGTATGGCTGCATCTGAGGAGATGCACCTGAAGGGCTGCATCTGAAGGGCTGCATCTGAAGGGCTGCATCTGAAGGGCTGCATTCATAGTATGGCAGCATCTGGAGCAAGGGGGACTGCAGCTGGCCTTAGAGGATGCATGGGGAACTTTGCAGGTTTTTCAGCTGGGCAAGGACCGGGCTGGCTAGATTCACCCCAGATGCTGGCATGAGGGTATCTACTTCTCTGTAAGAGGTAGGGTATCCCACAGTCTGTGGGTGGGGCATTAGTTCTTCACACCCAGGGTTTCTCAGGTCACAGTGGCTTCTCTAGATTGCTTCTGGTCTCACAGTGAGCTCACTATAGGACCCGTGTAGTGGCTCAGAGTGCCATCTTCTTGCCTCTGATGCAGGAAGAAAGAAAAAACACACTGCTCTCAGGTGACCCAATGGCTCCTTCCGGTTCAGCCCTCTGGCAGAACATTTGTTTAACTCTGCAAAGACGTGTTGCTGTGTCACCTTGCCTGCCCAAGGCATCTGATTGGTTAATAAAAAGCTGAATGGTCAATAGCAAGGGAGGAGGTGTAGGTGGGACTTCTGGGCAGGGAGAGTAAATACGAGGAGAAATTAAGGCTGGGGGAAGAAAAGAAAGAGATGCCAGGGGCCGGCCAGCCAGCCAGACTCGGAGGAAGCAGGAAAGTAGGACATACAGGATGATAGAAAGGCAGAAAGTCCCGAGGCAAAGTGTAGATGAAGAGAAACAGGTTAAATTAAGGTAAAGGAGCTAGTGGACAAGCCTAAGCTAAGGCTGAGCATTCATAACTAATAATAAGTCTCTATGTCTTTATTTAGGAGCTAGTTGGCAGCCCAAAGAAAATTCTCACTACACAGCCCTCCCATCCTTACAGACATGGCCTCCAGAGTTACTATCAGCTAGCCCAGCGCCGTATGGAGACTGGCCTGCAGCAGAATCAGATCTTCCTGGTCCCTCCGTCATCTTACTAACAGGTCCACCTCTAAAACAGCCTGATTAAATGAGCCTTTCTTCCACTCAGTTTGGAAGGGAGATGTTCCACAAGAAATTTATTTTGCCTCAAACTGGGCTGTTTAATCCCGGGGAAGAAGTGGGGTGGCCCCTTTACTCACAGTATCCCCTGATACATTTCCTTAGTGCCTATGGACAGCTAAGCTGCGATGTCTAACCCTGGAGAAGCAGGGCCTTTACTCACTCTCTCCCCTTATCCATTTGCTCGGTGCCTATGGACAGCTAAGCTGGCAGCGTCTGCAGGGGTAGCTGGGTAGACTAGACTCTAGAGCAGGGCAGGACGTCATCACTTCTGGCCACTGAAGAGAAAGCAAAGTGTGATAGAGGCGGGTGAGGCCCTCCTCTGTGTGGAAGAGATGTCAGCTCACGCTGAAAGAACAGCCCGGCCTAGCCAAGGGCAAATACCCGCCTGGCTCACTACCAAGCTACAGATTGAGAGTTCATTGTGGCCAGGGCTGACCCCCCACCCCACAGATGTGCCCACAATGCCAGGTGTTCAGTGGGTACCACTCCCTGAGCTACATAAAAAGGAGAAAGCAAAGTCAGTTGCTTGTATTTCTCTCCCCCTGTTCCCCGACAGTAGGCATGGTGGCCAGCCACCTCATGCTGGTGGCTGCCATACCTCCCCCAACACAGTGAACGGTGTCCGCTAAAATCATGAGCCAAAATAAACTCTTCCCTCCTTAAATTACTTTCATCAGGTATTGATCACAGGAATGAAAAAAGTGACGAACACACAATGTGACTTCGAGGACGCTGTGATAGACAAGCGAGTCGCCCAGCACAGGACTTAGCACACGGCCAGGACTTGGGATGAGAGACACTGTGGAAACATTGAAGAGGATTCATTCTAGGTGTCCTCCATGCCCATGACTTACCACCTCCACCTGCTGTCCACACCAGGGGAGCAACTTTTACCTGTCCATAGAGATGAGGTCCTAGCGCTTGGGAGGCTGAGGCTAGGACACTGCTGTGAGTTCCAGGCTAGCCTGAGAGCATGTGGGTGTGTATATATATGGTGTATGTGGACACATGTATGAGGATGGGGGTGCTATTCACACTGCTGAGAAGGACAATCAGGTCCCTGCTCCATCACTCACCACCTGATTCCCTTGAGACAGGGTCTCCCTCTGAAACTGGAGCTGGTGGCTTCTTGTCTCTGCCCTCCAATGCTGGGACCACAGGTACGCACAGCAATGCCAAGCTTTTCCTAGGGATGCCACGATCTGAACTGGAGTCCTCATGTGCTATGGGATGGTCTGTATGTCAAATTACTCTGATTGGTCAATAAATAAAACACTGATTGGCCAGTGGCTAGGCAGGAAGTATAGGCGGGACTAACAGAGAGGAGAAAAGAAAGAACAGGAAGGCAGAAGGAGACACTGCCAGCCACCGCCATGACAAGAAGCATGTGAAGATGCCGGTAAGCCACGAGCCACATGGCAAGGTATAGATTTATGGAAATGGATTAATTTAAGATATAAGAACTGTTAGCAAGAAGCCTGCCACGGCCATACAGTTTGTAAATGATATAAGTCTCTGTGTTTACTTGGTTGGGTCTGAGCGGCTGTGGGACTGGCGGGTGACAGAGATTTGTCCTGACTGTGAGCAAGGCAGGACAACTCTAGCGACACCCATGTGTATAGTGAGTGCTCTTACCTACTGAACCACCCCCCACCCCCACCCCAGCCCAGTAACAGTTCTTTCCAAGCTTTTGTTCTGGCTCAGGAGTAGCTTCCTTCATGGAGACTTAGGGACCAGTGGCACTCACCTGCCGCTTGGGTGGGATGTGTGGAAAAGCTCAGCCACTTTGGAAACCCATTAAATAGTTACTGTGAGGTCTCTCCTGCATTTTGTGTGTGACCAAGCCAGCCTCCTCCTCACTCTTCACTCAAGAGAAAAGAAAATGTATTCACACAGACTCTTGGGGCAGTGTTCTTTGCAGCCTACATCATAGCAGCCAAAATTGGGAACAGGCCCAACCCCGAGAGGAGACAGGACAGACAAACTGAGCTCATCCACACAACAGGATGATATTTAGCAAAGGAAAAGACGCAAACTTCTGAGTGGCAGAAGCCAGACTCAAAGGCTGCCCTCAGTGTGCCCACATTTAAGACTACAGCAAAGCTGTACAGTGGTTAAAACGGCTGTGTTGGGGTTGGGGGGGGCCTCCCCCAGGATGGGAAAGGGTGGGTCATCCATTTCATCTAAATGCTGAGCCTGTGGGGGGTGTCAGCTGGCATCCATGTCCCTCACTCAGCCCCAGGTCCTTGGGATTCATTCCACCTGGAGACCCCAGCAGTCTAGATGGAGGGTTCCAGTCACATGTGCCTTTCTCCTATTCCCAGACTGTCCAGTAGAAGGCGCTGTCCACTCCTGCTAGTCTCTGAAGCTAGGTGCCTGTCTAGCCTACTGGGATATCCAAACTTCGACCCAGGTCACTTCCTGGCCAGTGATGCTTATCCTTGGAGATGGCCATTCCCTCAGCCTCATTTCCCAGGGTGTCCTGGAGTCCCCTCCATGGTGACGTCCAGGCACTTTCAGGCACAATAGACAGGTATTAGACTCCTCTGAGTCCTCAGGGGCCACACCTGACTCTACCTCCTCTCTAGAGAGGAGAGGAAATCTTACCATCCATTCCCTTTCCACCTCTTGCCAGGACCTCCTGGTCCCCCCGACACAGCCTGGCATCTGGTTGTCTCCAAGGTGCCCTGGCTTCCATCTCACATCAGTCAACCCTCCCCAACAAGCCCAACCCCATGTCTCCCATCTGCTCCCTGGCCTTGTCCTGAAAGGCCCTCCTGCAGCCAAGCTCACCCAGCCCTCCTGCGGCCAAGCCCACCCAGCCCTCCTGCAGCCAAGCTCACCCAGCCCCCCTGAGGCCAAGCTCACCCAGCCCCACTCTCACTTGTCCAGTGGTACCTCTTGCATCAGAGCCTGGGTAGAAGATTCTGGAATCAGATAGATGCATAGATCTCAAAATCTTCTTGTGCCACCTGGGGCACGAGTGTCCTCCCTCTCAGGGTCTCGTGTCCGGTGCCATGAAGCACAGCCATTACAGTCCACCTAACATGTTGAGTGGCTGGGGTGGGCTGACCTTTAGCCGAGGCTCTGATGTCAGTGGCTTCAGTTACTTGTGGTCCACATGAAGATCGACCACAGCTCCGTCTTAGTTATTTTCAATTGTTGTGACAAGACACTGTGATCAAGGCAACTTATACAAGAAAACATTTAATTTGGGAGCTTGCAGTTCCAGAGGATTGGAGTCCGTGGCCATGACAGCAGGCAAACAGCCATGGCGCTGGAGCAGTAGCTGAGAGCTAACATCTTGATCCACAAACATGAGGCAGAGAAAGCTAGCTAGGAATGTCTTGGGCTTTTAAAACCACAGGCCTCCCCAACCTCCGCATCCTGCCTCTGCCACCCCGGCGCCTGCCCTGTCCTGCCTCTGCCACCCCCACTGCCCTGTCCCGCCCCTCCACCCCCCACTGCCCTGTCCCGCCCCTGCCACCCCCCACTGCCTGTCCCGCCCCTGCCACCCCCCACTGCCCTGTCCCGCCCCTGCCACCCCCCACTGCCCTGTCCCGCCCCTCCCCCCACTGCCCTGTCCCGCCTCTCCCCCCCCACTGCCCTGTCCCGCTGCCCTGTCCCGCCCCTCCCCCACTGCCCTGTCGCACCCCCCATCCTCCCGCCCCTCCCACCCCCCCGCCCTGCCCACCTCTGCCACCCCCCACTGCCCTGTCCCGCCTCCTCCCACCACTGCCCTGTCCCGCCTCCCCCCAACTGCCATGACACACTTCCTCCAAACAGTTGCATTAACTAGGGGCAATTATTTAAATATATGAGCCTATGGGGGTCATTCTCCTTCACACCTGCACACAGCTATTTCCCGGGCTCAGTGTTTGCTCACATTCATGAGGCCCTGTGTTGGTTCTCCAGCCATACTCAATGTTTTGTAAATTTGACACCGCGAGGGTCATCTGGGAAGAGGGAACCTCAGCGCCTCTGTGGTGACTTGGGTGAAAATGACCCCACAGACTCGGAATAGCACCGTGAAGAGGTGCGGCCTTGGTGGAGGAAGTGTTTCTCTGGAGACGGGCTTTGAGGCGGCGCCGCTCCTGGGCAGGCGGTCCTGGGTTTAAGAAAGCCAACTGAGGGAGACAGCATTCTGCTGATGGCCTCTGCTTCAGTTCCTGCCTTGAGCTCCTGTTCAGACGTCCCTCAGTTGTTATACAACTGTTTCATATTTTGAGTTGCTGTTAATCTTTCATTGTGCCTAGTTGGTAAACTCTAACCTGGGTGTGACTGGGTGAGCAGCCTGTGTAGGCAGGGCCTCATGCTCAAGCTCGCTCAATCCTGACTCCCACTGCTCAGATGCAACCCAGGGTCCCAACACACAAAGGCAGATTTGGTCCGGACCAGTTCCCGCCCCACAGGCACAGCCAGCTGTCCATCATCACCTGCTGCCTGCACGCACTGGTGCTCCGTGCGGCAGCCATTTCAGCTTCCGCCATTTTTCCTTTTCACCAGCGACAACAGCAAATCTAGGCAACGAGGGTAGAGAGGGGGTGCGGAAGGGCGCGGGCACGGGGGCCGCACGGGAGGGGGAGGGCGTTGGCGGGCGCCTGACCATCCGCCCTTCGGCTGAGAGCCCTTGGGGGTAGGAGCACATGAGTCTGACTGTCCCCGGTGCGGCCGGCTGCCTAGTCAGCCCCCTCGCTTCCAGGAACTACGCGCCAGTGATGGATGAGACTTTAATTAAAGTAATGAGACGTTCACAATCGTGGTTATCTCCAGAATTAGGCCCTTCAGCGATTTATTCCTGGGGAGTGCTCCTGGGATGGATGGTACTCCTCTTAGAACAATTGTGGGGAGGGGCCTGGCTTCTCGGGGATTTTCCCAGCATTCCTCAGGCACTGAAGCATCTGTGATGAGACAGTTTCCCTGGCTTCTGCTCAAGGTTTTTCCCCAGGGAGTGAAATTGTAATGACCTTTGGGGACTTGGTCAGAGAGAGAGGCAGGCTGTGGGCTCTGGGTTCGGGTCCTGCCTTGACGACACTGGCTGGTGCTGGGACTTCAGACAAAGCCCTGCCTTTCTGAGCCTCAGCCACACCTGTGAGCAGGATGAAGCGCTCATAGGCTGTGGGTACAAGTGGCAGAGGGTTTGTAAAAGGACTTTGTAAGTGCTCAGGCACCAGACCCAGACTTTGCTGGATGCTAGGTGTGCAGGTGCTGTGCTGAGTTCTGGGCATGCCAGGTGCTGTGCTGGGTACTGAGTCTCGCCAGGGCAGTGCTGAATGCTGCATATAGCAGGTGCTGTACCGTGTGTGCCAAGCTCCGCCACACGAGCGTGAAACTGTGAACACAGTAGGCAGGCCTGTCCTTGGGGAGCTGACACTTCTGAAGGTCGCCAGCCCCACCATAGTCCGAGACAAATGCTGGAGCGGCAGCCATTGCACCGTGGTACCTGGAAAACAGGCCAGAGGGCCCACTCCGGTTCAGCGAGGCGGGCACCGGGAATGGTGAGGCCTGGGCAGAGGAGGAGAGGGAGGCAGGACAACAGGCAGAAGCAGCGAGCCGCGGACGGCACAGGAACTGCTGTTGCCGCTCTTCTCTCTGCCCTGACCCTGTGCGGGGCTGGCCAGGGTAGCACTCGGCCTCAGGGGCTGCCTCCACTGGGCAGCCTGGGTAACGGTTTCTGAGGGGCTGGCATCACTCCCGCTCTGCCAGGCAGAGGAAGGAGGACCAATGGCAGAGGTGGGAGCGGATTTTTGCCCAGCAACAGCTGCGGAGAGACCGGAAGCCGCCCCTCCTCCACCCTCCCAAGGCCCTGGCAGAGCAAACTCGGGGATGTGCCAGTTTGGGTACTGGCAGATCCTGAGGAAAGAGTCACTGCTCCCTGTCCTGGGTTGCCATCCAGGCTGCCTTGGAGGCAAGGCTGTCCCGCTGAGAAGCGGTCCTAAATCAGGCTGGAAGATGTCCCTCGGCAGGGCCCACAGGGGATGAAATCAAGGAAGGCTCCTGGAGAATCTGACCTCCGGGTGGAGAGGGAGAATGACTGGACGGAAGGAAGAGGATGGTGGCCTCGTTCCTCTACAGCTACCAGCTCCACAGGACAGGGGCCACTGCAGGCCTCTAGCCCAACCCTGCCCATCAGAGTCTTCTCCTCTGTAGACAGGGTGCTGGACTGAGAACCCCAGGAGGGGGCTGCCCTCTGGAAACCCCAGCTCCCGAGCAGAAGCAGGTGTCTCTCTTAAAGGCCTGAGACACATCTCACTTCTTGACCATCTTCTCCCAGGACAGTGTCCCCCAGTGCATCGCAGCCAGGACCCCCAGAGCAGTCAAACAGAGAACAAAGGAAGGCACACAGCACCGCAGATCCGGGTACACTTGGGGTCTTTGTTCCAGCCACAGGTACACTGAGACGTTGAGCTTGGTCTGTGGGTCGGAGGAGCTCCAGGGCTCTCAGCCTCTCACATGCAGGGATTCATATCACCATGGATCTGGGAGGCTCATCCTGGGGGCTTGGCTGGTTCCAGCAAGTGAAAGGTTTGAAAGCCCATGAGAAAGCCAAAAGGTTGGAGTGTGGCACAGCGGGAGAGCACTTGCCTAGCATGGAAGAAGCCCCGGGGTCCAACCCCACACTGCAAAGAGAAACGGAAGAATGGAGGAATGTGGGGAGGAAGGGAAAAGGACATCCATTCCTCTGGCCTGCAGAATAACCTCAGAGATGCTTTATGGTCACTCAGAAACATTCTCAGGAGCTGGGGACACAGCTCAGTCAGCAGAGTAAGAACTTACTCTTGCTTAGCATGAGTGGATGGCTGAGTCTGGTCCCCAGCACCGCATAAACAGTGTGGTGGTGCATACCTGTATTCCACAAAAGGTCATTTTCAACTATATAGTAAGTTAGAGCTAACCTGGGCTACGTGAGACCCTGTCTCAGAGAAGAGGAGGAGGGAAGAGGCACACAGGCCACAGGACCACCTGGGAGCCCAGGCTGAAACTGGGAGTTCAGGAGGCTGTTACAGCTGCAGGGTCCTGGGGCCCCTGCTAATGAGCTTTCTGACCCCTCAGGCGGGATGTGCTCGGTTTGGCTTGACGTGGCAAGCACGTGGAGGCCTTCTAGTTGATGGCCTCCAGTCATCTATTTAGTGAAAACTGCCAATACCACGGGAGCCACAGCTTTGGTACTGCAGCTTCTTGTGGTCCAAGATGCCTAGAGAGAGGACCTTCCACACCACTTGGATGGGCCAACAAGGAGCAGTGGTCCGGAACCTCTGAGCCGCACCTGCCAAGGTTTCTCTTCCTGATTTCTATGTAGTCCCTTCCTCGCACTGTTCCCAGCATCCCCCAGCTGTGTGTCAGTATGTGGGGGGTCCCTCCCCGAAGCAGCAAGATGGCTCTCATGCTGGGCCCGGGCCTCGATTTCAGGCAGGGTTGAAGGCCTACCTTTCAAGTCTTTGGGATCTTCACCTGAGAGGCTGGGGTTCCCTTCTAGATTTGGATAGTGCTGGGACAATGAGCAGCCTTCCAACAGTCCAGTCTGGCAAGGACTTGGGAGTAGAAAGGGGTTCACTGTTCCCCAAGTTATAATCTGCAGAGGGTGTGTTCCCAGCCTGATGATGGGTGGGACAAAGGAAATACCATTGAAGAAAAAGCGAGGGAAGGCTTTGTCCAAGCAGACCTGACCCCTCCTTTCACTTCTCCCCCCTCCCCATCATTCCCTCCTCTTGGAGAAGGGAAGCCACAAGGCAGGGACTCCAGAGAACCCAGCCCCTTGCTCACAGCGACTCCACTGTGTGAGGGTTCTTGTAAACCCACAGTCCAGTCATGCGGATGTGTTCCGTGCTCCAGGGCAGACGGCAGGGGTAGGCCCTCTTTATGATTAAGTCCAGGTCTGTTCTGGCCCTAACCTGGATCCCTGGGGTCACACGGGGCGTCAGCATCGTGGGTATCAGCATCCTCAGCATCAGCATCGTGGGTATCAGCATCCTCAGCATCAGCATCGTGGGTATCAGCATGCTCAGCGTCAGCATCTCAGATCCTTTCACTGCTCCCCCAGTGGTCCCCGAGGCGTGACTTCCCCACCGACCACCATTGCCCACCACAGCTCCTGATGCTCCAGCCCTGCTCTCTGCCTCCTTCCCTCATGGTGGTACCCACACAAGAGCAAGAGCAAGCTATCATTTTCCCTTTAGTCAGAGTCAGTGCAGAGACGGAGTGGAAAGGCGAGCCCTAGCCGGGGAGAGGAAGAAGAAAGCTTCCTGTGTCAGAACTGACGCAGGAGGCAGAGAGAGGAACCTATTAGGATTTCAGGCGCCTTAGGGTGTGCTGCTCACAGGTGGGAGTGGGTGTGGTGTCAGTGGAGCCCACTGGCGGGCGGGCGGGCGGGCAGCCTCACACACCTGTCATTAACGCAGGAGGCCGGACATCGCGGCTGTTAGTCTTCAGTAGGGCAGAGCAGCGGCGGTGCATGGCGGAGACGTCTCAGTCACACAAGACAGAGCTCTGAGGGGAGCTTGGTGGGGGTTCTGCTGAAACTCTGGGAGCCCCAAGTTGGTGGCTGGGAAGCGTTTGGGGAGACAGGACTGTGCACCTAGAGGTGCAGAGGAGCCCAGGCTCTGCTAAGCAGGGCCCTGAGTGAGGGCGGGGGCGGGGGAGTTGGTTTGTCTGCCCCGCTGGGCAGTCATCTGTTTATTCTCTGAGCGTCACCCACTTCAAAGACAGAAATCAAGCGGATCTGGGAGTGCTTGAGCCCCACCGCGCATGCTAATGGTTGGTGTCCTTCACTGTTTCTCGGGGTTCCTTTGGATATCCACTCTGAAGAACAGCCAGTAAACAGCGGCATGTACATACCCCCTCCTGTCTTCGCTGGGTTTCTATCGCTGTGATTAACACCATGACCAAAAGCAACTTGCAGGGGGAGGGGAGAAGGGTTTATTTCACTTGCACTTCTCAATCATAGTCCATTACTCAGGGAGATCAGGGCGTGAGCGTGGAGGCAGGAACTGCAGCAAAGACCATGGAGGAATGCTGCTTACTGCCTCGGTCCTTACAGCTTGCTCAGACTGCTTTCCTTTTTTTAATTTATTTATTTAATATGCATTGATGTTTTGCTTGCATGCATGCATGCCTATGTGAGGGTGCCAGATCCCCTGGAACTGGAGTCACAGACAGTTGTGAGCTGCCATGTGGGTGCTGGGAATGGAACCTGGGTCCTGTGGAAGAGCAGCCAGTGCTCTAACCACTGAGCCATCTCTCCAGTCCTCAACCTGCTTTCTTAAAGCACCCAGGACCACCAGCCCAAGAGTGATGCTGTCGACAGTGGGCTGGACCTCCTACATTAATCGTCAATCAAGAAAACGTGCCACAGGCCAGTCCAGTGGGGACATTTTTCTCAACTGAGTTTCCCTCTATTCTACAAACGATTCTACCGTGTATTAGGTGGACAGTAAACTAGCCAGCACACTTCCCTAGAGAGAGGAACAGTGGAGTTGGGGCTCTGATCAGTGAGGCAGCCTGTGACAGAGAACCCCAGGGTCTCGGGCCATCTGGTAATCTCCAGGGGTGACAGCACCCCTCTTTGCTCATCTGTAAAAACCTTTGCTGACACTGGCTTCCCGGGGCTGCTGGAGGCTGAAGGCCCCTGGTCTGCAGACACAGAGCAAAGACTGGGCTGCTTGTCAACAGGGTCCTGAGAACATCACCAGCCAACTGGAATCATTTATCCAAAGTCTCCGAGCCCACAGTAGGGGCCCATCATGGTCAGCACTGCCTTGTTACCACACACACCTTCAGGCTTCTTGAGGGCACCAGGACAGAGGTCCCATGGCAGGACAGAGGTCCCATGGCAGGACTACCGCAGGTGTCAACAGGAAAGCCAGTTTAGAGGTAAGTTATATTTTGAGGAGTAGCCCTGCCTGTCTGTCTGTCTGTCTGTGTGCATGCTCATGTGTGTGCAGGTGTACCACAGAGAACAAAGGGTGGTCTCCACCAGTCAGTCCTCAGGTGCCATCCACTTGGGAATTTTGAGGCAGGGTCTCTCATTGGCTTGGAGCTTGACAGGTAGATCAGGCCAGCTGGCCAGTGAGCCCAGGGACCTACCTGTCCCCATATCGCCGGCACAGGGATTGTGGTTGCTCGTCTCCATGTTCAGCTTCTTAAAAAAAAAAAAAAAAAAAAAAGATTATTTATTATGTATACAGTATTCTGACTACATGCCAGAAGAGGGCGCTAGATCTCATTACAGATGGTTGTGAGCCACCATGTGGTTGCTGGGAATTGAACTCAGGACCTCTGGAAGAACAGCCAGTGCTCTTAACTGCTGAGCCATCTCTCCAGCACCCCAGCTTTTTTTTTTTTTTTTTTTTTTTTTTTTATGTGAGTCCTGGGGCTTGAACTCAGATCCTCGTGATTGCAAAGCAAGCACTTTACCGAATGAGCTATCATACACCCCGCTCCGGGAAGGGGTTACTGTCCTCATCTCACAGGTAATCTAGAAACTGATTTAGCCTCTTCGCACCAGACTGCCTCAGGCTGTGGTCTGACTTCAGAGTCTGAACTGGACACTCCTGTCTACACCTCCCCTCCCCACCCTTCCCCTGCCTCTGTGTCTCTCGGTAGTGTGGGCTACCTCCTGCCTCTCATAGCTTCCAGGGTTTGTAAAATCTCTTCCCACAGGAGAGGCTCTTTGTGAGCAGAGGCAGCTGGAACGGGGCTTGGTGTGGGATGGCACATGGCTAATATTTCCATTAAATAAACACATTTTGCTAATTGGATTACTAAGACAGTGTGATACGCGACTGGACCTCCAACATGCTGCTAATAAATCGTGTGAAGAACTTAATCATGTTGGCATCCCCAAAGCCTGTAGGAGAGGAGAGGAGAAAATCAGCCAGAGTTGACAGCCGGAGCTTCTAGAAGGTTCTCAGACTCTGGGAGCTTCCTTGTACTTCCTTCCACCTAGGCCTTTGTGTGGGGAAGAAGGAGGGTGCCCAGCCTGGACAGGAGTGAAACCTCTCCAGCCCTTGCTCCAACCCTCATGCTCCGTCTCCATCAGCCAAAGGTGCCCCAGTGTGAGCATCCAAGGCGGGGACCAGGCGCCTGTGGTTCCTTAAAGATCCACAAAGTGGCTCCTGCTCCCCACCTCCTTCCTTCTGCCCTGCTCCTCTTCCCAGCAGGGCCCTTCCCTCCGGCTGCCAGCCGCCATGATACCCCTTCCATCACACACCCTTCATACTAGGGGCCCTGTGGGCTCAGGGAAGCTGAGGCTTTTGTTTTCTTCTTACTCATTTTGCTGTGTTTTGTTTGTTTGTTAGTTTTGGGGTGGGCAGACAAAAGCATGCGCCCTGGCTGGCCTGGAACTCACTATGTAGTGGGCCAAGCTGGCCTTGAACTCGAGCAATCCTTTTTGTCTCTGCCCTCCTGAGTGCTGGGATTCCAGCTCAGCACTACCACACCACACGAGGCGAAGCTGTGGTTTAATGGAGGAAGGAGAGACAGAGAGACAAGTCTCTTCTGGCCATCAGTGCCCTTCCGGGGATTCCAGAGAGAAAAGGCTTTTCTTCACCTTCTAATCTGGAAATTGGGTGACAAGTGCTTGATGAACATTGAGGTACAGTTTTGAGACATGAGGGACAAAATTTATGGCCCACTTCCCCTGTATGTTCACCCTCGGCTCCCCGGGAATGGAAGAGACCACCAATGATTTACGTTGGTGTGGTCTTGAAGCATTAGTGTCATCACTGATGGCTCAGGGCAGCCATGTGCAAACACACACGTACACCAGCTTCAAGTGAGCCCCAAACACTGGCAGCTTTCAGGGGGCAGAACCTCGTTAAAATAATGGCCAGCTTCTGGGACAGTTTCCCAGATTACCACAGCCAGGTGTTTCTCTAACTTTCCAGGTTCAAAAGCAATAGCTTAGAAAGTCTAATTACCATACAAAGTCCAGTGAGGAGCAGGAGAAAGTGCCTCTCATTTGTCCTTCCCAGCAATCAGCAAGAGCTATTACCACAGCATCCAAATGTGCCCACCCCCAGACACAGCTGGGCCACACTCTAGTACATGGGCAGTCCATTCAGAGGAGCCGAGATTGGGTCACTGGGAGAGAGAGAGAGGCTCAAGCCAGCACAAGCTGCCTAAGTATATGCAAGGGGCTGGCCGGCTCCTGGCAACTGTCGTGCCCACCTGTCTAATCCCAACACTTGGAGGTCATAGGGTCAAGAGTCCAGGGTCCAGGCCAGAGAGATGGCTCAGCAGTTAGAGCATTTGTGGCTCATGCAGAGGACCCAGGTTTGGTTCCCAGCACCCACATGCTGGCTCACAAGTGTTCGTAATTCTAGTTGTATAGAATCCGGTGTCTTCTGACTCCCAAGCACACATGTAGTCCACATACCTACATGCTCGCAAACACTCACGAACATAAATAAATCTAAATAATAAGTAGATAAACACACTTTGAAAGCACTTATCTTGGACTACATTGAGTTTGAGTCAACCTGGACTACACGAGACCCTGTCTCAAAACACCAAAAAGGGAGGCACACCCCTACCCTCCCATCCTCTCACGCTGCCCTCACAGAGCAGCAGCCCGCTCCTCACTCAGACACAGGCCAATACAGTGCCTGCCTGCAGATGCCACACCCAGGCTTCACCCATGAGCAGAGGGGGCAGCACTGAGGTCAGCAGGAGCCTTGCGGACCAGGTCCAGGCTTGGAACAGAATCCAGGCTGCTCTCCAAAGGGCTTCTGTATGGTGAACGTCCATTTAGTGTTGGTCCATGTCAAGAGAAGACACAAAAGGAGAAAACATCCCCTCTTTAAGAACACTGTTGGCTATGACACTGGACATATGACACAGATGTCGAAACCTGTTCACTCCATGCGCGCACACACGGACTCCTCTCCTTCTGGGGTGGGCTTTGTGAACCAGGTAAGGACAGAGCTGGGCTTATGTATGGCAAGGACTTGGGCACAGCAGGTGGATGTGGGACAAGGACAGTGTGCTTGGAGCCAGGGACAAGAAGACTGATTTGAGTCTGATGCCAGTCTGGGCTGCCTAGTGTCTTCTAGGTCAGTCTGAAATCAAGAAGAAGGGGGTAGGTGGGGAGGAAGAAGGTGGAGAGAGGAGGGAGGAACCCTTGTGGTGAAGCGGAGGTGACTGGGCCTGCTCCTACCCACTTTCAATATCTGATTATAAAATGTTCAGAAATTTTGTGAGCTGCTGTTTAACCCGGCTACATAAAAAATTAATTTATATCGAATTAAAATTCAGTTACTTTTATTTGAGACTGGTAATAAAGCCTCAAAACCCTTCCTAATTATTTTACTTCATTCCGTTACTGGGTTCCTGGGGTCATTTACATTCCTCGCATCAGAGTGGTGAAAATATTATTTTAGATGGAATATTATTTATAGTAATAGTGGCTTCTATGGATCTCTTTCAGACTTCGGCAGAACCATGTTGCAAATTTGGAATGAAAGAAAACAGCCAGTCCTAGCCTTATTTACCTAGTTCTGTTGATTATCTAGACTTGAGACTCTTAGCAGAGCTGAGTGACATTAAAAGTGGCTGGCTGGCATTAGCCAGCGACTGTCACAAAATAGTTACATCAAGGTTGAATTCTGACCACAGCCACAGATCTAAGAGTTCAGCCACAATCATGCAGTCTCTTGTCTCAATTAGTTATTATACATGTTACATATACACACACACACATATGTTATATTCGTTATGTTATAAAAAGGGAAATTTTATATTTTATAATTATTTGTAAATTTGTGGCCCCTATTTATGTCTGTCTGTCTGAGTCTCCCCCTGTAGCTGAGGCTGGCCTCCTTTTCTCAGTCCTGTTGCTGAATGCTGGAATTGCAGCTATGAACCACCACATCTGGCCTGCTATGATTCCTTTCTGCCACTGACATTCATAGTAACAAACAGGCTTTCTCCCTTTGGGTCCTTTGTTGGGACTAAAAGCATGAATCTGTCATCTGATGGGGCTTTGGGCAATGGTCACGGGGTGAAGAGCCAGCGAAACATACGCTGGGAAGCAGGGTAAAGAGGCCTGGCCCTGATGGCGGTGTGAGTGTGTGAGTGTGAGTGTGTGTGTGTGTGTGTGTGTGTGTGTGTGTGTGTGTGTGTGTGAGATGGACAACAGGAGCAGAAGAGGAGCGGGCAGGACATTACTCTGCCCACTCCCACAGCCCAGAGACATGGCCTGCAGGGGAAGGTCCACGCACCTGCACCCAGGTGTTTTTGAGCACAAGGCCATTCTCCAGTGAACCCAGGGGCCATAGACCATACAGTGAATTGCCCAGGCCAAAGCTGACCTTTCCTACAGATGTCTCCTGCAGACCCCAAAGCATTCTATAGCCTGCTTTAACCATGGGCAGGCACAGCTGCCCAGCCATTGGCCCTGGGGATTCCCAAGGTCACACACAGCACCGTCCTCACCAGGCAAGCAGATGTCACTTCTGAGTTCCCTTGAAGGCCACGTGTGTCCACAGGCCTAGTTCTAGCCCAGGCAGCCACAGCTTGAGACGGCCCTCTCCTTCCCTCTGACCCAACCTGATGGGGGAGGCCCCTCTGCCGCCTTGTGAAGGGAATCAAAGCTGGCCAGTCCCTACCAGCATTCACAGAAGTCTCTCTCCCGCAGCTCCGTGCAGACCGTGGAGCCTCACACCCTCTGCCCCGGCACGGCACGAGGCGAGCAGCTGATTCGGCGCATTGTCTACAGCCCAGCACGGTGTCATCCCTGAGGCCTTTCATCTCTATTGGCAGAGAATCCTTGCCACTGGGGCCTCTGAACCGAGGGAGATGCATGCTGATCTGCCCGGGAGTGTGTGCTACAAGGTTAAGCGTGTTTGCCCGGGAAATGTGGGTAATGCTCTTATCATGTATGACCTTTACGATATGTGGAACACCGTCCGTGACAAAATCGCCACTATTAGAGTGGTTTTCACACCAGGGTACCAGCCATAAATCACCATGCACGTGAGTGGCTGTGGGCACTGCCTGGGAAGTCTTGGGTCCCACAGTATATTCCAGCCTGCTGCTGGCTCTGCAAGTCTCACCCCATTACAATCTGCAGGCCCCGTGGTCTCCCAGCATCCCCAGCATCCTTAGCATTCTAGCATACCGGCACCCACATAGCCTGACACCCTGGCAGCCCTGAATCCAGCATCCCCATATCTCTCTATCATAGCACCCCTATATCCCAGCACCCCTGCATTTAAGCACTCCTATATCCCCAGCACCCCTGTATCCTGGTACCCCAGAATCTCAGAATCCCTGCATCCAGGCATTCCTATACACCCACATCCCTGAATCCTGGTATCCTAGCAATCCATCCTAGAATCCCAGTCTTTCTCTACAGGAGATGAGGGAAGGAGCTGCCTTCTCAGCCAGGGGCTCCTTATCCTAAGCTTTCTCTGTGTCTCCAGTACTAACAATATGTCCCTGATGCCTCTGCTGAGCCTGCATAATTTAGCATTGACAAACCACATCTGTGACAGAGAGGCCAGCCCCTCTCCTCCGCTGATCACCTGGAGTTGTTTCTCAGGGACGTAGGCTGGCCCTGGCATAACCTGCTCCTGCCTCCCACTTTACCTCCACCTCTGCTGCTCCAAGTCTGATTGAAAGGATGTCACGCTCAGGAGATGCATGCTGAGCTCAGGATACGAGAACCCTCCAGGGCACTTCCAGGTGTCACCCAGCCTACAGCTGCCCCACCCCAGTGAAATAGCAACACACCGGGCAGGACTCCTGAGGCCTGGAAATAAGGTCTCGTCTCCCTAACACACTGATTTCAAAGGCTGGACACAGATCCAAACCAGAAAATCATCTGACTGGCAACTCTCATTCTAGCTACGTGACAAAATAATAATGGGGGGGGGGGAGCTGGAGAGATGGCTCAGCAGTTAAGGACACTTGCTACCCCTCCAGAGGACCCAGATTGGTTCCCAGCACCCATAGGGCAGCTCACAATTCCCTGTAACTCCAGTGCCAAGATCTCTGATGCCCTCTTGTGGCACTCTGCAGCCACTGCATACACGTGGTGCATGGATACACATGCAGACACACCACCCATAGGCACAAATGAAGTAACATAAAACAATGATGCTTCAGCTATGTCGAGTCAAATCTAAAGTAGGATTAAACTTAACCTCGTCTGTTTCTTTTCTTTTGTTTGGTGGCTGGGAGATGGGCAGCTGCCTATGTGCCTCCTGTTCTGTAGACCAGACTGCATCTCATGCAGAGACCTACCCTGTGTGGCAGGAGCCGGATGGGAGCACTGAGAAGCCCACTGTGCCCTAGGAGACAGAGCACTCCCACCTCAAGTGCATGGGGACAGGACTTACTCAAGTTCTCAGATGCCAGCAACCTTTGGTGACCGTTGATGTTTCCCAGGCCTGACACCCCCCTCCATTTTATTTCTAGATACTTAGTCATGTTCTTGGAGACAGACAGACAGACAGGGGCAGAAATGGTACCTCCATATCACTCTTTTCAAGAGTATTGGTGACCTCAGCAGGGAGTAGACCGTGGGAATTCCCCCTGTAAATAGCCAGCAGTGCCCACCTGAGCCTGGTGGCTGAGGCTGGGAGAGGGGCCCTCCTCTCTCCTGCACCTGGGTGCTCAGATTTATTTCAGGCCACATCTTAAAATTGTTACCAAGATGAGGTTACCATAGAACCCAGAAGTTTCTCGGTACTTAGCGGGTGACATCTGGGCCATGTGTAACAATAACCAGATGTCCACTGCTGTCCACAGACACATGTGTGAGCACTGGCCCCACTCTGGGCCACTGAGTGGATTTTTCCAACACAGCCAGGCCGGGTCTGTCTCGCAAACACTTGGAGAGTGAGAGGTACACCACAGTGAGGGCAGACGTTTTCGGACCAGTGCTTCCGGTTGCTGACACTCCCGAGTAACTGAACGTCTCTGACTCTTCCTGCTCAGCAGACTCTGTGCTAGGTGCCGGACACATGGGCACACTGCCCACTGCAGATACCTCAGCAGGGGAGAAGAGGCAGCCTGCGATGTCTTCAGGCATTTAACCCAGTGTGGAGACTGGGAAAGGCATTTTAGATGGAGGAACTGGGCTGCCACTGTGTGCTTGGAACAGGTGGTAAGGGTCTACCACTGTGCTAAAGGACAAAAGCTGTGTGTACGGAACAGAGGTGGGATAGTATTCTAGACCTGCATGGCTCCAAGAAGTGTGGAGGGTTGGAGGTCTCACTGTGGATGGTGCTTGGCAAAGGTCTAGACTGGCTGGAGAGATGGGGGAAGGGAAGGCAGGAGGCACCTTGACCGCCATACCCAGCTGTGACCATTCTCCAGTAAGCAATGGGAGTCACTGAAGGATTCTGGACAGAGAACAGGCCAGGATTAGCTTCTCTACAAATTGTTCTGGCAGATGGGGTATAAAAGGGTTAATACCAAAGGGACAGAGAGTTTGGGACCTGAACTAGGTGGGACCTGAGGAGCAGAAAAGACCCAAGCAGTGTGCCAGATGTAATCGGCTCATTCGCTGTCATGTCAGAGATGGGGCAGAGAAGAGCCAGCACCATGTCTGCCGAGTGGTAGCTCTGATAGCCACGGCTGGGCCTGTGTGGGTCCCAGAGATGGGCATCTGACAGAGAGACCAACTCATCTCTGGGCCAGAGCAGCCCCTCAGCATCCAACTTCCTGCTGACCTCGAGCTGGCTATCAGGACAGCCCAGGGCAGCAAAAGGAGGCCACTGCTGACTGAGACGGCAGAGTCAACCCCAGCCAACTGGCTAAAGAAAGCCAGAGTGGTAATCGTGATGAAATTGAAGCACCTCATTAATTTCATGGGAGAGGTGGGGAAACACAAGACGGCACCTCCCCCAAGACTCAGTGTTTGCTTGGCCCCAAGACATCCCCACGTGATGTCTCGTTGGGTCTAATTTAAGTATGTACATTTAATGGTTCAGTAAGTAAATTTGTCGGGATTGTTTGGAGTGGTTTGTGCAGTAATTTATGGCTTTGCTGGCTCATGGATGGGCCCATTGGTGGAGTGGTGGTGGCTGTGAGGAGCAGGCTTGTGAGGAGCTTGAGGAAAGAGTGAAGGCAAATCACCCCCAGTGTGCGGACCAGCAAGAGAAGACTGCCTCTCAACACGGAGACACCAGGACCTCATGTGGCCTTGGACACCCCAGAGGTCGCAGGGAGAGCCTGCAACCTTCCTTCCTTGGGTCTTAAGCTCATGATAACACACCCTGTCCCAGGGAAGCTGGGGGTGTGGCTAAGTTGCCAGAGTGCTTGCCTACTCTGTGTGAGGCCCTGGGCTCAATCCCCAGCACCATGTAAAACCTGGTCTCACCCCTGCAATCCCAGAACCCAGGAGGTGGAAGCAGAGGATCAAAAGTTCAAAGTCATCTTCAGCTACATAGTGAATTCTAGGTTAGAGACCCTGCCTCATAAAGAAAGAAGTAGGGGAGAAGAGGAGGGACAGGGAGAGGGAGGAGGGGGAAGAGGAAAAGGGAGGGGGAGGGGGAGGAGGAGGAGCAGGGAGGAGGAGGAGCAGGCCTCTGGGAAGGAGTGTCATAACCAGGCACAAGTCCAGGTACTTTCCATTCACTTGTGCCTGCTGCCAGCATGACTCATCCCCACCAGCTCTGACCAGCTCTGCACCCTGCCCTTCTCTCCCAGCGCTTTCCCAGTCCCCAGCACAATACCCGCTGAGCGCATGCGGCCATGGGGACACTCTTATTGAGAGAGAATGAGAGAGCATGACCAACCAACCAGTGGGCCAGGGGACCCAGGGAAAAATCCTAACAAGGTCTGATTCAGGGCGGAGGGCGCTGGGGTTTGCAGAGGAGGGTCTATTTAGACCTCCAGTCTATCCACCTCACAGAGGATGAGGCAACCCCACGCTTGATCCGAAGGCTTAAGGCTCTTCCCTTCTGTGGAGTTAGAGGGCGAGAGGGCAGAGTGGAGTCCTAAGATTTCTCCAGGGGACAGCTCACAGATGCCCGGGAGCACTGGCTGGCTGGGAGTGGAAAAGCCTGGGCATTGGAGCAGCAAGTCTGCTGTGCCTTGGATCAATCCCTTGAGTGTTTAAGTCCACCATATCCTTTCCTGTCACCTCTGTGGCTTCTCTTTGAGCTCCTTCTCCACAGAACTGACAATGGGTTAAAGAGAGAAGCGTTGTTGCCTGTGCTTGAGCTGACTAACTTCCATCTTGGCCAATGCCAGCTGGGTCCTGGAGCCTCATAGGGGCCAAGGGAGGGTGGGAGTCTGAGACCAGTGAGGTGACCCGCCCAGCCTCCACATGCAGAAGGAGCCCCTCCTCTGTCCAGGTCTGGCTCACTAACATCACTTTCATCCCTACCCCTCTTCCCCCTCCTCCTCCATGATTGTCCCCGACAGAGCAGCTCTAAATAAGCATGGCTACCTCTCGATTTTCCACGGCGGAAGGAGCACTTTGTAGAAAATCTAAAGCTATTTTTCGCTTCCAGACCAGCATTGCTGTGCCCACAATCCTTTCTGCCCCCGCCCCCACCCAAATGGGGACACCCGAAGGAGATACCTGCTTGTTGCAATTCAGCCTTGGGAAAATGCATTTTGCACAGCTAAGCTCAGTAAGGATTCTCTGCAAAGGCCGGGCTGACAGTAGGGGGGACTTTGAGCTCCACCCACCCCTACACCCCAATGACCCTGTCTAAAGTGCTGCTGCTGTCCAGTGACTCTGCTAAGTGGCCCTGCCTCTGGGAGCTCCCCGAGGAGCTCATGGCCCAGGATAAAGGGAACTGGCAGCAGTCCTCTGTCTAGCCACCGCCGATTCCCGTATCAGTTGAGAGCCGCATCGTTGACGCCCTCCTCTTGGCAGCACCTAAATCAAAGTCTAGGCAAAATGGCTGGCTGTGGTGGTATATGCCTATAATCTCAGAGGTAAGGTAGGAGAATCAGAAGTTCAAGGCCATCCTCAGCTACACAGTGAAGCCAGCCTAGGCTGTATGAGACCTTGCCTCCAAAAGCAGAAAAACCACAAACCAAAACAAAAGGCTAGGTAAAGGATCAGAGGTCAACCTTGAAAACGCTGTTCTCTGTCGAGACACAATCTTGTTAGCAAGAATCGCCTCTGACAAGGACTGCTAAGGGTGAGCGAAGTGGGATCCAAGTGTACTGCTGGCGGGAATGTGAAACAGAACAGCTGACTGGACATATAATAGAGAAGGAGGGAGCTGAAGAAATGCCTCAACAGGGAAAGGCACCTGCTGCCAAGCCTGAGGACCTGAGTTCGAACCCAGGATCTATGTGGAGGAAGGGGAAAACCGACCCCTGGAAGGTGTGTCCCTCTGACCTCCACGGCACATGTGTGATCTCTCTCTCTCACACACACACACAAGAAAGTAAATAAATATAATGAAAATTGGAAATAAATAACTAAAACAGGAAATTCTGTTATGTGTGTTTTAGCACAATAAAAAATATGGCCCCACACCTCCCCTAGAAGGGAGAATCGACATTGGGATTATAAATTTTTACTGCCATAATTCAAAAAGGCCAGTAAAGACACATGTGAACAGCCAGGCTCTTTTCAGGCCCCCTACGGAGCCCTGGAGTGGGGGAAGCTGAACTAATAATAATAAAATAATAATATTAAACAGCTATGGGAATAAAATCATCTCTCAGGCTCACATGTGGATAATAGAGAGTTAACTCTTAATAAAATAATAAAAACATAGGAGCCGTGGGAATAAAGATTACGTCCACAGACAACTGCCAGAGACCATATCCATAAAGTAATGGCTGTCCTTTTCATTCCCTTATTTGATTGAACAAGACATAATTGTAGCCAGGCTGTTACTGCATTTCTAGGGGAAGGTAACTGTCAATCAAGATGAAACATGTCATCATTTGTGGATGTCCCAGCCTGACAAGTAGGTCCATATGGTCTGTGAGTGAGCATGGGGAGTGGTGATTTACCACTGTCATGAGCCGAGCATTCTTTGCTGAGACAGTGGCGGATCATGAGGGCCAGACTTCACAGACAGAACCCCTTGGTCGTCCTCTCCTTCAGCAGAAAACTCTAGATAGATGATGCCCTATCTGGAGATCCTGGAAGAGTCCCTTGGCTGGAAAATGTAGGAGAAAGGCTTTCAGAAAGCCCTGAGAGGTGGTCAGAGTGGGTGCCGAGCGCCCAGGAAGGGGACTGTGTTCTGTCATTCTTGCATTCTCAAGACTGCTGTGGCCACAAACCTCCCATCTTTATAAGGATGCTCAAGTCAAAGCCAAAGTGAGCGTGGAGCTGCCTTCTTTTTTACTGTTTCACGTATGTGGATATTTTGCCTGTTCATGTGGCTATGCATGTACATGAGTGTGCATGGCCCTCAGAGACTAGGGCATTGGATCCCCTACAACTGGAGTTAGGGGGTTGTAAGCCGCCGTGTGGGTGCTGGGAATTAAACTCCAGTCCTCTACAAGAGCATCCAGTGCTCTGGACCACTGAGCCACTCTCTAGCCCCTGCTTTATTTTTTTTTTTTAAGTAGGGTCTCTTGTAGCCCAGGCTACCCTCAACTCCCTACAGAGTGGAGACTGACTTTAGACTGATGATCCTTTTGCTTCTTCCTCCTCTGAGCGTCAGGTGACAGGTGTGGGGCAATCAGGCACAGTGCTGGGGACCACACCCAGGGCTTCGGGATGTGAGGCGAGTGCTCTACCAACTGAGCCACACCGACAGCCCCAGCAGTTTGTTTACGAGATTCTTCTGGAAGCCAGAAGGTATGAGATGCCCTTGGACCTTGATCCAGACAGGGCTTGAGGAGTCTCTACCCGTCTTATACCAGAAAGGCAGTGTCTGGGGACCCTCTGACCGCTGCCTCTGTGACTAAGGCAGCTTCATGGGTGATACCCTACCCCCACACAACACGAACAGGACCCCCAAAGCCCAGAGCAGAAGACCCTGGAATTAGAAAAATCCTTAAAGGGGCAGCAACACAGCTCAGGGGGTAAGAGGCACTTGCAGCCAAGCCTGGCAGCCTGAGTTTGATCCGTGAGCCCACACGGTGAGAGGAGAAAAGCAACTCCCACAAATCGCCCTTTGACCTCCACATACGCCCAGGCACCTGAGTGCCCATACAATACACACAAACGATAAATCGATTAAATTGTGCTCAAGTTTTTAAAGAGAAAAGTCCTTGGAGCAGCCCCTCCCCCCCCATCTATCCACTTTCGGATGGCAGCCCTTTGTACCTGGGTCTCCCTCGGGATAACCCAGTCCAGCCTGGTAGTGATCCTTCCTCTCCTCATTCAGCATGCAGCTCTGGCTTCTCTTTTGGAGCCACACAGCCACACACACGTGTACATAAGGATGCTGTTTTGTTTTCAATGCTGTCCCTATGGATGGCATCCCAAGCACATGACGGGGGCTCATTGACCTTAGACAGCAGCCTCTCTCGGTCCCACACTCTCCCCGGTCAATTGAGGGTAGATGTCATCCCTTCAGGTAATTGGGAGCTTGGGGGACTTAAGGAATTTCTGAGGATAACGAGAGAGAGAGAGAGAGAGAGAGAGAGAGAGAGAGAGAGAGAGAGAGAGAGAGAGAGCGCCCACACACCCATGCATACATGCACATGTTCTTTTCCACACACACACATTCCCATGTGCTCACACGTGCTCACACATGCTCACACATGCTCATGCCCATCCTTCAGAGCCCCTCCCTGCACGTGCGTCTCACTTCTTCCAGATCTGATGGCTTCGCCCTCCCTCAAGGTGTCTAAAGCGACCCTCCTTTGTTCCCTCTCCCGTGTGTCCTGAGGATCTGTGCTGCTCCCAGGCAGGACTCTTTTGAAGCACCTTCCTCACCACTTTAAAGGGTGGCCTGACGCTCTTCAGGGCAGTGAATCCATCCATAGAAAGCAGAGAAAGGGATGGGTACAGAGGGCAAGGGAGCAGGTCCAGAGCCCGGAGAGCCAAGATTTGGTATCATTTCTTCCCAACCCTTCCCTCCCCCTGCCCAGACCCTGAGCATCAAACTCTCAGTTAGTCAGGCTTCGAAGATGTGCTCCGGATCCCTTCTAACGCCCAGCCCTAATCACCTCTAAAACAATGCAACAATCAGGTCGTGTTATTCTCAGGTGTGTTTCCTCTCTCCACCTTCCCTCTCCTCTTGAAAGCCTTCTGCTCTGGGAACAGCCCCTCTCCTTCACAGGGCATCCTCTCCAGGGGCAAGGGCACAGCCAGGGTGTGCAGGAGACTGAGCCCCAGCTCTCCCTCCTCTCCCCTCCCCACTGCATCCTGTTCTCTAGATCTGCTGTAACTGACATTTTCCATCTGACAGGTCCTGTTTTCCCTGCCTCCGGTTGCCAGGGCAACAAGTGGAGAGGACCGCAGCCAGGGAGACTTCAGCTGCCTTTTCAAGGCGCCCTGGACATAAACAGCACTTTCCATAATGGAAGCCCTGCATCAAGGTTTTTAAAAGCCAAACAATACAGAACAGGAGGCTGAGGGGGAAAAGGTTGGGGTGGGGCAAGGGACTCCCACTGGTCAGTGTGAGAGTCAGGGAAGAGAGACACAAAGTAGCCCCTCATTCAGAGTTCTAACCCTCTGCCTGACTCCCAGCTCCAGACCCTGCTGCCCCAATACCTTCTGTGACACCAGAGATTCACAGTTATGGCCTTGCCTGCGAGATAGGGTGTCCATCTCAGTGAGGTACAGGGAAGTCTAGGATGGACCTCACCCTCTGGGTAAAAGACACTCTCATAACACCAGGGAGATGGCTCAGAGAACAGAAAGGCTGCCTTGCAAGAATGAGCACTTAGATAAAAACCTAGGCATGGCATGATGAAGTCTATAACCTCAACTCTAGATGGTGGGGAACAGAGGATCCTTGGGGCTCATTGGTGGCCAGCAGTCTAGCCAATCAATGAGCTCCAAGCTCAGTAAGAGACCCTGCTTCAAAAAGTAAGGTGAAGACTGCTTATTCAAAAGTCTGCATCCTGAAATTTTGAGAAATAGCAGATATAAAGATTAGAGGATGGCCATGGCCTCATGGCCCTATGGCCCCATGGCCCCCATGACCCTATGACCCCCATGGCTCCCATGGCCCCCATGACCCTATGTCCCCATGACCCCCATGACCCCATGGCCCCATGGCCCCATGGCTCCCATGGCCCCCATGACCCCCATGACCCCCATGGCCCCCATAACTGCTGTGGGATGTTCTATATGGCAAATGTGTTGCTCTGATTGGTCAATAAATAAAATACTGATTGGCCAGTGGCTAGGCAGGAAGTATAGGCAGGACTAACAGAGAGGAGAAAAGAAAGAACAGGAAGGCAGAAGGGGTCACTGCCAGCCATCGCCAGGACAAGCAGAATGTGAAGATGCCAGTAAATCACGAGCCATGTGGCAAGGTATAGATTTATGGGAATGGATTAATTTAAGCTATAAGAACAGTTAGCAAGAAGCCTGCCTGGCCATACAGTTTGTAAGCAATGTAAGTCTCTGTGTTTACTTGGTTGGGTCTGAGCGGCTGTGGGACTGGCGGGTGACAAAGATTTGTCCTGACTGTGGGCAAGGCAGGAAAACTCTAGCTACAGATAACCTTTGCTGCTAGCTTTATAAAAAGCAACACAGAGCTGGAGGAGCAGCTCCGTGGTTGAGAGCATGCCTTGCTCTTGCCCGGGACCTGAGTTCCATTCCCAGCACCCACATTGGATGGCTACAACTGACTGAAACTCCAGCTCCAGGGAATCTGCTGACACCTTCTGGACTCCACAAGCACCTGCATGCAAGTGAGCAGACACACACATACATATGCACACATACACACATGTACATACACACACATAGATACACACACACTCACACATACGCATATACACATACACACATATACACATACGCACACATATACACACACATACACACATATATACACACACATACACACACATACACACATATAACACATATACACACACATATACACATACACATACACACATATACACATTACACACACATATACACACACATACACACACACATATACACACACATACACACACACATATACACATACACACACATACACACACACACATAACAAATACACACATTTTAAAAAGCTGTGCAGCCCAGCCCCCTCCCCATTTTCCTCCCAGCACTGAGCATTCAGCTGGGGGTCTCACACACACACTAGTCAGGAGAGCTCCACCAAGAGCCAATCCTCAGCTCTGCTTTGATTCTGAGGTGGGCTCTGACAAGCACGCCCACCAAGCCCAGCTTCACAGACAGCTAACACCACAGAGGGTGTAAAGAGACCTTCTGTCCCCTGTCCCCAGTCCCAGTGCATGGAGATTGTCTGGGAAGTAGGCTACCACAGAACTGACCAGTCAGGGCTGGGTGACACCCACCGGGGAGGGGGAGGTGAGGCACCACACGGAGGAGCAGCCGGGTTGTGGCCAGGGGAAGGCCCAACCCCAGAACAGCAGGCTGGGCCCATCACGGTGTGCGTGGACAGCAGTAGTGAATGAGGGAGGAAGGACGGAGCCTCAGAGCCAGGCGGCAGGCCAGGTCAGGGCCTAGAAGTCCAGCAGGTAGAGAAGACCTCACTGGCTCCCATCCGAGGGGGTTGAAAAGGCAGCAGGCAGCTTTAGGGCAGAGTGGGCGGAGCAAAGCAAGGGCAGAGGGCTTCCGAGGGCTGCACCTAGGATTTGGTCAAAAACTACATTTTAACTACATCCTGGGCTCTTTCCTCAACTCACTAGCCCACTTCCCTTCTTCGAGGTGCTACCCCACCCCCTGCTTTTTAAAATCTGTACTGGTGTTTTGACTGCATGTGTGTGAGTATGTGCCCCGTGTGTGTGCCTGGTGCCCAAGGAGACCAGAAGAAAGCGTTAGATCCCCTGGGACTGGAGCTACGGAAGGCTGTGAGCCACCATGCAGGTTCTGCACCAGGTCCTCTGCACCAGGTCCTCTGCAGCAGCAACCAGTGCTCTTAACCACTGAGCCACCTCTCCAACACCCGCTTTCCCCTTTCTTAATGAGCTGCTTCTTGTCCGTGTCTAAAAGGTATGACTTTTTCTCTGTCTTTTCCTCGTGACTGCTGGGATTTTTGCCTAATCCATGCTCTCTCTTAAGCTCTAATAGAGTAGTCCGTGGGCTCAGAATAAAAACCGCAGGACCCCCTCCCCAAACCAGTTGTCTAAAACTGCTGTGAGGGGCTGAGGGGGTGAACATGGGCACCCGGTGGAAGCCAGGGCCTTTGTGAGAGACAGACCAAGGCAAGGCTCTGGGGCAGATGCCAGGATGGGAGCCAGAACACGATGGGTCTCTGTCCACCCCACGAAGGTCCCAGCCTCTACCCAGATCCTCCCATCTTGGCTGTGGGACAGATGACATTGGACTTCCTTCCTGATCAGCCATCAGCTTCTGTCCCTCGTTCTCCGGAGGGACTTTCAGACCACAGCTCCTGAGATGCTGGTCCCATTGACAGAGTGTGTGGATTGTTTAACTCGTGGCCTAGGGGTACTCAGGCATCCTTCTGGGCAGCCTGCCCTGGGGTCTGGCTTGGATTTGAAGCCCCCTTTCAGTCATCATTGACATGTGCCAAGGGGACAACTCATTCATGTTCCCCTTGAGCATGTGCTGTGGGGTGCGGTTCAGGATGTCCTCCAGGCACCCCAAGAGTACCAAAGCAGTCATAGGGAGGAGAGGAGCAGCTGGGAGCTGATAGCAGCCAGGCCTTTAAGGAAACATAAAACTCCCTGCTGCTTTTTTTTTTTTTTTTCCCCAGAAGCAAAGGAAGCTGACGTACTAGCATTAGGAATACCAAGTTCATCTGAGGAGACAGTGTGTGTGTGTGTGTGTGTGTGTGTGTGTGTGTGTGTGTGTGTGTGTGTGCGTGCTGGGGGAGGGTCATTGCATCGTCCAGGTGGCCAAATCCTAAGGGAGAAGAATTACCGTGTGCTTCACTTGCACTGAGTGTTTGAATTTGCCAGAGTTTTTACTTTCATTTCCTTCACCACAACCCTGCATAAGGGGCATGGGGGGGGGAGGGTGGGGAGGAGGGAAAAAGGAAGGGAGGGAGGAAGGAGGGAGGGGAGGAAGGAGGGAGACAGGGAGGGAGGCAAAGAGGCAAGCAGGGAGGGGGGAAGGCAGGCACACAGGGAAGGCATGTGTCTGTCTACCTTCAAACACACAGGGCTTAGCTCACTGAATGCATTGTCCAATGATTACAAAAGGAAACTGAGGCCTGGGCTATTGGATCAGCAGTCCCACAGGCCAGAAGAAGAACAGACTCACAAAGGGGAGTTTGGAACTTCTAGGTCATGACTCGTCTCAGGTGATCCCCTTCCAAAAGACCCCTTAACAATGGTGGCCAAGATGAGATGGCCCCCATGGACTCATATGTTTGAATGGTCGGCCCATAGTGCCACTGTTAGGAGGCATGGCCTTGTTGGAGTAGGTGTGGCCTTATTGGAGGAAGTGTTTCACTATGGGGACAGGTGTTGAGGTCTCATATGCTCAAGCTATGCCCAGTGTGGTAGACAGTTCACTTCCTGTTGCCTTCGGATCAAGATGTAGAACTCTCAGCTCCTTCTCCAGCACTATGCCTGTCCCATGATGATAATCTACCAAACCTCAGAAACAGTTAGCCAGCCCCAAGTAAATGTTTCCAAAGAGTTGCTGTGGTCATGGTGTCTCTTCACAGCAATGGAAACCCAAACTAAGACAAAAGGTAATGGCTTATATCGGATTCATACTCTAGTTTACAGTAGAACGAAGTTGAAGTGGGAATCAAGGATCAGGCTGAAGGGTAGAGAAATGAGTCAGTCCTTAAGAGCACTTGTTCTTGCAGTGGACCCGGGTCTCTGCTTCCACATGTGATCTGACACAACCTTCTGGCTTCTAAAGGCATCAGGCACACACAAGGTGCACAGACATACATGAAGGTGAAACACTAATACACATAAAATGAAATTAGTAATAAATTTGAATAAAACTATTTAAACCAGGCTTAAGGACCTGGGAGGTGGCTAGATTGGTAGAGCTCTTGCCTAGCATGTATAAGGTCCCAGCATCTCATAACACAGGTGTGGTGGTACGTACCTATAATCACAACACTGGAGAGGAGTAGGTATGAGGATGAGAAGTTACATATCATGTTCAAGACCAGGCTAGCTAAGGAAAACTGTCTAAACAAACGAACAAAGACTCAGACTATGGAGGATCCCAGATACCAACATCAGAAGTTCCAACTTTTTCCAGGACTGGTGGGGACAAAGCAGTAGACAGAATGCCACCTACCCTCAACAAAGACCACTATGTGTCTACATCTGAATTCCTGGAGCCTGTGAATATGGTTGATTTGGAAGCAGTGTGCAGGTACAATAACTCACTCCACAAGGCACAAGATGAGAGCAGCTGGTGGCCCTAAACTCCATCACGCGGGGGGGGGGTGTCCTTGTGAGACACTGGCAGATGGTGATGGGCAGACAGACATGTGACCACAGAGGCAGACACTGGAGGCAACCACCAGCCAAGGAACACAGTATCCATCACAGCAGGAAGAAGCAAGAAAGAGTCCTCTCCTGATGCCCCCGAAAGGACATATGCCTGCCATGTTTCAGGCTTTAGCCAGACACCAGAACTGGGCTGCCCCATCATTTACAGCAGCAGAACACTAATGTGTAGATGGACTACATGACACTCATCAGCTCCTCTCCTCCGTGCATGTCACCTACGTGGACCAGGGACCAACCTCGGCCTCGCCCAAGTCACACAGTCAGTGAGCATGAAGGGCCAGAGCCCAGGTGTCCTTACACCAACCAGGCTCTCCTTCCACACAGTAGAAAACCTGGGACTGTGCCCCCCCCCACTCCATCTACTCCAACCTCTACCTTCTATTCCTCTCAGGGACTCTACTCCTCAGGGTCTGTTCCAACAAGGCCATACTTCCTAACAGTGCCACTTCCTATGGTATGCTGACCTGATTTTCACCAGTAAAGTAAGGACCCAAAAGAAATATGAGTTGGTTTGTTGTTGTTGTTGTTGTTGTTGTTGTTTTAATCTATTTAAGTCTGGAGAGTTAACTCAGTGAGGTGCTTGAGTTGTAAGTGTAAGGACCTGAGTTTCATCCCCAGTTCGACTGACATAAAAATTCTAGGCATGGTGGTGTGTAGAATCCCAGCACCAGCGAGAAAAAGACAGGAGTGTGCCCAGGATTCACTGGCCAGTCAGTCTAGCCCAATCAGTGAACTCCAAACCAGCAAGAACCCTGTCGAGGAGCTGAATGGTGTTCCCAAAGGTGGTACCCAGGGTCGTTCTCTGGCCTCCATGTGTATGAGCATACACACACATGTGCGAACACACATATGCACACAGTAAAAATTCTGCTTTAAAATAAATAGGGAGGGTTAGAGAGGGAGGTCTCAAACTCTAGAAATATGCCCCACCTTTTCTGGCCATATTGCTGTGGTCATTGGTCTCCACGGCTCTCCTGGGGTCATGATTAAGGATGTGGGGCATGGATACCAGCTCTGAGGTCACCACCAAGGGCCTGAAGGAGAAGAAGGAAGTTGCGGAGGAGACAGAGAGTAGAAGAGACAATGTGAGGTGAACTTGCTGATGGGGATGCTCAGGAGAAAAATAGAGAGCAGGAGGCTAACAACGAGGCGGAGGAGGAGAGGGTGACGGTGAGGACAAGGATGGAAACTGAGGCAGCTAACGTCAGGTAGCAGCTGAAGATGATGAGGATGTTGACACCAAGAAACAAGAGACAGACTAGAGTGACTGGGCAGCCACGATGGAAGGTTAAACTCCCTCGCTTGCCATCTCCGACTCTAAACACCGTCACCTTGGAGTAGAGACGCCAACCCACCCAGCCTCCCGAGAATTTGCAACAGGGAGGAAAAGAACACAAACTGCCAGGACCCTGCTTTTCCTCTTTAAAGGACTTTAAAGGTCAACTCTAGTGACGACAGTGACCGAGCCAGCCTTCAGAGTGTGCTCTGTCCTATTTCTTACTTTTCTTACAACATAACCATGTTCGTTATAATCTCAAAAGAGGGATTTCTTTAAACATTAGAAACAACAACTATAAAAAAATCTTACTTTGAGTGTTCCAGGAACTTTTTTGTGTATGAATCTAGCTGCACTGTAAGTGGTTAGTTTGTATGAGATGGTTTAAAAAGCCAAAGATAAAGTGTTCTTTTTTCTTTGCCTATGAAGCCGCTGGGGTTTTCTTGGGTTTGGCATCTGTTGATGTATGTGTGGAACTGTGTCCAACAATAAACTGGAATTTTGTTTTGTTGAGTTGTTCTTTAGAAAACAAAGGCTATGGGGAGGGATCTGAGAATTACTGGGACCCATCCCCTTCTCAGGATGGCTCGTCTTTGGAGGTGAGGACCAAATGCTTCAGGGATCATTTTTTTTTGTGGTGGTTTCTTCCTGGGGGTACCATGAAGAACAAACTCAATAAAATAAAGTAATATATTCAGCAAAATGTTAAGACCTCATCCAGATCTCTATGCATGAGGACATGATGGTGGTGGTGGTGGTGGTGGTGGTGGTGTGGTGGTGGTGGTGATGATGATGGTGATAATGTCAAAATCAACAATAATGGTGATTATTGTGATGCTGATGAAGTGGAAGATGCTGAAGTCTATAATGATGCTGATAACAATGACAATAAAGATCACAGTAGAATGGTGATAAAGATTGTAGTGGCAGTGGTCATGGTGGTGGCAGTGGTGGCGGCAGCAGTGGTGAGTGGTCATGATGGTGGTGATGGTATGGCTGTGGTGGTGGTAATGAGGACAGTGATGGTAATGGTGATGGTTGTGTTTGGATGATGTTAGGGGGTGATGGTGGTGATGATTGTAGTGGTAATGGTGATTATCACATTGAAAAAACATGATTTCATTGGGCAGGACTCAGAAATCATGGGACTTATTTGGGATATTGGAGAAGAGTCCACACTCTGATCTGACCAGGTGAAACAGACTTATTGATCACATCAGGACAGCACTCACAATGCCCTCTGTTGTCATACAATCCCAAGGCACCTTCCTCCCTGGGGCATGGCCATCCATCCATCAGCCCTATCTCTTTCCCTTCCTGTCTAGCCACCTCACCCCAGGGATCCGATGGAACAATTTGCCTCTGTCCTGGTGACTGTGCACCTGTCCCCTCCAGTTCTCCATCCTGCAGCAGATTCCCAAGTGTTGCTAAAAATACAACCACATGACACATGCAGCTTCTGACACCAGCAAAGGCAAGAGAACAGCATCGCCTTCCAGCAACTCGGAGTCAGGCCAGGGGACACGCGGAGTGAGTGGAGAGCGGCTTTCACCCAGCTGCAGGGGAGGAAAGGCATCTGCATCCTGAGCAGGACACCTTGTCACATCACTGCCCAGGCTTCGTCGGCTTCACCCTCTGGGTCTCTCATGGAAGTGGACTTCAGGTCTGTTGCTCTGAGATCTCCGCCTGCTGTCTGAAGTCTCAAGGTCAGATGTCCACTGTATCCCCAGCTCCCTTCAGTGTGGCACCAGCAGATGCTGGAGTGCTGGATAGATCCAGGCTCTGCGAGAGTGAACATCATCTCCCGAAGATGAAGAGACGAGACCAGGTTCAGACAGCCTCAACTTCCCTAGTGTTCAAATAGAGCATCAGCAGCCACCCCGAGAGTGTGATATGAGGATGAAGGAAGGGTGAACATGCCTCATCATCAGTCCTATGCCCAGCCTAGGAACAGGCCAATTAGTGCTGTGCCTTGTTAGCATGGATGAGCACACTGTCCCTATAGACTTCCCCATTCAGAGCCGGCCCAGCTCTGGTCTCTCAGGGTCTCACAGCTATCCTGTCTTACCACACATCTGCATCTTCAGTTCTTTTCCTTCCGGAGCACCCTAGCCCTGAGTCCAGAGATGGTTGAAAGACCAACATGAACTCCCACCCAGAAACAATGTCTGGAAAAGGGTGAACCTTTAAGGAAGGACTCTCTTGCCGGGCGGTGGTGGAGCACACCTTTAATCCCAGCACTCGGGAGGCAGAGCCGGGAGGATCTCTGTAAGTTCAAGGCCAGCCTGGTCTACAGAGCAAGATCCAGGACAGGCACCAAAACTACACAGAGAAACCCTGTCTCGAACCCCCCCCTCAAAAAAAAAGAAGAGCTCTCTTTAGTGGGGCCCTTGATAGGTCAGGCACTTTCTTAAATTATTATTTACTGTGATGGTTTGAATGAGAATGGCCCCCATAGCTCATATGTTTGAATGCTTGGTCTCCAGTTGGTGGAACTGTTTGGGAAGGATTAGTATGTAAAAGGATGGTTCTCTCCTGCCTGCCAGTCCTAAATAACCACACAGAGGCTTAATATTACTTATAAATGCTCAGCTGGTAGCTCAGGCTTATTACTTACTAGCTCTTACACTTAAATTAACCCGTAATTCTTAGCTATATTTAGCCACATGGCTTGGTACCTTTTCTCAGTACAGCATTCTCATCTTGCTTCCTCTGCTGGTGACTCCTGACTCTGCTCTCCTTCTTTCCATCATTCTCAGTTTGGATTTCCTGCCTAACTTCCTGCCCAGCTACTGGCCAATCAGCAGTTTATTAAACCAATTAAAGAGGACAAATATTTACAGTGTACAAGAGGATTGTTTCACAGCAGGAGGTGTGGACTTGTTGGAGAAGGTGTGTTATTGAGAGTGACCTTGGAGGTTTCAAAAGCACATGCCATTGGCAGTTGGCTCTCTCTCAGCTTCCCGTTGTTGTTTCAACATGTGAGCTCTCAGCTGCTGCTCCAGCATCATGCCTGCTGCCACCATGCTCCCCGCCATGGTGGTCACGGACCACCAAGCTTAGGCTTGTCCCACAAGTCTTTTAACTTAATTTAACCTGTTTCTCTTCATCTATGCTTTGCCTCAGGGCTTTTTACCTTCCTTTCATTCTGTATGTCCTACTTTCCTGCTTCCTCTGCGTCTGTCTGTCTGTCTAGCCCCTGGTGTCTCCCTGTCATCTCCTTTTCTTTCTTCCTTTTTCTTTCTTTCTTGAGCCTAGATTCCTCCTCTTACTCTCCCTGCCCCAAAGCTCTGCCTATACCTCTTCCCTTGCTATTGGCTGTTATTAGACCAATCAGGTCCCTTAGGCAGGCAAGGTGAAACAGCAACACATCTTTGCATAGTTAAACAAAGGCAACACATCTTTACATAGTTAAACAAAGGCAACACATCTTTACATAGTTAAACAGAACTTCCACAACACAGATCTGTGCTCAAGCATAAGATGTGGATGAGCCTTTGGAAGTTCCATGGGAAATCTGTTCTGTTTCAACTGGAGCCGAGGGTGGGACAACTGTCCACATCCATAGAGACCATTGCCTTCTCATGGGTGTCTCCACCTCAGATTCACAGTCACTCCATGCATTACACTGCACAGCTTCCATCAGCGCACAGGGCAGGGGGTGGGTTGGGGAGAGACTGGGTGCCAAGTGGGGCACAATGACTCTCAGCGACAGTGAAGTCCCCAGACTCAGCATGGTCCACGAGGTATTGTTCATCCATTCTGTGTTTAAGGGAAGCACTTGGTGTCACGGTGGATAATGAGACATGGTCCGGGGGAGTCAAGGAGAAGACAAAAGACCACAAAAGGTCACCTCACTCCTGACCTGAGCAATGGCAGAAAATAGCGAGATGATAATGTTGAAGAAGTCACCACACACTCTGTCGGCATGGCTACAAAGAGTGCTGGGTCCTCTGGTGGCCCTCTGACAGCAGACCTGACCACTGACAAAGATGGCTGAGGAGACAGGTGGCGTCATGATCCTCACCGGCCATGGCCATGCCAGGGTCTCAGCAGGTGCAGCTGTTGGAGTCTATGTCACTGAAGAACTTGAGTTCTGTAGGTTGTGAAATCCTGATTGGTGGACCAAGACCTACCCAGAGGCAATAGTGTGGGTGCAGGGACAGGACCCCAGCCATAGCTTGGCTTTGGGATAGGAGGTGTCTGTAGGTTGTGTTCTGCTGAGCATGACATCTTCAGTGTCTTGGGAGCTTGTGGTCCCACGGCCAGTGGCTTCTAAGGGTAAGTACTAGAGACATTGAAGCAGTAGCTACCTCCTCCTTCCTCCTCCTCTTCTTCCTCTTCCTCCTCCTTCTTCTCTCTCTTTCTCTCTCTCTTTCTCTTCCTCCTCCTTCTCTCTCTCTTCTCACACACACACACACACACACACACACATGCTTGCACACATACACGCACTCACACATCCCTTCAGAGACAAGTCAATTGCTGTAGTGTGCCTATTTGAGAGTGCTGGGAAGACCACACAAGGAAGAACTGAGCCCCCACCCTCAACCACCTGACACCTACTGTCTTCTCTCTCTTAGAAGCCCGCCCTCTGATCCCCAGCTGAGCCCTGAGAACTCCAGCTCTGCTGAGTGAGTCTTGACAGAGCCCACTCAGGAGAGCTCAACTTAGGATCTCACCTACATTGCTAACCCTGCCCAGCCACAGCTCCAGGACTCCCTGGGTGACAGAGAGTGTGAAATGTCACATGGTCATCACTGCTTCAACTTCTAGACCCCGTCTCACTGTGGTAGATAATGAACCTGGGGAGATCTGGTTCACACACTTGCCCCTTCCCAGCCCTGGCAGCAAGCGCCTCTCCTGGCTGCTTCTTCCCTCACAGTTCACTGCCCTTCAGCGGCCTTGTCTTCACCAACTCTCTCTGCTTGGGCATCCTTGATACCTTCTTACCTAGCCCCTCCACTGAGGACAGCGGGAATTTTTAATGAGATACTTGTCAGGGTCTTGTTTGTTTGGTTTTGTTTTTTCTTTGTTGTTGTTAATTCAGATGTACCTGTTTCACCCTTCAGTTCTACAATCCGAGCAGAGTCTGAAGCAATGCAGAGTGGAGGGGTAAGGGGAGGGGAAATGCCCAAATTATCAGAAGCCAAGGCACCCTAAAAGCTACTTTGTATGGAGAGAACACAGTCAGCAGATTCTCATTAGCTCCCACCTCTGGAAACTTCCGCTCTGAATTCTGTGCTGCTCTGATGGGCACGCTCTGCAGGAAATGGACAGAAGCCCGGGGCAGCAGTAACATGCATGCATGTGTGCATGTGTGACCTGAACCTGCCCTCCTGTTCTCTATGTTCAGCTTCTCTATGTTCACAAAGAGCTAAAGAGAGCCAGGAGGGAGCCCCTCTGCACAAGAGGGGCACTGATCCCCAGGGCTAGCCCCGAAACCACCACCACCCCTGCAAGCCACTGGAAAGCATTAAACCATACAGTCGGGTAGTTGCTCAGGCGAGAGCTTGTTGGGTGTGCTCTGTACACCAGTGTCACCCCACAGGCACCCTTTATGACTGCCAGGCACAGCCCCTTCCTCAGTGTAAGCCATACAGCTGACTACCCTGTACCCTATGCCTAAAGTGTGTGGGACCCTGAAGGGTAGGAAGGCCTATAATTAACCTTGAGTCAAGAACAAGGACTGCACCCCAGAATGAGGTTAGTTCTCAAAGAGGCCACATCTGACTCCAGAGCTAAATGCAACTTTTAGTTTTTTTAAATATTTAAAACTATTTTTCAAATAGTAATTTTTAAAGTACTACTGTTATTATTATTATTATTACTATTATTATTATTAAAATTCTGACTTTATCAGCACCTGAGAGATAGCTCAGCAGTTAAGACTGTTTACTGCTCTTACAGAGGACCTGAGTTCGGTTCCCAGCACCCACACCAGGCAGCTCACAGCTGCCTGTAACTTAACTCCAGGAGACCTGATGCCCTCTTCTGGCCTCTGCAGGCACCTGCACTCATGTGCACATACCCCCCATACAGACACACACACAGGTGCATACACACACACACACACACACACACACACACACACACATGGGTACACACACACGTACACACAAATGTATTTTAAAAATAAAGTAATTTTTAAAATTCTGTTTTTATCCTAGTGCCAAACCAGCTCACTCTCCTCACATCTCTGGGACAAATATCATAGTGGTCTTCTGGTTAGTTCACCCCTGTCTACATTTCTCTAGGAGCCGCCTTCCAGACTGGTGCCAGGCCAGCCTCACTGAGTTTAGCCAAGAGAATAGCAAATGAGACACAGACACTCTTCAAGTTCTTGTGCATTATGCAGCCTTGGCTCACCTGGCCTCACAAGGATAAGAGGCCACGTGAGGCCAAGAGATGCCCAGATTACCCAGTTTGTTCCCTGCCTAAACTCGGGTGAGGCCAGCTCAGCTCCTCACCCCAATCCGCCCCCCACCAGATGCACCTACAGACCAGGAAAACAGGCCCAGGAAGTAGCAGCCCAGCTGACCACAAAGAATGACTGGAGCTATACGCCATTGCACTGGACGCCATTGTACTTGAGGCTCTTCCTACCCTCTGTCTGTGTCACTGAGGGGCAGAAACTACTAGGTTTGAATTTGTCATTTAATGCCTGAAACAGGACAGCAGTTGAACAAAGTGTGCACAAACACATGTATGCACATACTCCCTACATATGAGTTTAAATGCACACATAAAAGTGCACACACATGCTGGAGTGCATGCATGGCAGGTGCATGAACCTCAAGCCTGTCCCTGCGGTGACCCTGATTCCCATCAGGACCTTCATCATCAGAGCCATGGCACCTGATGCCATCACCGCTGTAACCATGCTGTGATTTCCGGCCTTCCAGAAGGTCACATAAATCACAGCTAAGATGCAGTCACCCCTTGTCGATCTTCAACACCACAGACGACGGACGGAAGGTGGAGACAAGGACTCCCCGGCGCTTTCTTGGCTAGCTCTGTGCACACATCGCAAGAGACTCCCTGGAAGTAACAGTTTGGGTCTTAGAGGGCAACAGACTAGGCTACACTTGATGCTTCATCTAGGCACAGAATTTAGGGGACCCCAGACGTCTGTGAGGGACACCTCTTTCCAACCATTACAGGACACTCCTGCTGGGACCCACGTGAGCTCAGGTGGATCAGAGTTTCTCACTGTCGCCTGGGGGACTCAAAGTCTGTGTGAGTCTGAGAAACAGTGGTCAACTCCTGGTGCCTTGTAGTCCCGGGGTAGGCACACTCAAGGAACACCTGGAGAGAGCACCACAGAGCTGCTGGGGACCACAGGCAGGTTCTGCTCCTAGAGCAGCCCACACCAGAGCACCTCTCTTCAGATGGGCGGGCCAGACAGAGCCAGGCCCAGGGGCAGAAGGAACAGTTTTATTCTGCCGTTGTGTGCAGCACTGTCGTGAGCCCAGGGCCTCCTCCACACTGGGCGAGTGTTCTGCTTGAGCTGTGACCCCAGGCTCCAGCCCTTGAGTCCCCAACCCGGTAGCTGCAGGTCATACGGATGCCTGCCTCCAGCCCTTGGGAACATCTGGGAGCCCGAAACACTCAACTTGGTTCTCAGTCCCAAACGTGGAACTCAGTTTCCTGAGAAACGCTCCAAAATCACTGGCCTCGATAAAGTGTTGCTCCAGGCACCGTCCCACGCTGGCTGAGAGGCAGAACAGTGCCACAGTGCCCTAAGATTATGAGGAGAGCTTTACCAACGCACATAAAACGCTTTAGTGCTCAGCCGCATCCACACGACACTCTCTCCCGGGTTATTTCTAAGTTTACAATGTTTAAGAAAATTTAGCTCGGGGCTGGAGAGGTGTCTCAGTAAGAGCACTTGCTGGGAAAGTCTGGGGACCTGAGTCTAAACCTAGAGAACCCACATAAAAAGGCAGACATGGCCACGCTTTTAACGCCAGCACCATGGGGGAGGAGACAGGACAGCTAGAGTTCGCTGGCTGCCAGCCTAGCTCCATGTTTAGAGAGACAGTCTGTCTCTGACAGAGCTGGACACTTGAAGACCCCCTTTAGCCTCAGCACATGCACACGTGTGTGCATTTACCAAAGACACACACACATCACATACACGTGCACAAAATAAAAATCTTTTTAGATGACTGCTTAACCCAGTATTATTTACAACAGCAAAAGAAATGGGAAATAACAGTTGCGGCTGGGGAGGTGGCCCACTGGGTTGTGCCCAGTGGAGAAAAAAAAAAAACCACTTGCTACCCAAACACGAGAACCAGAGTTCGGATCCTCAGAACACGTGCAAACATCAGGCAGATGTGGGAGCCACTTGTAATTCCAGGACACAGGAGTCAGACACAGGGGCGACGTGGCTAGCAAGATTAGCCAGAATTGGTGAGTTCCAGGTTCAGTGAGACCGCCTCGGTAAATATAGTGATCCGGAAAGTGATCCAGGAAGACACTTGGGCCTCCATACACACACATGCAAGTGTGCACATATGTGTACAGACATGTACGCACACACACACATCCACACACGCCACAGATACATGCAAAAAAGACAAGGAAAGAAATTGGTAACTAGGGCCCAAAAGAAAGTGAACAGGTGGGGCTTTAGAGAAGGCTCAGCACTTAAGAGCACGGGTTGCTCTCCCAGAGGACCCAGGTTCAATTCCCAGCACCTACATGGCAGGTCACAACTGTAACCCCAAGAAATACATGCAGGCAAAATACCAATACACATAAAATAAAAATAAATAAATTATTTTTTTAAAAAGTGAACCAAGCATTCAGCCAAGCAAATGAAGGGGTGTAACTGACAAGGCAGTGGTGAATAGCAGATTCTCTACTTGATTCATCAATGAGAAAGCAAGAAAGAGAAGAAAAAGAAGCACACAATAGTTGAAGCAAATGTTAAACTGACTGTAAGATGGTAAATTCAAATCAAAACAAATCAGCTACTATATTAAATGTAAATGAACTAAATACTCCCATTTAAACATCATGATGCCCAGCTTTAATTATTTAAAATCAAACTCTATGCTCCTTATAACACCACAGAGGTGCTGAGTGTGCAAGGGTGAAGTGGAAACAAGAGGTGTCCTTCGGGCTCGCACAAGGCACATCTCATGGGGGCAGGTGATGCCAGGAGGCAGGGTTCCTCCACGGTGCCGGTGTGTGTGGTGTAGGGAAGCCAGCATTTCCTTTGGGATAGGATATTATTATTCATACCTCACTGATGAAGCCCATCATGGCCTTTCTACCTCAGGGGACCAGGAAGTAGGGCTTCCCCTGTGATTGAAGGTAGCCCACGACAGTGTCCCCCACGTGGCTAATCCAGCAGTGGGGGGGCGGGTAGCAGCACACACTCTGTGGTCAGGACTTCATCAAAACCATGTCGTATTGGTTCATTTCTCTATCACCACAGACTTCCCCTCAGCCAACCCACAGGAACATCTGAACCATTGGCCATCGCCTTAGTTGGTCAGTTGCCATCAAGGTTTCAAAGGTGGGGAGATGATGGCTTTGGTTCAGCTGTGAGCTAGTCTAATGGTCTGTGAAGATCCTGTGTGCATCTGGGAGGCAACAGGGTATGGGGATCAGAAACACAGAAGGTGAGCTTGTCCTTGAGAAAGAAACTTAGGAATTGTCTCTGCCATCTCATGGTCCCAGGGATGCGTAACAAACCAGCCCTCCTTTAAAAGAGCCATTTTGCTAAGCATCTGTATGAGTCACACATGTGGATGGAGCAGTGTGGGTGTCTGGGACAGCAGCTGAACTTCCAGAGTGGAGCTCTGGAAGAGGCTCCGGTGTAGGGGTTGGTGGGGGTGGGTCTCAGTCTTCATCTGACTCAAAATACAGTGGAACATGGAGAGCCAGGTGAGTCCCCTGGAGCCTCTGGCTGCCCTCATCCTCCTCTGTCTGGCTTTGCTCCCAATGAGGGGACCACAGAGACCCTCAGGAGTCCCTAAGACATGGGCTCTGCTCTCTTCTGGAGACTCATTCACACTCCTACACCCCACTACATTCAGAGGGGCAAAACACCCCTGAATTCTCAGGCACTCACACACACACACACACACACACACACACACACACACACCTTTTTTCACACATGTACATTCAAACCCACAAACACATTCTCATATATATTCATTATCATGTATTTGTATATTCACACATAAAAAGGCAAGGCTCAAAAAATTAATTATTTAAAAAGGCAAGGAACGTATATACACCCATGCATTGGCATGCACACTCATCTGCATTTACACACTCGTGCATGCACACCCTTTCTGAGCAGACACCACAGGGCCTCTTGCTCAATGGGCGTGGAAGCTTGTCCCAGACTAAAAGACCAACAATCCAGAGCCAGAGCGCATGGTTCCTCTCCAACTGCCAGGTTTGTTGGGAGCCGAGACAGGAGAGGGAGGAAGGCATCTGCAGACTCTCCCTAGGAAAGTGACCATAGCCAGAAACTTCCCAGAATTCCTAAGAATACTCCCTCCCCTCTCCACTGGCTAGGAGGGTGATGTCCCTGTAACTCTCCACTGGGTCAAAGGGGGTAAGAGAGGGTCCAAATCATGTCCCCTCCCTCCTTCCACAGGGTAAGGACAATGCTCTGCTCTGGAGGTCTAGGCTGCTTTATCCTGGAACCTTGATGGCACTGTGGGTTCTGCTCCAGCCACCTCATCTGTGCCCATCTGTAAAATGGGCTCACTAAAGCACAGTCATCCAGGCCGTTTATGGAGAGTCCCACAGCTGGTCAGGCCACAAAAGCCACTCCTAACCTGTCAACACAAGAATGGTCAAGTCCTGTGTTGAGAAGCCTGTTTTCTGCTGATTGAGAGGGAGAGGTAGCAGGTTCGGAGAAGAGAGGAGATGCCCAAGAGCCAGCCCAGCAGCTCTGGAAATGATTGCTGGGGCTCAGTGAGGTGGAAGAGGGCAGCAGGAGGGAGGCCTGGGCAAGGGAAGTTCCAGAGAGGAGAGAACTGGGCGGTGCCACCATTTCCTCCTGGCTGGACCCCAGGGCCTAAGCATGCAGGGCAGCCAGAGCTGGCCACCTCCCACCTCCCACCACCAATGGTTTCCAGGAAAGGCTCAGTTGCCATGGCAACATCCATCCAATTACTCTGCTCTGCAGAAAATCGCTCACCAGCCAACTTGGCTGGAACTCATCCCCGCCGAAGAACAAGTCCCACCTTTGAGGTCCGGCCTCACTGTGGCCAAGAGTGGAAGGGAGAAGTAGAGAGGCGGGCCGGGGCACACAGGCCACAAGAGAGACGTCACAGGGCCAGAGACTGTAGCAGAGAGAAGCAAGCCTTCACAGACCACAAATGCGCTCCACGGGTTTGCAAGCCTACAGAGCAGGATCCTCCCAAGGGGCCCAAAGGACAGCAGGACAGGAAAACCCGGGGGCCATTCTGTTCTGTTTAACCAGCTTTGCTGAGGGCCAAGCCCAGCCACTGAGAATGCAGAGGTACCTGCAATGTCTTCCTGGACGGTGTGGCATCCAGAAGGAAGGGGCTGGTAAAGTGATCATTTTCAATAAGTAAGAAAAGGGAGGAAAATGGAGAAAGGTAACTCAGAGGCTGGGTTTTGATATACAAGTAGGAGCTCGCCAAGCTGACCAAGAATGAGTGTGGGCACTCCGGGCAGAGACACTGAGTAATGAGGGAACTCAGAGAACAGCACAGCCAATTCTGAGAACAACAGGTTGTTGAGTCCAGTCAACAGCCGGGGCAGGATGGAGAGGCTGGAGGCCAAACACGCCCGGCACAGGCTGGCTTCGGGCCTGGTGCTGTGGGAGGACCACAGACTGCCACAGAGCCAAGGCAGGCTGGATGCGAGCAGGATGGAGACCAGAAGGCCAGACAGGAGACTGACTGGGCCCCTGCACGCGTGAGGGGAAGAACCAGCATTGCCAGCAAACAGCAGAAGTAGGGAAGGGCCGTGAGAGAGAGACAGGGACCAAGGGTGGGTGACATCATCAAGTCTGGGTCCAAGCAGAAGCCTCCCAGACCAGGAAGAAGGGAAGCTGTGACTTGAACCCTCCTGGGTCACTCTTCAGGTCAGCACCCAGTCCAGGGCCTGAATAGCCAATGCACCAGTGTGCTCCTCACAGTTCTGCCTGTCACCTTGAGCACTGGACTCTTGTAGAGACCCAGGGGGTTCAGAATGTCAGAGCCACAAAAATCTCAACATCTGCAGGTGACTCTGACTGGGAAGGCAGGATGGACTGAAGCCCAGACAGATGCAGACAGATACACAGGGTGTGGCCCGACTCTGCTCACCCAGGTGGCCCAGCTTCAGGATATCTACACAGTCTAGAACCATCTATCTGCCTCAGAATCCTTGACAGTTGAGGAGTCAGGGCAGAGAGAGAAGCCGCCACACCCACACCAAGCAAAATGAGTGAGAAAGATGTCAGACCTTCTCCACATGAGCCTGGGTTCCTGAGAGCTGGGGCAGGGTGCAGGAGGAGGTGGGCGGTGGGGGCAGCTGAGGGCAGGGAGCATGGGCAGGAGTGGGCGTTAGAAGTCACCTGAGGGAAAGGCCCTGCACAGCCTAAAGCCTGACTGCTGTTTGTTTTTGTTTGCTTGTTTGGCTCCCAGCTGCACACAACTGTCTAACCTGGCAGTGTTTTGATTAAAAGATTGTGGGGCCTGTGGCTGGCCCACTGTGCAGCGTGTGGCACCCTCTTCCGGGGAAGGACTCTCTTCCTCTTCAAAACAATGGGAAGGTGGGTAATTAGTGAGACGCTAATGGAGACTTGGGAGGGGGGAGAGTTCAGAGGCTTTCGGAATGCATCGCATCACACTTTACTCCCCTTTCCTCTATCTTCTGCAGTTTTTTTTTTTTTTTTTGAACTGTAATTATTTTAATTGAGATTTTCCCCTAATGAAAACAAAGAACACAGTCCCAGAGGCTTGGCTTCTGGGGCCTCCAGAAGGCTGGCAGGGCCACCTTCCAATCTCTGGAGCCCCACAGCCTCTGGAAGCTTCTGCCTTCTGTCTCTAGCTCTGTCAGGAATAGGTGTGTGTGTGTGTGTGTGTGTGTGTGTGTGTGTGTGTGTGTGTGTGTGTATCTGCAGTGTGCGTGTGTATGAGTGTGGTGTGCGCGTGCGTGAGTGCCTTTTTCATGTAAGCAAGTGCTCTACCGACTGAGCTGCATCCCGGTCTTCTTGTTTTTTTTTTTTTTTTTTTTCTTTTTGTTTTTCGAGACAGGGTGTCTCTGTGTAGCTTTGCGCCTCTCCTGGAACTCACTTGGTAGCCCAGGCTGGCCTCGAACTCACAGAGATCCACCTGGCTCTGCCTCCCGAGTGCTGGGATTAAAGGCGTGCGCCACCACCACCCGGCGCGTCCCGGTCTTCTTGAAGGCGTCTTCATTCTGTGAAGTTCATCTGAGCTCTCCCTCGTTGTAACAGGCCTGCCCAAGTCCCACCGTCTGGCAGACGTAAAAATAATCAAACTGGGCTTGGTGACACATAGCTATAATCCCCGTACTCAGGAAGTTGAGGCAGGAAGATCTGAAGTTCAAGTCTAGCCTGGGCTACACAGCAAGATCCTGAGTCAAAACAAACAAAAGACACAAAGCGGGTCTTTAAGAGCCAGCTCTGCAGTGGCTGTGTGAGGGACGGGCCAGGGACCCCCAGAACTGGCTGTCTGTGGGAAGACGAGCCAGAAACCGGCTTTACACGACCACAGGCTATCAGCCACCTGGATTTGGTTCCCAGCGGACTCTAGAGAGCTGAGTCTGCTCAAAGAGACTTTCCTGTCCCAAGCCCAGCCTGCCAGTCTCAGGTCCCGAGACCACAGCTCATCGTGGCCCAGGTCCACGAGGGGCAGTAACTTCCACATGCTGAATACCACGTTCTAGCCTCCGTGCCATCTGGACAGCCTGGAAGAGAGTGAGCGGGCCATAAGGACGGGAGCCAGGTACACTACCCCGCTCAGCCTGAGCAGGCCCCTCCTTCCAGAGCCAGCCCCGCCCACCCTCCTCAGCCACAACCCTCCCCCTTCAGAGGTGCACAGCAGCTGGAGGAGGAAACTCCACCCTGAGTTTCCATTGTTTTTACAAAAAAAGCCAAAGGGGAAAGATTGAAATGGGAACAGTGGCCCCTGGGGACTCTTAACTTCTTCATGAAACCCTCTGGTTCGGCTTGGCCAGGCAGACTCCTGAGGTGGAGCCTGACCATTATCCTCAGCTCTTCCTTGAAGGCTCAGGAATAGGACCAGTTGGGACTGGATGGGACAGTCCAGGACTAAAAGAAGAAAGAAACCCAGACATCAGAGCTGGGACCATTCCCAGACACCCCAACCCAGGAGGCCCAGGCTGCAGCTCCCAATGACACAGAGCTGAGGTTCTCAGTAGAAAACCTGCCCCGGGGTCCTGTTGGAAGCACTCCCCCTCAATCTGCAATTGAAGCCCTCCTTCTTGAAGAAACCCAGACCCTCGGGTCAGCCAGCTGGGCTCATCACAAATTCCCTGAGCTGTGAGCCGGTCAGTGGCTTTCCACCTTCCTCTGAGTCACCACAAGGCTGGACAGGAAGCAGTTCTGGGAGTGGGTACTCCTCCACCCTCCCCAGATGGCCCAGGGGAGCTGGCCTCTGAGCTCCGTGAACTCTGGGGATACACTGCTCATCCCCCAGCCCAGCCCCAGCACCTCCTGGCTCTCTGCTTGCCTGTCCTCAGAATGGGGACTCTTTCAGCTTCTGCCTTTGCTACTGAGGACATCAGGTGACTGGGTAGTGCTGGCACGTAGGCCAAGCCAAGATGCTCAAAGTGGTGTCTCTACCCACCCACACCTCTGGAGAAGTGCAAAGAGGTGAGACAAAGCCCAGCCTGGCTCATCAGGCATCCACTGGGAGGTGTGGGTGGCAGAAGCCAACAGCGACATGTTCGCCATCCCTGGGCTCTTCCTTTTCATTTTCTTCTTCTCCTCTGTCCTGACGCCCTTCCCACTCCAACCCCAGCGTCCATGTTGTCCCCGGCATCTGAGCACAGGCCTGCACCTTTAGACCAGATCCCATTGCCTGGATCAAGCTACGCCTCCCCAGAGCTCCCGCTGGGACAGAGCTAAGAAATTTGTGGCACCTGGCTTCTCCGTGATCCTTGACCAAATGCTATGCTGAACTAGAGCACACAGCGTGACACTTCCTGCCACTTCGGAAAGATTATTAAAAGTCAGGTCTTGTGTTTGTTCTCAGGATTTTGGTCCAGACGCTCCTGGCGGTGGCATGGGGTGGGGGTTGCTGGGGGGTGTGGGGGCCGTGGGGGGGGGGCGTGAAGGGCGTGGGGGGTTCTGAAGGATGCTCCTCTGCAGCCCCCCCACACTATCCCTCTCATTGCAGCTCTCTTCTCTCTTGGTCTCACTCTCAATAAAGCCCCTCTCCAGCGTTAAAGGGAGGCCGCTCCTTCCTGTTAAAGCCCCAATTTGTCTAGCCCTCCATAGATTGCACTGCTTCTGTTTAACGTCCCCGTCCTCGAGGCCTGTGAGGTCCTTTGATTCTAACAAACCTCACTGAAGGGAATTGGGCCAGCTTCCTTCCCAGACCTGCCTCTGCTGGTCATCTTCTATTCTGTTTAACACCTTGGCCATGGCCAAAGCAGGCAAAACCACAACCATAACCTGAGATACAACCAGATGCCTCCCTTCTGGAGGCAACTCCCAGGTTTCCTGGGACATTTGGCACATGGCAATGTACAATGGCAGTGGCATTTGCACATGAGCTGTGACAATCATCTCTAGATTCCTTATCACACTGTGCACAATGAAGATACTGTGCAAATCCTTGTACTGTGTTGGGTTTTTATCTGTATTTTATGTTTTTTTCTCCAAACACATTCCTTCCACCATCGGGCAAATCTGGGGAGACGGAACCACAGATACAGATACAGAAAGCCTCCTGCCTGGGGACTCAAGTCAGAGTCTGTTTTTGACGATCCCTAGTCACACGAATATATCTTGCATCTCTCCTGATAACCTGCCTGGGGAGACTGGATCCATTCTCAGAAGCTTGGGGGTTTCTTTATGTTGAAAGCCAGTGAGCCACCCCCTGCTCACACTGAAGGCCAGCAGCTACCCCTGCTCACACTGAAGGTCAGAAGCCACCCCTGCTCACACTGAAGGCCAGCAGCTACCCCCTGCTCACACTGAAGGCCAGCAGCCACCCCCTGCTCACACTGAAGGCCAGCAGCCACCCCCTGCTCACACTGAAGACCAGTGAGCCACCCTCTGCTCACACTGAAGGCAGCAGCCACCCCCTGCTCACACTGAAGACCAGCGAGCCACCCCCTGCTCACACTGAAGGCCAGTAGCCACCCTCTGATCACATGTGGTACCCAAGTCTGGAGGATGCTCTCACATGCTCTCAGTTACCAGGAGCACACACTGCTTGAAGTTGCTGATGCAGTGGCATGTCACAGTTAATGCTACAGACCCTTGACAGGGGATGGAAGAGGATAGTGGTTGGAATGAGAAATGTCTCCCATAGTCTTGTGTATTTGCATACTTGGGTTCTAGTTAGTGGCACTGTCTGGAGAGGTTTAGGTGGTACAGCTCACATGTCATGCATTTGACTGCCAGCTGATGGCACTCTCGGGGGACACTTGGGAAACTCTAGGAGAGATGGGGCTTAGCCAGAGGAAATCGGTCAGCAGGGGTGCACCACTGAAGAGCACATCTGCTTCCTGTCTTCCGTGAGGTAAAGAACATCTTTCACCACCTACTCCCACTGCCATGATGCTCTGCCTAGGCAGGAGTGCCAAGCAGCCATGGACTGAACTCCCTCGAAACTGTGAGCCAACATAAAACTCGACTTCCTTATTTTCATAAGGTATTTGGTAACAGTGATGGTAAGAGGTCACAGAGGGGCCTCTAGTACCTGACAGAGACTTGGGAGTGCCCACACTGTTTTCAATTTGGCACCATGAGTAACAAATCACTAGTGACTTAAATCTTTGGCATGTATTCAGTTTGTATTCTATGATGGTCGTACTGTGTGTATGCACGTGTGTGCGTGTTGCATGCATATGTGTGTCTGCAGCATGCATGCACCTCAGGCACTCGGCTGTCTTGTTCTACCACTTTCCAACTTGCTCTCCTGAAGCAGGGTCTCTCACTGAGCTTGGAGCTGGGCTGGCAGCCAGCCAGCCCCACTGACCCTCCTGTTTCCACCCCACAGCACCGGAGTAACAGGCATGCAGAGTCTGCCCTGTTTTTAAAATGTGGGTGCTGGGAATTGGGGTCCTCATGCCTGAGCAGCCAGTGTTCTGATCCTCTAAGCCCCAGCCCCAATGAGCTGAGACTCTCTCCACGTTGACAAAAGCAATAGAAGCGACTATTGCTAAGACCGGTGAGCACAGAAACCCACCACACTGTACCGTCAGCACGTGACCTGCAAGCATGCTTTCCCAACCTTGTCAGTGACAACAGCACAGACAAGACAGTTCTAGAAACCGAAGTTCAAGCTCAGCCACGGCAGGAGGCTCCTCCTGAAGCTCTAGGAAACCCTGCAGTAGCTGGGACTCCTGTGTCGGCTACAGTACCCAGTATCCACCTGCCTGGCTGGATCTCTCGCTCCTCCCAGGGCTCTTATCTCAGGTCATAGGTGATTTCTTCTCCCGCAT